>NC_136330.1:5412067-5459567 GCF_964198595.1 Lampetra fluviatilis
CCCCTCTCTCTACCCCCCCCCTCTCTCTCTCTCCCCACTCTCCACCCTCTCCCTTGACTCTTCCCCTGTTCAACATCCTCTCTCTACCCCCCCCCTCTCTCTCTCCCCACTCTCCACCCTCTCCCTTGACTCTTCCCCTGTTCAACATCTCTCTCTACCCCCCCCCTCTCTCTCTCCCCACTCTCCACCCTCTCCCTTGACTCTTCCCCTGTTCAACATCTCTCTCTACCCCCCCCCCTCTCTCTCTCCCCACTCTCCACCCTCTCCCTTGACTCTTCCCCTGTTCAACATCTCTCTCTACCCCCCCCCCTCTCTCTCTCCCCACTCTCCACCCTCTCCCTTGACTCTTCCCCTGTTCAACATCTCTCTCTACCCCCCCCCTCTCTCTCTCCCCACTCTCCACCCTCTCCCTTGACTCTTCCCCTGTTCAACATCTCTCTCTACCCCCCCCCCTCTCTCTCTCCCCACTCTCCACCCTCTCCCTTGACTCTTCCCCTGTTCAACATCTCTCTCACCCCCCCCCACCCCCACCCCGCGTTCTCTCTCCCTCCATCCCCATGAGTTACCTGCGCGTCGCCTGTTCCACGTGTCACAATTGTCTGCGTCGCTGGGATTTATCACGCGAGCGGCCTCCAGAGGGGAGATAGGGGACAGGGGCGGAGGGGGGGGGTGGGAGGGAGGAGGGTGGGGAGGAGGGAAGGGGGGTGGGGAGGAGGGGAGGGAAGGAGGAGGGGAGGGAGGAGGGGCAGTGGGGAGGAGGGAGGAGGGGAGGGAGAAGGGAGGAGAGGAAGGAGGAGGGGAGGAGGAGGAGGGAGGAGGAGATGGAGGAGATGGAGGAGGGGAGGGAGGAGGGGGAGGGGAGGGAGGAGGGAGAAGGGAGGAGGAGATGGAGGAGGGGAGGGAGGAGGGAGGAGATGGAGGAGGGGAGGGAGGAGGGAGGGAGGAGGGAGAAGGGGAGGGAGGAGGGGAGGGAGGAGGGGAGGGAGGAGGGGGATGGGAGGAGGGCGTGGAGGGGAGGGAGAGGGGTGGTGTAGGGGGAGTTGGGGGGGGTGGGGTTTGAGGCGGTGTAGTGGATGCGAGATTGGTAGTACAGCAAGTGGGTCAATTATATTGTATCCATTTGTGCGGGGAGTGAGTGCCAGCTCTCTCGCGGGTGCGGGGCTTCCCTGGGCACTCCGCACCCCGCCACCCACCACCACCACCACGCGGTGTCCACCACCACCACCACCACCACCACCACCACCACCACCACGCGGTGTCCACCACCACCACCACCACCACCACCACCACCACGCGGTGTCCACCACCACCACCACCACGCGGTGTCCACCACCACCACGCGGTGTCGTCCACCACCACCACCACCACCACCACGCGGTGTCCACCACCACCACCACCACGGTGTCCACCACCACCACCACCACCACGCGGTGTCCACCAACACCACCACGCGGTGTGAACCCGCGCAATCGTGGACTTGGTTCAAACATTGGACCACCAGAGCTTGGGAGTTTTTTTTTAAACATCTCCTAGCCACCGTGATGATGATGATGAGAGAGAGAGACGCGCAAACTCCAAATCTACAGCAGCAGGCGTCAGGGTCGGGATCTAACCCACGACCTCCTGTACACCAGGCGAGGTAGTTAACATCTCCTAGCCACCGTGATGATGATGGTGATGAGAGAGAGAGACACGCAAACTCCAATAATACAGCAGCAGGCGTCAGGGTCGGAATCGAACTCAAGACCTTCTATACACGAGGCGAGGTAGTTAACATCACCTAGCCACCGTGATGATGATGAAAGAGACACGCAAACTCAAAATATACAGCAGCAGGCGTCAGGGTCGGAATCGAACTCAAGACCTCCTGTATACCAGGTGAGGTAGTTAACATCTCATAGCCACCGTGATGATGATGGTGATGAGAGAGAGACACGCAAACTCCAATAATACAGCAGCAGGCGTCAGGGTCGGAATCGAACCCACGACCTCCTGTAGACCAGGCGAGGTAGCCAACATCTCCTAGCCATAGCGGCATCCTCGTAAACGCATCTGCTCCGACTCAATCGATTGTTAGGAATTGCCCAACTCCGTAATTCCTCTCGCGCAAAGACGAAGAGTCTCCGAGAGCGTTGGAAACCTCCCCTCCACCCTCTGCCCTTCTTAACCACCCCCGTGATTTACACGAAATGAATACTCACAAAGTATATCTTAATTGTGGCGCAGTACGCGCGCGTGTGTCGGGGTTTAACGAGCGAAAAGTCTTTCGGTCGTGATTAATTTGGTGGGGGGTGTGATCGTGGTGATGTGTAGTAGGGAGGGTCAGTTTTAGCACGCAGTAGCGGTTTCAAAGTAGGGGAAAATGAGAATAGATTGTATCCTTTTCGGCAGTAGAACAAGGGGTGTTAATATTTTCAAACACCGAATGAAAATAATAAAAACAAACTTTTGCAAGGAGTCAAATGACTGCATTCAACCACACTCAGTACTTGTGGTGAACAAACACGTTGCTCTGATAACACTGGTCAACAACAAAAACAATTCTGGCCTGGACTTTTGCACCTGTTTTAGACTAATTTCAGGGTGCTGATTCCAAATCTGTTCTCAGATTTGCTCTATCACAGCATGTTTTATTTTTATTATTTTATTACTTCCATTCTACGTGACTTTACCGAAAGAACCAAGAAGATGAATCCCTGCAGTCACGAAAGCTTTAAATCGAAATTTTATTATGTTTTATTTTTATTATTTTATTATTTCCCTTCTACGTGACTTTACCGAAAGAACCAAGAAGATGAATCCCTGCAGTCACGAAAGCTTTAAATCGAAACAGGATATGTATTTATTAATTCGTTTTGTGTGTGGGGGAATTGAATATTCATATCGTAGTCAAGGTGTGTGTGTGTGTGTATTTGTTTCTGTATACTATCATCTCATTCCTACAGGGTCGTTAGAATAGGTACCGTTTTGTGAGCACAGTCAAAAGTTGCTGGGTCCTATGGATGGACTTTGCCCCCCGCCTTGCCATTGGAACGTGGAATTTCCATCTCATGTGCAGCCTCTTTTGCATAAGGCCCCGGGACGGGTTCAGACATTTGCTCTCCGTCGCTGCGTACGTAGTGCGACGCGCTAACCACTGCGCCACCACTCTCAAACACAAAGATCCCCCGTATAGCCTTAACAGACTGTAGGGGCAAGTGCTGTTAGCGAGCACCTATGAAGGCCAGAACGGCACACGAGGGGGTGGGTGGCCAGCACCACGCCCGACCGCCTTTGTCTCCCTAGTGGCGATGTTTACACACTGCACCGGGTACTCATTTGAGGCTGAGTCGACCTAGGGGAGGCCCGGGACCGGTTCAGATAATCGTCACTGGTGTTGGCCGTGAGCGGGAATCGAACCCGGGTCGCCGGGTTCATAGCGCAGCGCGCTAACCGCTACACCACCACTCCCCACTCTCAAACACACACACATACACAAAGACAAAGATCCCCCGTGTAGCCTTTAGAGACTGTTGGGGCAAGTGCTGTGAGCGAGCAGTAGAACCCTGTGAAGGCCGGCACTGTGGCCAATACCACGCCCGGCCGCCTTTGTCTCCCCAGTGGCGCTGTTCACACAGCGCACCAGGTACTCATTTGAGGCTGAGTCGATCTAGGGGAGACCCAGTAACGATTCAGATAATCGTCACCGGGTGTTGGTGGCCGTGAGCGCGCTAACCGCTGTGCCACCGCTCCTCCCTACGCGCACACACCTACAACACACTTACACTACAACACACTTACTCTACAACACACTTACACTACAACACACTTACTTTACAACACACTTACACTACAACACACTTACTCTACAACACACTTACTCTACAACACACTTACTCTACAACACACTTACTCTACAACACACTTACTCTACAACACACTTACACTACAACACACTTACACTACAACACACTTACACTACAACACACTTACTCTACAACACACTTACACTACAACACACTTACACTACAACACACTTACACTACAACACACTTACACTACAACACACTTACACTACAACACACTTACTCTACAACACACTTACACTACAACACACTTACACTACAACACACTTACACTACAACACACTTACTCTACAACACACTTACACTACAACACACTTACACTACACCACAACACACGTACTCTACAACACACTTACTCTACAACACACTTACACTACAACACACTTACACTACACCACAACACACGTACTCTACAACACACTTACTCTACAACACACTTACACTACAACACACTTACACTACAACACACTTACTCTACAACACACTTACTATACAACACACTTACTCTACAACACACTTACTCTACAACACACTTACACTACAACACACTTACTCTACAACACACTTACTCTACAACACACTTACACCACAACACACTTACACTACAACACACTTACTCTACAACACACTTACTATACAACACACTTACTCTACAACACACTTACTCTACAACACACTTACACTACAACACACTTACTCTACAACACACTTACACTACAACACACTTACACTACAACACACTTACACTACAACACACTTACTCTACAACACACTTACTCTACAACACACTTACACTACAACACACTTACACTACAACACACTTACTCTACAACACACTTACACTACAACACACTTACTCTACAACACACTTACTCTACAACACACTTACTCTACAACACACTTACACTACAACACACTTACTCTACAACACACTTACACTACAACACACTTACACTATAACACACTTACACTACAACACACTTACACTACAACACACTTACACTACAACACACTTACACTACAACACACTTACTCTACAACACACTTACACTGCAACACACTTACACTACAACACACTTACACTACAACACACTTACTCTACAACACACTTACTCTACAACACACTTACTCTACAATACACTTACACTACAACACACTTACACTACAACACACTTACACTACAACACACTTACACTACAACACACTTACTCTACAATACACTTACTCTACAACACACTTACTCTACAACACACTTACACTATTACACTACAACACACTTACACTACAACACACTTACTATACAACACACTTACACTATTACACTACAACACACTTACTCTACAACACACTTACTATACAACACACTTACACTACAACACACTTACACTACAACACACTTACTCTACAACACACTTACTCTACAACACACTTACTATACAACACACTTACACTACAACACACTTACTCTACAACACACTTACACTACAACACACTTACACTACAACACACTTACACTACAACACATTTACACTACAACACACTTACTCTACAACACACTTACTCTACAACACACTTACACTACAACACACTTACACTACAACACACTTACTCTACAACACACTTACTCTACAACACACTTACTCTACAACACACTTACTCTACAACACACTTACACTACAACACACTTACACTACAACACACTTACTCTACAACACACTTACTCTACAACACACTTACACTACAACACACTTACACTACAACACATTTACACTACAACACACTTACTCTACAACACACTTACTCTACAACACACTTACTCTACAACACACTTACTCTACAACACACTTACACTACAACACACTTACACTACAACACACTTACACTACAACACACTTACTCTACAACACACTTACTCTACAACACACTTACACTACAACACACTTACACTACAACACACTTACACTACAACACACTTACTCTACAACACACTTACACTACAACACACTTACACTACAACACACTTACACTACAACACACTTACTCTACAACACACTTACTCTACAACACACTTACTCTACAACACACTTACTCTACAACACACTTACTCTACAACACACTTACACTACAACACACTTACTCTACAACACACTTACTCTACAACACACTTACTCTACAACACACTTACTCTACAACACACTTACTCTACAACACACTTACTCTACAACACACTTACTCTACAACACACTTACTCTACAACACACTTACTCTACAACACACTTACTCTACAACACACTTACACTACAACACACTTACTCTACAACACACTTACTCTACAACACACTTACTCTACAACACACTTACTCTACAACACACTTACACTACAACACACTTACTCTTCAACACACTTACTCTACAACACACTTACACTACAACACACTTACACTACAACACACTTACTCTACAACACACTTACTCTACAACACACTTACACTACAACACACTTACACTACAACACACTTAGACTACAACACACTTACACTACAACACACTTACACTACAACACACTTACTCTACAACACACTTACTCTACAACACACTTACACTACAACACACTTAGACTACAACACACTTACACTACAACACACTTACACTACAACACACTTACTCTACAACACACTTACTCTACAACACACTTACTCTACAACACACTTACTCTACAACACACTTACTCTACAACACACTTACTCTACAACACACTTACACTACAACACACTTACACTACAACACACTTACTCTACAACACACTTACACTACAACACACTTACTCTACAACACACTTACACTACAACACACTTACTCTACAACACACTTACTCTACAACACACTTACACTACAACACACTTACACTACAACACGCTTACTCTACAACACATTTACACTACAACACACTTACTCTACAACACACTTACTCTACAACACACTTACTCTACAACACACTTACTCTACAACACACTTACACTACAACACACTTACTCTACAACACACTTACACTACAACACACTTACACTACAACACACTTACACTGCAACACACTTACTCTACAACACACTTACTCTACAACACACTTACACTACAACACACTTACTCTACAACACACTTACACTACAACACACTTACACTACAACACACTTACACTACACCACAACACACGTACTCTACAACACACTTACACTACAACACACTTACTCTACAACACACTTACTCTACAACACACTTACACTACAACACACTTACACTACAACACACTTACTCTACAACACACTTACTCTACAACACACTTACTCTACAACACACTTACACTACAACACACTTACACCACAACACACGTACTCTACAACACACTTACTCTACAACACACTTACTCTACAACACACTTACACTACAACACACTTACACTACACCACAACACACTTACACTACAACACACTTACACTACAACACACTTACACTACAACACGCTTACTATACAACACACTTACTCTACAACACACTTACTCTAGAACACACTTACACTACAACACACTTACTCTACAACACACTTACACTACAACACACTTACACTACAACACACTTACACTACAACACACTTACTCTACAACACACTTACACTACAACACACTTACTCTACAACACACTTACACTACAACACACTTACTCTACAACACACTTACTCTACAACACACTTACACTACAACACACTTACACTACACCACAACACACTTACACTACAACACACTTACACTACAACACACTTACACTACAACACACTTACTCACAAACACACTTACACTACAACACACTTACACTACACCACAACACACTTACACTACAACACACTTACTCTACAACACACTTACTCTACAACACACTTACTCTACAACACACTTCCTCTACAACACACTTACACTACAACACACTTACACTACACCACAACACACTTACACTACAACACACTTACACTACAACACACTTACACTACAACACACTTACACTACAACACGCTTACACTACAACACACTTACACTACAACACACTTACACTACAACACACTTACTCTACAACACACTTACTCTACAACACACTTACACTACAACACACTTACTCTACAACACACTTACTCTACAACACACTTACACTACAACACACTTACACTACAACACACTTACACTACAACACACTTACTCTACAACACACTTACTCTACAACACACTTACACTACAACACACTTACACTACAACACACTTACTCTACAACACACTTACTCTACAACACACTTACACTACAACACATTCACACTACAACACACTTACACTACAACACACTTACACTACAACACACTTACACTACAACACACTTACACTACAACACACTTACTCACAAACACACTTACACTACAACACACTTACTCTACAACACACTTACTCTACAACACACTTACACTACAACACACTTACACTACAACACACTTACTCACAAACACACTTACACTACAACACACTTACTCTACAACACACTTACTCTACAACACACTTACACTACAACACATTCACACTACAACACACTTACACTACAACACACTTACACTACAACACACTTACACTACAACACACTTACACTACAACACACTTACTCACAAACACACTTACACTACAACACACTTACTCTACAACACACTTACACTACAACACACTTAGACTACAACACACTTACACTACAACACACTTACTCTACAACACACTTACACTACAACACACTTACACTACAACACACTTACTCTACAACACACTTACTCTACAACACACTTACTCTACAACACACTTACACTACAACACACTTAGACTACAACACAACTTACACTACAACACACTTACACTACAACACACTTAGACTACAACACACTTACACTACAACACACTTACTCTACAACACACTTACTCTACAACACACTTACTCTACAACACACTTACACTACAACACACTTACACTACAACACACTTAGACTACAACACACTTACACTACAACACACTTACTCTACAACACACTTACTCTACAACACACTTACACTACAACACACTTACACTACAACACACTTAGACTACAACACACTTACACTACAACACACTTACACTACAACACACTTACTCTACAACACACTTACTCTACAACACACTTACACTACAACACACTTACTCTACAACACACTTACACTACAACACACTTACACTACAACACACTTACACTACAACACACTTACTCTACAACACACTTACACTACAACACACTTACACTACAACACACTTACTCTACAACACACTTACTCTACAACACACTTACACTACAACACACTTACTCTACAACACACTTACACTACAACACACTTACACTACAACACACTTACACTACAACACACTTACACTACAACACACTTACACTACAACACACTTACACTACAACACACTTACTCTACAACACACTTACACTACAACACACTTACACTACAACACACTTACACTACAACACACTTACTCTACAACACACTTACACTACAACACACTTACACTACAACACACTTACTCTACAACACACTTACTCTACAACACACTTACTCTACAACACACTTACACTACAACACACTTACTCTACAACACACTTACTCTACAACACACTTACACTACAACACACTTACTCTACAACACACTTACACTACAACACACTTACTCTACAATACACTTACACTACAACACACTTACTCTACAACACACTTACACTACAACACACTTACTCTACAACACACTTACACTACAACACACTTACTCTACAACACACTTACTCTACAACACACTTACACTACAACACACTTACTCTACAACACACTTACACTACAACACACTTACTCTACAACACACTTACTCTACAACACACTTACACTACAACACACTTACTCTACAACACACTTACACTACAACACACTTACTCTACAACACACTTACACTGCAACACACTTACACTACAACACACTTACACTACAACACACTCACACTACAATACACTTACTCTACAACACACTTACTCTACAACACACTTACACTACAACACACTTACACTACAACACACTTACTCTACAACACACTTACACTACAACACACTCACACTACAACACACTTACTCTACAACACACTTACTCTACAACACACTTACACTACAACACACTTACTCTACAACACACTTACACTACAACACACTCACACTACAACACACTTACTCTACAACACACTTACTCTACAACACACTTACACTACAACACACTTACTCTACAACACACTTACTCTACAACACACTTACACTACAACACACTTACTCTACAACACACTTACACTACAACACACTCACACTACAATACACTTACTCTACAACACACTTACTCTACAACACACTTACACTACAACACACTTACACTACAACACACTTAGACTACAACACACTTACTCTACAACACACTTACTCTACAACACACTTACTCTACAACACACTTACACTACAACACACTTACTCTACAACACACTTACTCTACAACACACTTACACTACAACACACTTACTCTACAACACACTTACACTACAACACACTTACTCTACAACACACTTACACTACAACACACTTACTCTACAACACACTTACACTACAACACACTTACTCCTACAACACACTTACTCTACAACACACTTACACTACAACACACTTACTCTACAACACACTTACACTACAACACACTTACTCTACAACACACTTACTCTACAACACACTTACACTACAACACACTTACTCTACAACACACTTACACTACAACACACTTACACTACAACACACTTAGACTACAACACACTTACTCTACAACACACTTACTCTACAACACACTTACTCTACAACACACTTACTCTACAAACACACTTACTCTACAACACACTTACACTACAACACACTTACACTACAACACACTTACTCTACAACACACTTACACTACAACACACTTACTCTACAACACACTTACACTACAACACACTTACTCTACAACACACTTACACTACAACACACTTACTCTACAACACACTTACTCTACAACACACTTACACTGCAACACACTTACTCTACAACACACTTACACTACAACACACTTACTCTACAACACACTTACTCTACAACACACTTACACTACAACACACTTACACTACAACACACTTACTCTACAACACACTGACTCTACAACACACTTACACTACAACACACTTACTCTACAACACACTTACTCTACAACACACTTACACTACAACACACTTACTCTACAACACACTTACTCTACAACACACTGACTCTACAACACACTTACACTACAACACACTTACTCTACAACACACTGACTCTACAACACACTTACACTACAACACACTTACTCTACAACACACTGACTCTACAACACACTTACTCTACAACACACTTACTCTACAACACACTGACTCTACAACACACTTACACTACAACACCTTACTCTACAACACACTTACTCTACAACACACTTACACTACAACACACTTACTCTACAACACACTTACACTACAACACACTTACACTACAACACACTTACTCTACAACACACTGACTCTACAACACACTTACACTACAACACACTTACTCTACAACACACTTACTCTACAACACACTTACACTACAACACACTTACTCTACAACACACTTACACTACAACACACTTACTCTACAACACACTTACTCTACAACACACTTACACTACAACACACTTACACTACAACACACTTACTCTACAACACACTTACACTACAACACACTTACACTACAACACACTTACTCTACAACACACTTACTCTACAACACACTTACTCTACAACACACTTACTCTACAACACACTTACTCTACAACACACTTACTCTACAACACACTTACTCTACAACACACTTACTCTACAACACACTGACTCTACAACACACTTACTCTACAACACACTTACTCTACAACACACTGACTCTACAACACACTTACACTACAACACACTTACTCTACAACACACTTACTCTACAACACACTTACACTACAACACACTTACTCTACAACACACTTACACTACAACACACTTACACTACAACACACTTACTCTACAACACACTGACTCTACAACACACTTACACTACAACACACTTACTCTACAACACACTTACTCTACAACACACTTACACTACAACACACTTACTCTACAACACACTTACACTACAACACACTTACACTACAACACACTTACTCTACAACACACTTACACTACAACACACTTACACTACAACACACTTACTCTACAACACACTTACTCTACAACACACTTACTCTACAACACACTTACTCTACAACACACTTACTCTACAACACACTTACTCTACAACACACTTACTCTACAACACACTTACTCTACAACACACTTACACTACAACACACTTACTCTACAACACACTTACTCTACAACACACTTACTCTACAACACACTTACTCTACAACACACTTACTCTACAACACACTTACACTACAACACACTTACTCTACAACACACTTACACTACAACACACTTACTCTACAACACACTTACACTACAACACACTTACTCTACAACACACTTACACTACAACACACTTACTCTACAACACACTTACTCTACAACACACTTACTCTACAACACACTTACACTACAACACACTTACTCTACAACACACTTACACTACAACACACTTACTCTACAACACACTTACACTACAACACACTTACTCTACAACACACTTACTCTACAACACACTTACTCTACAACACACTTACACTACAACACACTTACTCTACAACACACTTACTCTACAACACACTTACTCTACAACACACTTACTCTACAACACACTTACACTACAACACACTTACTCTACAACACACTTACACTACAACACACTTACACTACAACACACTTACACTACAACACACTTACTCTACAACACACTTACTCTACAACACACTTACACTACAACACACTTACTCTACAACACACTTACACTACAACACACTTACTCTACAACACACTTACACTACAACACACTTACACTACAACACACTTACACTACAACACACTTACACTACAACACACTTACACTACAACACACTTACACTACAACACACTTACACTACAACACACTTACTCTACAACACACTTACACTACAACACACTTACTCTACAACACACTTACACTACAACACACTTACACTACAACACACTTACTCTACAACACACTTACTCTACAACACACTTACTCTACAACACACTTACACTACAACACACTTACTCTACAACACACTTACACTACAACACACTTACACTACAACACACTTACACTACAACACACTTACTCTACAACACACTTACACTACAACACACTTACTCTACAACACACTTACACTACAACACATTCACACTACAACACACTTACACTACAACACGCTTACTCTACAACACACTTACACTACAACACACTTACTCTACAACACACTTACACTACAACACACTTACTCTACAACACACTTACACTACAACACACTTACACTACAACACACTTACTCTACAACACACTTACACTACAACACACTTACTCTACAACACACTTACACTACAACACACTTACACTACAACACACTTACACTACAACACACTGACTCTACAACACACTTACTCTACAACACACTTACACTACAACACACTTACACTACAACACACTTACACTACAACACACTTACTCTACAACACACTTACACTACAACACACTTACTACACAACACACTTACTCTACAACACACTTACACTACAACACACTTACACTACAACACACTTACACTACAACACACTTACTCTACAACACACTTACTCTACAACACACTTACACTACAACACACTTACTACACAACACACTTACTCTACAACACACTTACACTACAACACACTTACTACACAACACACTTACTCTACAACACACTTACACTACAACACACTTACTACACAACACACTTACTCTACAACACACTTACTCTACAACACACTTACTCTACAACACACTTACACTACAACACACTTACTCTACAACACACTTACTCTACAACACACTTACACTACAACACACTTACTCTACAACACACTTACACTACAACACACTTACTCTACAACACACTTACACTACAACACGCTTACTCTACAACACACTTACACTACAACACACTTACTCTACAACACACTTACACTACAACACACTTACTTTACAACACACTTACACTACAACACACTTACACTACAACACACTTACACTACAACACACTTACTCTACAACACACTTACACTACAACACACTTACTCTACAACACACTTACACTACAACACACTTACTCTACAACACACTTACACTACAACACACTTACACTACAACACACTTACTCTACAACACACTTACACTACAACACACTTACACTACAACACACTTACTCTACAACACACTTACACTACAACACACTTACACTACAACACACTTACACTACAACACACTTACACTACAACACACTTACTCTACAACACACTTACTCTAGAACACACTTACTCTAGAACACACTTACACTACAACACACTTACACTACAACACACTTACTCTACAACACACTTACTCTACAACACACTTACACTACAACACACTTACACTACAACACACTTACTCTACAACACACTTACTCTAGAACACACTTACTCTAGAACACACTTACACTACAACACACTTACACTACAACACACTTACTCTACAACACACTTACTCTACAACACACTTACACTACAACACACTTACACTACAACACACTTACTCTACAACACACTTACTCTACAACACACTTACACTACAACACACTTACACTACAACACACTTACTCTACAACACACTTACTCTACAACACACTTACTCTAGAACACACTTACACTACAATACACTTACACTACACCACACTTACTCTACAACACACTTACACTACAACACACTTACACTACAACACACTTACTCTACAACACACTTACTCTACAACACACTTACTCACAAACACACTTACACTACAACACACTTACACTACAACACACTTACTCTACAACACACTTACACTACAACACACTTACTCTACAACACACTTACACTACAACACACTTACTCTACAACACACTTACACTACAACACACTTACACTACAACACACTTACACTACAACACACTTACACTACAACACACTTACTCTACAACACACTTACTCTACAACACACTTACTCTACAACACACTTACACTACAACACACTTACACTACAACACACTTACACTACAACACACTTACTCTACAACACACTTACTCTACAACACACTTACACTACAACACACTTACACTACAACACACTTACACTACAACACACTTACACTACAACACACTTACACTACAACACACTTACTCTACAACACACTTACACTACAACACACTTACTCTACAACACACTTACACTACAACACACTTACTCTACAACACACTTACTCTACAACACACTTACTCTACAACACACTTACTCTACAACACACTTACACTACAACACACTTACTCTACAACACACTTACACTACAACACACTTACACTACAACACACTTACTCTACAACACACTTACACTACAACACACTTACTCTACAACACACTTACTCTACAACACACTTACACTACAACACACTTACACTACAACACACTTACTCTACAACACACTTACTCTACAACACACTTACTTTACAACACACTTACTTTACAACACACTTACACTACACCACAACACACGTACTCTACAACACACTTACTCTACAACACACTTACACTACAACACACTTACTTTACAACACACTTACACTACAACACACTTACACTACAACACACTTACACTACAACACACTTACTCTACAACACACTTACTCTACAACACACTTACACTACAACACACTTACTCTACAACACACTTACTCTACAACACACTTACACTACAACACACTTACTTTACAACACACTTACACTACAACACACTTACACTACAACACACTTACACTACAACACACTTACTCTACAACACACTTACTCTACAACACACTTACACTACAACACACTTACTCTACAACACACTTACTCTACAACACACTTACACTACAACACACTTACTCTACAACACACTTACTCTACAACACACTTACACTACAACACACTTACACTACAACACGCTTACTACACAACACACGTACACACGGCCAGGGCAAACCTGACCCCGATTTCCAAAATATTGCTCCATTTTCCCAGAAAATACAAAAGTGCAAAATAACACTTTTACATTTCTGTAGATATAAAGTTCATATAAATATGGATGTGTTCGCGCACAAAAACTTGCAGCCCGTAGAAGGCGCGCGATTGTTGCTGGCGACGGGAAAGGTTTGACCCTCGCGCCATCTGACACAAATCCCGTTCGTGCGGAATTCACAATGGCATCGCTGCCACCAAATAAACATCACATTAGGATGCATTCAACATTTAGCCCCCCCCCCTCCACACTCCCCACAGCTCCTCACACAATCTAGCCTGGTAAAACCAGGATGGAATCGTAGGCAGGCCAACCTAAATGTTTCTAACCGGCGAATATGTTCCATTAGGAGGGGTCCACGTTTCGCAAGCGTAGTGAAGGGATGGAATGACCGTGGCCGAGAAGACTTGAAGCTTCGTGCGGTAGCTTCCACACAGCGTTACATGAGCACACTGCCCAGGTATGGAAAGCTCTCCACTCTCTCCACAACTGCCCCATTACCGATTGGGAGTTGTGTGGGTGGGTTGCCCGATGGTAAAAAAAATACCCAGGCAGGTGCTTAGTTTTGGTGGGGCTGATGGTAAGGCCCCACCTCTTAGTGGCAAGCTCTAGATTCAGCATCAGCGTCTCCAACTCCTCCTCTGAGTGAGCGGCAATTACCAAATCATCGGCATACGTAACGTGGTTGGCCAATAGGGAGCCATCCCTTGACCGCACCCGGGCATCGATCAGCCTCCCATTGTATCTGTACCAGATGGAAACTCCTCTGGTACAGCCATCAAATGCTTCACGAACTATGTGGTCGAAAAATATGTTAAATAATGTGGGAGCCAGAGGACATCACTGTCGTACCCCAAGGTGAACAGGGAATGACTCCGACTCACGGCCACGTAGTTTTACCCGGGCCCGCTCACCGTCATGAAGGTTCTTAATGATCGTGAGCAGAGGGTCAGGGACTCCGAAAGCAGGGACAACCCACAGCCCAGGCCTATTGATGGTATAAATTACCACTAACCCACAGACACACAACTACACGCACACAGACACACACCCAGACACACACCTACACACACAGACACACATACACACACACCTACACACACCTACACACACCCAGACACACCTACACACAGACACACATACACGTACACGGACACATACCTACACACACACAGACAAACACCTACGCACACACAGACACACACCTACACAAACAGACCCACACTAAACACACACAGACACACACCTACACGCACACACACCTACACGCACACAGACACACACCTACACACACAGACACACACCTACACACACCTATACACACACACAGATCTACACATACATAGACACACATCTACACACACAGACACACACCTACACACAGACACACACTAAACACACACACAGACACACACCTACACACACAGACACACACCTACGCACACACACAGACACACACTAAACACACACACAGACACACACATAGACACACACAGACACACACAGACACACACACAGACACACACCTACACACACACAGACACACACAGACACACACCTACACACACAGACACACACCTACACACACACAGACACACACCTACACACACAGACACACCCCTACACACAGACACACACCTACACATACACAGACACACACGTAGACATACACAGACACACACCTACACACACAGACACACACCTACACAAACAGACACACACCTACACGCACACAGACACACACCTACACACACAGACACACACCTACACACACAGACACACACCTACGCACACAGACACACACCTACGCACACAGACACACACCTACACACACAGACACACACCTACACACACACACAGACACACACCTACACACACAGACACACCCCTACACACAGACACACACCTACACATACACAGACACACACCTACACATACACAGACACACACCTACACACACAGACACACACCTACGCACACAGACACACACCTACACGAACACAGACACACACCTACACACATAGACACACACCTACACACACAGACACACACCTACACACACAGACACACACCTACGCACACAGACACACACCTACGCACACAGACACACACCTACGCACACAGACACACACCTACACACACAGACACACACCTACGCACACACACTACAAGGAAAGGCACATTACATTTCGAAGTCTCTCTCTCTCTCTGCTCACTTCTCCCGTGTCATTAACCCTCCATCAAGGGCGCAGACACGCCGAGTTCAATTACCGCCTTCGTTGTCATTCACAGGGCGAGTAACAAGGCTGGCACGGGACGGTCCTCCCTGTCACCTGCGGTGATTGCCTGTGCGTGAGCGAGTGTGCGTGAGTGTGCGTGAGTGTGAGTGAGTGTGAGTGTTGATGAGTTAGTGTGAGTGTGTGAATGAGTGAGTGTGCATGAGTGTAAGCGAGTGTGTGTGAGTGTGAGCGAGTGAGTGTGCGTGAGTGTGTGTGAGAGAGAGTGTGTGAGTGTGTGTGAGTGTGTGTAAGTGAATGTGAGTGAGTGTGAGTGAGAGTGTGTGAGTGTGTGTGAGTGTGTGTGAGTGAGTGTGAGTGAGAGTGTGTGAGTGTGTGTGAGTGTGTGTGTGTGAGTGAGAGTGTGTGAGTGAGAGTGTGTGAGTGTGAGTGAGAGTGTGTGAGTGAGAGTGTGTGAGTGAGAGTGTGTGAGTGTGTGTGAGTGTGTGTGTGAGTGAGAGTGTGTGAGTGAGAGTGTGTGAGTGTGTGTGAGTGTGTGTGTGAGTGAGAGTGTGTGAGTGTGTGTGAGTGTGTGTGTGAGTGAGAGTGTGTGAGTGAGAGTGTGTGAGTGAGAGTGTGTGAGTGTGTGTGTGAGTGAGAGTGTGTGAGTGAGAGTGTGTGAGTGTGTGTGAGTGTGTGTGTGAGTGAGAGTGTGTGAGTGAGAGTGTGTGAGTGTGTGTGAGTGTGTGTGTGTGAGTGAGAGTGTGTGAGTGAGAGTGTGTGAGTGTGAGTGAGAGTGTGTGAGTGTGCGTGAGAGTGTGTATGTTAGTGTGTGTGAGTGAGTGAGTGTGAGTGAGTGAGTGTGCGTGAGTGTGTGTGAGAGAGAGTGTGTGAGTGTGTGTGAGTGTGTGTAAGTGAATGTGAGTGAGTGTGAGTGAGTGTGCGTGAGTGTGTGCGAGTGTGCGTGAGTGTGTGTGATAGAGAGTGTGTGAGTGTGTGTGAGTGAGAGTGTGTGAGTGTGTGTGAGTGAGTGTGTGTGTGAGTGAGAGTGTGTGAGTGTGTGTGAGTGAGTGTGTGTGTGAGTGAGAGTGTGCGTGTGTGAGTGTGCGTGAGTGTGCGTGAGTGTGTGTGAGAGAGAGTGTGTGTGTGTGAGTTTGTGAGTGCGTGAGTGAGTGTGTGTGTGAGTGTGAGTGAGTGTGTGTGAGTGTGTGAATGAGTGAGTGTGCGTGAGTGAGTGTGAGTGTGACTTAGTGTGAGTGTGTGAATGAGTGAGTGTGTGTGAGTGAGTGTGCGTGAGTGTGTGTGAGTGAGTGAGTGTGAGTGAGTGTGAGTGCGTGAGTGTGAGTGAGTGTGTGTGAGTGAGTGAGTGTGTGAGTGAGTGTGTGTGAGTGGAGTGTGAGTGAGTGTGTGAGCGTGAATGAGTATGAGTGTGCATGAGTGAGTGTGAGTGTGAGTGAGTTAGTGTGTGAGTGTGAATGAGTGAGTGAGTGTGAGTGAGTGTGAGTGTGTGTGCAAGGGGCTGACTTCTCACTTTTGCTGGAAAAAAAAGTCCCGACAAATAAATGAGCTAACACGGGGAGCTCAAACTAAAGCGTGTCTCTCTCTCTCTCCACCTCTCTCTCTCATTCCCCCTCTCTCTCATTCCCTCTCTCTCATTCCCCCTCTCCCTCTCATTCCCCCTCTCTCATTCCCTCTTTCTCTCATTACCCCCTCTCTCATTCCCTCCCTCTCATTCCCCCCCCCCTCTCTCTCATCCCCCCCTCTCTCTCATTCCCCCCTCTCTCTCAATCCCCCTCTCCCTCTCATTCCCTCTCTCACCCTCTATCTCTCAATCTCTCTCTCATTCCCCCTTCCTCTCATTCTCTCTCTCATTCCCCACCTCTCTCTCATTCCCCCCTCTCTCTCAATCCCCCTCTCCCTCTCATTCCCTCTCTCACCCTCTATCTCTCAATCTCTCTCTCATTCCCCCTCTCTCTCATTCTCTCTCTCATTCCCCCTCACTCGCACCCTCCTCTCTTTAGCGCCACAGCGCGTGGATTTGTCGCGTTCATTTTCATTTGCGTTTGCTGGGTGACTTTGTGTGTTTCGTATCGAAATCGCCTCCAGTGCTGTTGCTGCTGGCGGCAATAAAAGTTGGTTAAAAGTCAAAGTCTCTCTCATTCCCTCTCTCTCGCACCCTCTCTCTCTCCCTCTCTGCTTCGAAGCTCAAGGAAGAGGATCGCTGCTGATTAGATGTCAAATTTCGCAGTGCCCGCGAACATTCGCGTCGTCTGTAGCGGCGAGTGTGGGGGGCATGGGTGGGTGCCCCCCCAGCCCCCCCCCAACCCCCCGACACCTGCCAGTGATGGAGAAATCTACGAGTCCAATTTTCATTTGAAGCTTTCGTGACTGCACGAACCCAAACTCTTTGGTTCTTTCGGTAAAGTCACGTGGGTAGAGAAATTTTAACAAAAATTACGAGTTGTCCCCCAACCCCCCGCCCCCCCTCCTTGACAACCACCATTAGATGTACATATATAACACATTCCTGCGGAGGGAGCTGGTAGGAACGTTGGGTTGCTCGGTCAATGGCCAGGGTCAACGGCGGCGTGGTGTATTCCGCAAATATGGCCGACTGTGAGGGCGGGCACAAGCCGGCGTGAGTAGGTTAAACGTTGAGTTTTATAAGGACACCACGGGGTGACCAGCCCCTCCCCACCCAGCCGCACCCCTCCCACCCCCCACCCAGCCCCAACCTCCCCACCCAGCCCCTCTCCACCCTCCACACCCAGCCCCTCCCCCCCTCCCCTCAACACCCAGCCCCACCCCTCCCGTCCCACCCCCCAACCCGGGCCCCACCCTGCGCCTCCCCACCATCTCTACCCAGCCCCTCCCCACCCTCCCCTCCCAGCCCCTCCCCACCCTCCCCTCCCCACCCAGACCGACGCCTCCCCTCCCACCCCCCCACCCAGCCCCACCCAGCGCCTTCCCATCCTCTCCACCCAGCCCCTCCCAACCCTCCCCTCCCCATACAGCCCCACTCTCCCCACCCAGCCCCTCCCCACCCAGCCCCTACGTCATTGGTTGTGTGTTGTTATAACACCACTGATAATGTAGTTACTACGTCATTGGTCGTGTAGCTACTACACCACTGATAATGTAGTTACTACGTCATTGGTCGTGTAGTTACAACACCACTGATAATGTAGTTACTACGTCATTGGTCGTGTAGCTACTACACCACTGATAATGTAGTTACTACGTCATTGGTCGTGTAGCTACTACACCACTGATAATGTAGTTACTACGTCATTGGTCGTGTAGTCACAACGCCACTGATAATGTAGTTACTACGTCATTGGTCGTGTAGTTACAACACCACTGAGAATGTAGTTACTACGTCATTGGTCGTGTAGTTACAACACCACTGATAATGTAGTTACTACGTCATTGTTCGTGTAGTCACAACACCACTGATAATTTAGTTATTACGTCATTGGTCGTGTAGTTGTAACGCCACTGATAATGAAGTTACTACGTCATTGGTCGTGTAGTTACAACGTCACTGATAATGTAGTTACTACGTCATTGGTCGTGTAGTTACTACACCACTGATAATGTAGTTACTACGTCATTGGTCGTGTAGTTACAACACCACTGATAATGTAGTTACTACGTCATTGTTCGTGTAGTCACAACACCACTGATAATGTAGTTATTACGTCATTGGTCGTGTAGTTACAACACCACTGATAATGTAGTTATTACGTCATTGGTCGTGTAGTTACAACACCACTGATAATGTAGTTACTACGTCATTGTTCGTGTAGTCACAACACCACTGATAATTTAGTTATTACGTCATTGGTCGTGTAGTTACAACACCACTGATAATGTAGTTATTACGTCATTGGTCGTGTAGTTACAACACCACTGATAATGTAGTTACTACGTCATTGGTCGTGTAGTTACAACACCACTGATAATGTAGTTACTACGTCATTGGTCGTGTAGTTACAACACCACTGATAATGTAGTTACTACGTCATTAGTCGTGTAGTTACAACACCACTGATGATGTAGTTACTACGTCATTGGTCGTGTAGTCACAACACCACTGATAATGTAGTTATTACGTCATTGGTCGTGTAGTCACAACACCACTGATAATGTAGTTACTACGTCATTGTTCGTGTAGTTACAACACCACTGATAATGTAGTTACTACGTCATTGTTCATGTAGTCACAACACCACTGATAATGTAGTTACTACGTCATTGTTCGTGTAGTTACAACACCACTGATAATGTAGTTACTACGTCATTGGTCGTGTAGTCACAACACCACTGATAATGTAGTTACTACGTCATTGTTCGTGTAGTTACAACACCACTGATAATGTAGTTACTACGTCATTGTTCATGTAGTTACTACGCCACTGATAATGTAGTGACTACGTCATTGGTCGTGTAGTTACTACACCACTGATAATGTAGTTACTACGTCATTGTTCGTGTAGTTACAACACCACTGATGATGTAGTTACTACGTCACTAGCCGTGTAGTTACAACGCCACTGATAATGTAGTTACTACGTCATTGTTCGTGTAGTTACTACACCACTGATAATGTAGTTACTACGTCATTGGTCGTGTAGTTACAATGCCACTGATAATGTAGTTACTACGTCATTGACCGTGTAGTTACAATGCCACTGATGATGTAGTTACTACGTCATTGTTCGTGTAGTTACAATGCCACTGATAATGTAGTTACTACGTCATTGTTCGTGTAGTTACAACGCCACTGATGATGTAGTTACTACGTCATTGACCGTGTAGTTACAATGCCACTGATGATGTAGTTACTACGTCATTGTTCGTGTAGTTACTACACCACTGATAATGTAGTTATAACGTCATTGACCGTGTAGTTACAATGCCACTGATGATGTAGTTACTACGTCATTGTTCGTGTAGTTACAATGCCACTGATAATGTAGTTACTACGTCATTGTTCGTGTAGTTACAACGCCACTGATGATGTAGTTTCTACGTCATTGTTCGTGTAGTTACAACGCCACTGATAATGTAGTTACTACGTCATTGTTCGTGTAGTCACAACACCACTGATAATGTAGTTATTACGTCATTGGTCGTGTAGTTACAACACCACTGATAATGTAGTTATTACGTCATTGGTCGTGTAGTTACAACACCACTGAGAATGTAGTTACTACGTCATTGGTTGTGTAGTTACAATGCCACTGATAATGTAGTTACTACGTCATTGGTCGTGTAGTTACAACACCACTGATAATGTAGTTACTACGTCATTGGTCGTGTAGTTACAACACCACTGATAATGTAGTTACTACGTCATTAGTCGTGTAGTTACAACACCACTGATGATGTAGTTACTACGTCATTGGTCGTGTAGTCACAACACCACTGATAATGTAGTTACTACGTCATTGGTCGTGTAGTCACAACACCACTGATAATGTAGTTACTACGTCATTGTTCGTGTAGTTACAACACCACTGATAATGTAGTTACTACGTCATTGTTCATGTAGTTACTACGCCACTGATAATGTAGTTACTACGTCATTGGTCGTGTAGTTACTACACCACTGATAATGTAGTTACTACGTCATTGTTCGTGTAGTTACAACACCACTGATGATGTAGTTACTACGTCACTAGCCGTGTAGTTACAACGCCACTGATAATGTAGTTACTACGTCATTGTTCGTGTAGTTACTACACCACTGATAATGTAGTTACTACGTCATTGGTCGTGTAGTTACAATGCCACTGATAATGTAGTTACTACGTCATTGACCGTGTAGTTACAATGCCACTGATGATGTAGTTACTACGTCATTGTTCGTGTAGTTACAATGCCACTGATAATGTAGTTACTACGTCATTGTTCGTGTAGTTACAACGCCACTGATGATGTAGTTACTACGTCATTGACCGTGTAGTTACAATGCCACTGATGATGTAGTTACTACGTCATTGTTCGTGTAGTTACTACACCACTGATAATGTAGTTATAACGTCATTGACCGTGTAGTTACAATGCCACTGATGATGTAGTTACTACGTCATTGTTCGTGTAGTTACAATGCCACTGATAATGTAGTTACTACGTCATTGTTCGTGTAGTTACAACGCCACTGATGATGTAGTTACTACGTCATTGTTCGTGTAGTTACAACGCCACTGATAATGTAGTTACTACGTCATTGTTCGTGTAGTTACAACGCCACTGATGATGTAGTTACTACGTCATTGTTCGTGTAGTTACAACGCCACTGATAATGTAGTTACTACGTCATTGGTCGTGTAGTTACTACACCTCTGATAATGTAGTTACTTCGTCATTGGTCGTGTAGTTACAACGCCACTGATGATGTAGTTACTACGTCATTGTTCGTGTAGTTACAACACCACTGATAATGTAGTTACTACGTCATTGGTTGTGTAGTTACTACACCACTGATAATGTAGTTACTTCGTCATTGGTCGTGTAGTTACAACGCCACTGATGATGTAGTTACTACGTCATTGTTCGTGTAGTTACAACACCACTGATAATGTAGTTACTACGTCATTGGTCGTGTAGTTACAACACCACTGATGATGTAGTTACTACGTCATTGTTCGTGTAGTTACTACACCACTGATAATGTAGTTACTACGTCATTGGTTGTGTAGTTACAACACCACTGATAATGTAGTTACTACGTCATTGGTCGTGTAGTTACAACGCCACTGATAATGTAGTTACTACGTCATTGTTCGTGTAGTCACAACGCCACTGATGATGTAGTTACTACGTCATTGTTCGTGTAGTTACAACGCCACTGATAATGTAGTTACTACGTCATTGGCTGTGTAGTTACAACGCCACTGATAATGTAGTTACTACGTCATTGGTCGTGTAGTTACAACGCCACTGATAATGTAGTTACTACGTCATTGTT
This sequence comes from Lampetra fluviatilis, assembly GCF_964198595.1. NCBI lineage: Eukaryota > Metazoa > Chordata > Hyperoartia > Petromyzontiformes > Petromyzontidae > Lampetra > Lampetra fluviatilis. The sequence goes on from NC_136330.1 coordinate 5,437,615, forward strand.
CGTGTAGTTACTACGCCACTGATAATGTAGTTACTACGTCATTGTTCGTCTAGTTACAACGCCACTGATAATGTTGCTACTACGTCATTGTTCGTGTAGTTACAACGCCACTGATAATGTAGCTACTACGTCATTGTTCGTGTAGTTACTACGCCACTGATAATGTAGTTACTACGTCATTGGTCGTGTAGTTACAACACCTCTGATAATGTAGTTACTACGTCATTGTTCGTGTAGTTACAACGCCACTGATGATGTAGTTACTACGTCATTGTTCGTGTAGTTACAACACCACTGATAATGTAGTTACTACGTCATTGGTCGTGTAGTTACAACACCACTGATAATGTAGTTACTACGTCATTGTTCGTGTAGTTACAACGCCACTGATAATGTAGTTACTACGTCATTGTTCGTGTAGTTACAACGCCACTGATAATGTAGTTACTACGTCATTGTTCGTGTAGTTACAACGCCACTGATAATGTAGTTACTACGTCATTGTTCGTGTAGTTACAACGCCACTGATGATGTAGTTACTACGTCATTGTTCGTGTAGTTACAACGCCACTGATAATGTAGTTACTACGTCATTGGTCGTGTAGTTACAACGCCACTGATGATGTAGTTACTACGTCATTGTTCGTGCAGTTACAACGCCACTGATAATGTAGTTACTACGTCATTGTTCGTGTAGTTACAACGCCACTGATGATATAGTTACTACGTCATTGTTCGTATAGTTACAACGCCACTGATAATGTAGTTACTACGTCATTGGTCGTGTAGTTACAACACCACTGATAATGTAGTTACTACGTCATTGTTCGTGTAGTTACAACGCCACTGATGATGTAGTCTAGGGGTATCAGGGTCTCAGAGTCTCAGAGTCTTGGGGTCTCAGGGTGTCAGGGTCTCGGGGTCTCGGTGTTTCAGGGTCTCGGGGTCTCGGTGTTTCAGGGTCTCTGGGTCTCGGGGTCTCAGAGTTTTGGGGTCTCAGGGTCTCTGGGTCTCGGGGTCTCGGGGTCTCAGGGTCTTGGGGTCTCGGTGTTTCAGGGTCTTGGGGTCTCAGGGTCTCAGAGTTTTGGGGTCTCAGGGTCTCAGGGTTTTGGGGTCTCGGTGTTTCAGGGTCTCGGGGTCTCAGAGTCTCAGAGTCTCAGGGTCTCGGGGTCTTGGGGTCTCGGTGTTTCAGGGTCTTGGGGTCTCGGGGTCTCAGTGTTTCAGAGTCTCAGAGTCTCAGAGTCTCAGGGTCTCAGGGTCTCGGGGTCTCGGGGTCTCAGGGTCTCAGGGTCTCAGGGTCTTGGGGTCTCGGTGTTTCAGGGTCTCAGGGTCTCGGGGTCTCAGTGTCTTGGGGTCTCGGGGTCTCAGTGTTTCAGAGTCTCAGAGTCTCGGGGTCTTGGGGTCTCAGGGTCTCGTGGTCTCGGGGTCTCAGGGTCTCAGGGTCTCGGGGTCTCAGGGTCTCGGGGTCTCAGGGTCTCTGGGTCTCAGGGTCTCGGGGTCTCAGGGTCTCGGGGTCTCAGGGTCTTGGGGTCTCGGTGTTTCAGGGTCTTGGGGTCTCGGGGTCTCAGTGTTTCAGAGTCTCAGAGTCTCAGAGTCTCAGGGTCTCAGGGTCTCGGGGTCTCGGGGTCTCAGGGTCTCAGGGTCTCAGGGTCTTGGGGTCTCGGTGTTTCAGGGTCTCAGGGTCTCGGGGTCTCAGTGTCTTGGGGTCTCGGGGTCTCAGTGTTTCAGAGTCTCAGAGTCTCGGGGTCTTGGGGTCTCAGGGTCTCGTGGTCTCGGGGTCTCAGGGTCTCAGGGTCTCGGGGTCTCAGGGTCTCGGGGTCTCAGGGTCTCGGGGTCTCAGGGTCTCGGGGTCTCAGGGTCTCGGGGTCTCAGGGTCTTGGGGTCTCGGTGTGTAAGGGTCTCAGGGTCTCAGGGTCTTGGGGTCTCGGTGTGTAAGGGTCTTGGGGTCTCGGTGTGTAAGGGTCTCAGGGTCTCGGGGTCTCGGGGTCTCAGGGTCTCGGGGTCTTGGGGTCTCGGTGTGTAAGGGTCTCAGGGTCTCAGGGTCTCGGGGTCTCAGGGTCTCGGGGTCTCAGGGTCTCGGGGTCTCAGGGTCTCGGGGTCTCAGGGTCTTGGGGTCTCGGTGTGTAAGGGTCTCAGGGTCTCGGGGTCTCGGGGTCTCAGGGTCTCGGGGTCTCGGGGTTTCAGTGTTTCAGAGTCTCAGAGTCTCGGGGTCTTGGGGTCTCAGGGTCTCGTGGTCTCGGGGTCTCAGGGTCTCAGGGTCTCGGGGTCTCAGGGTCTCGGGGTCTCAGGGTCTCGGGGTCTCAGGGTCTCGGGGTCTCAGGGTCTCGGGGTCTCAGGGTCTTGGGGTCTCGGTGTGTAAGGGTCTCAGGGTCTCAGGGTCTCGGGGTCTCAGGGTCTTGGGGTCTCGGTGTGTAAGGGTCTCAGGGTCTCAGGGTCTTGGGGTCTCGGTGTGTAAGGGTCTTGGGGTCTTGGTGTGTAAGGGTCTTGGGGTCTCGGTGTGTAAGGGTCTCAGGGTCTCAGGGTCTTGGGGTCTCGGTGTGTAAGGGTCTCAGGGTCTCAGGGTCTTGGGGTCTCGGTGTGTAAGGGTCTTGGGGTCTCGGTGTGTAAGGGTCTCGGTGTGTAAGGGTCTTGGGGTCTCGGTGTGTAAGGGTCTTGGGGTCTCGGTGTGTAAGGGTCTCGGTGTGTAAGGGTCTCAGGGTCTCAGGGTCTCAGGGTCTCGGGGTCTCGGTGTGTAAGGGTCTTGGGGTCTCGGTGTGTAAGGGTCTCGGTGTGTAAGGGTCTCAGGGTCTCAGGGTCTCAGGGTCTCGGGGTCGCTGAACCGTCCAGGCCACTGAGCATGAAGTTGTGGTGGTTGAGCCTCTCTAAGACTTCACTTGTGAGAGAACAAAACACATTGTCACCTTGAAACCTTTCCTGGCTTATTTATACATATTTTTTCAAGTTTAAAAAAAAAAAAATGGGATTTAATTACAGACGTTTACCGCCCGCAAAAGATGACTCTAGAAATTTAGCCGGTATAAAATCTTTAGGCAATAAATTATTAAAATGTTAAATCGATCCCTTAGTTAATCAGCGCCATTAATTACGGAGCTTATTCTCGTAAAGATATTAATCATCAATGATTATACATATAACACGTATATGTAACCTTGGGGTTTATCTAACATTTCTGGCTGAGTCGCGACTTCAAATATCAGACTAAGGTTAAAGCCATATCTCTTCCATCAGTAGTAGGAGCCATGGTCCATCCACTGCTAAATTATACGAACAAAGCATCTCAGCAGTGAACAGCTAAAACAGTATCTCCTACTTGGACATTATGAACCCTCTGAGACAAATGCTCACACCCAGGGCTTGAACACAGGATATCAGTGTCTTAGACATGGCCATTGTGAACATATTAAGAGAGAGACACCCACACCCAGGGCTTGAACACAGATTTCAGTGTCTTAGACACGGCCATTGTGAACATATTTAGAGAGAGACACACCAAAACCCAGCCCTTGAACACAGGATTTAAGTGTCTCCGACACGGCCATTGTGAACCTGCTTAGAGAGTTTCAGACTCAGGGCATGAACACAGAAAATCAGTGTCTCGCCAAATATGAACCACCTTATATGGAGACACCCAGACGCAGTCTCAGTGTCTCGACCATTGGAGATACCCTGAGCTTGAACACAATATCTCAATGTGTCTGACGGGGCCATTATGAACCCGCAGGGAGAGAGTGAGAGACCCAGACCCATGGCTTCAACACAAGATCTCAGTGTCTCAGACATGGCCATCTTGAACCTCCTTAGAGAGAGACACCCAGACCCGTGGCTTGAACACAGGATCTCAGTGTCTCAAACATGGCCATCTTGAACCTCCTTAGAGAGAGACTCAGACCCATGGCTTGAATACATGAGCTCAATGTCTCCGACACGGCCATTATCAACCCGCAGAGAGACACCCAGACCCATGGCTTGAACACAAGATCTCAGTGTCTCCGACAGGGCCATTATGAACCCGCAGAGAGAGAGAGAGAAACACCCAGACCGAGGGCCTGAACACAGGATCTCAGTGTCTCCGACAGGGCTATCTTGAACCTCCTTAGAGAGAGAGATAGACTCGGACCCGTGGCTTCAACACAAGATCTCAGTGTCTCCGACATGGCCATCTTGAATCTCCTTAGAGAGAGAGACACCCAGACCCATGGCTTGAACACAGGATCTCAGTGTCTCCGACATGGCCATCTTGAACCTCCTTAGAGAGAGAGATACCCAGACCTATGGCTTGAACACAATATCTCAGTGTCTCCGACAGGGCCATCATGAACCTCTTTAGAGAGAGATACCCAGAGCCGTGGCTTGAACACAAGATCTCAGTGTCTCTGACAGGGCCATTATAAACCCGCAGAGAGAGAGAGAGAGAAACACCCAGACCTATGGCTTGAACACAGGATCTCAGTGTCTCCGACACGGCCATTATGAACCCGCAGAGAGAGAGGGAGAGAGGGCTAGAGAGAGTATTTGACCTCTGGCGCTCCGAGTTGAGTGTGTGCGACATGGCCATTCCGAATCCCCCACCCCCCCCCACTTCCACCCCCCTCCCCTGCCCCCCCCCCCCCCACTGGCTCGCCTCCAGTGAGGGCAGTGAGGCCCAGACAAGAGGGGGGGGGGGGGAAGTGCAAAGGGCAGGGGGCTGACCGCTGCTCTGACTCTTGGGCAGAGTGAGGCTCCGTTTCTCCGACTCGGAGCGGCGGTTCACGCGGTTCACGCGGAGAGAGGCCGTGACCGGCCCCGCGTCTAAACGCATCGTCAACATCAGCAGCAGCAGCAGCAGCAGCAGAAGCATCATCAGCAGCAGAAGCATCATTAGCAGAAGCATCATCATCATCAGCAGAAGCATCAGCAGCAGCAGCAGAAGAATTATCAGCAGCAGAAGCATCATTAGCACAAGCATCATAATCATCAGCAGCAGAAGCATCATCAGCAGCAGCAGACGCATCATCATCAGCAGAAGCATCATTAGCAGAAGCATCATCATCAGCAGCAGACGCATCATCAGCAGCAGAAGCATCATCAGCAGAAGCATCAGCAGCAGCAGCAGAAGCATTATCAGCAGCAGAAGCATCATTAGCAGAAGCATCATCATAATCAGCAGCAGCAGCAGCAGAAGCATCATCAGCAGTAGCAGACGCATCATCAGCAGAAGCATCATTAGCAGAAGCATCATCATCAGCAGCAGACGCATCATCAGGAGCAGCAGCAGAAGCATCATCAGCAGAAGCATAAGCAGCAGCAGCAGAAGCATTATCAGCAGCAGAAGCATCATTAGCAGAAGCATCATCATCATCAGCAGCAGCAGAAGCATCATCAGCAGTAGCAGACGCATCATCATCAGCAGAAGCATCATTAGCAGAAGACTCATCAGCAGAAGCATCATCAGCAGCAGAATAATCATCATCAGCAGCAGCAGAAGCATCATCAGCAAAAGCATCATTAGCAGAAGACTCAACAGCAGGATCATCATCATCAGCAGCAGCAGAAGCATCATCAGCATCAGCAGAAGCATCATTAGCAGAAGACTCAACAGCAGGATCATCATCATCAGCAGCAGCAGAAGCATCATCAGCATCAGCAAAAGCATCATTAGCAGAAGACTCAACAGCAGGATCATCATCATCAGCATCAGCAGAAGCATCATCAGCAGCAGAGGCATCGTTAGCAGAAGACTCATCAGCAGAATAATCATCATCATTAGCAGCAGAAGCATCATCAGCAGAAGTATCATCAGCAGCAGCAGATGCATAATCATCAGCAGCAGCAGAAGCATCATCATCAGCAGCAGACGCATCATTAGCAGACTCATCGGCAGCATAATCAGCAGCATCACAGAAGCATCATCAGCAGCAGATGCATCGTTAGCAGAAGACTCATCAGCAGAAAAATCATCATCATCAGCAGCAGAAGCATAACCAGTAGAAGTATCATCATCAGCAGCAGGAGCAGCAGCAGCAGAAGCATGATTAGCAGAAGCATCATCATCATCAGCAGCAGAAGCATCGTTAACAGAAGACTCATCAGCAGAAAAATCATCATCATCAGCAGCAGAAGCATAACCAGTAGAAGTATCATCATCATCAGCAGCAGAAGCAGCAGCAGCAGCAGCAGCAGAAGCATCATTAGCAGAAGCATCACCATCATCAGCAGCAGAAGCATCGTTAGCAGAAGACTCATCAGCAGAATAATCATCATCATTAGCAGCAGAAGCATAATCAGCAGAAGTATCATCAGCAGCAGCAAATGCATAATCATCAGCAGAATCATCATCAGCAGCAGCAGACGCATCAGCAGCAGCAGAAGCATCATTAGCAGAAGACTTATCAGCAGCATAATCATGAGCATCAGCAGAATCATCATCATCAGCAGAAGCATCATCAGCAGCAGCAGCATACTCAGCAGCAGAATCATCAGCATCATGAGCAGCAGCATCATCGGTAGCATCAGCAGAATCATCATCATCAGCAGAAGCTTCATCAGCAGCAGCCGCATCAGCAGCAGCATCAGCAGAAGCATCAGCAGCCGCATCATCATCAGCAGAAGCATCATCAACAGAACCATCATCAGTAGCATTATCAGCAGCATAATTAGCAGCATCATCATCAACAACAACATCATGAGCAGAGACAGCATCATTGGGAAGAGTAGCAGATTCAGCAGAATTAGCATCATCATCATCAGCAGCAGCAGCATCATCAGCAGGTTCATCATCATCAGCAGCAGCTTCATCATCATCAGCAGCAGCAGCAGCTTCATCATCATCAGCAGCAGCATCATCATCATCAGCATCATCATCATCAGCAGCTTCATCATCAGCAGCATCATCATCAGCAGCATCATCAGCAGCAGCATTATCATCATCAGCATCATCAGCAGCAGCATCATCATCAGCATCATCATCATCAGCAGCATCATCATCAGCTTCATCATCAGCGGCTTCATCAGCAGCAGCAGCAGCGGCATCGCGGGAGTTGGTAGCACAGCGCGCTAACCGCTGCGCCACCGCTCCCCCAATGGCACCGCACACCACAAACCTTGCATCCTCCACGCTGCGACGCGGCAAAGAATTCCCTACAAACTCACTACAGTTGCGATGTGTGCACGTGTACGTTGAACTTCTTTCGCACCGTACGTAGGTTCAACGTACATACAAAGCACCTCCGATAAGCACGGTCTGATGCCTCCTCCGATTCGTTCTCTCTCTCTCACTCTCTCATTCTCACTCTCATTCATTCATTCATTCTCTCTCTCACCATTTCTCTCATTAATTTTCTCTCTCTCTCATTCATTCTCTCTCTCATTCTCTCACCCTCTCTCTCACCCTCTCTCTCATTCCTTCTCTCTCATTCTCACTCTCATTCTCTCACCTTCTCTCTCATTCCTTCTCTCCCTCACCCTCTCTCTCATTCATTCTCTCTCTCTCTCATTCTCACTCTCATTCATTCATTATCTCTCTCACCATTTCTTTCATTAATTATCTCTTTGTCTCATTCATTCTCTCTCTCACTCTCATTCTCTCTCTCACCCTCTCTCTCTCATTCCTTCTCTCTCTTACTCACTCTCTCATTCTCACTCTCATTCATTCATTCTCTCTCTCACCATTTCTCTCATTAATTTTCTCTCCCTCATTCATTCTCTCTCTCACCCTCTCTCTCACCCTCTCTCTCATTCCTTCTCTCTCATTCTCACTCTCATTCTCTCACCCTCTCTCTCATTCCTTCTCTCCCTCACCCTCTCTCTCATTCATTCTCTCTCTCACTCTCTCATTCTCACTCTCATTCATTCATTCTCTCTCTCACCATTTCTCTCATTAGTTTTCTCTCCCTCATTCATTCTCTCTCTCACTCTCATTCTCTCTCTCACCCTCTCTCTCTCATTCCTTCTCTCTCTTACTCACTCTCTCATTCTCACTCTCATTCATTCATTCATTATCTCTCTCACCATTTCTTTCATTAATTATCTCTTTGTCTCATTCATTCTCTCTCTCACTCTCATTCTCTCTCTCACCCTCTCTCTCATTCTCACTCTCATTCATTCTCTATCTCCTTTTTTTACGATCAGTGGAAACAAGAAGATGCTCGGTGTGGTCGGCACTTTGCGTCGTTCATCATTTCGTTTTTTTTAATGCTTTGCTTTATGTGCACCCCTTTTTAAATGAAATATTTCACCATCTCTCTCATTCCCTCTCTTTCTCACCCTCTCTCTCTCATTCCCTCCCCCTCATTCTGTCTGTCTCTCACCCCCTCTCTCTCTCTCTCTCATTTCCTCTCTCTCTCACGCTCTCTCGCTCGCTCAAATTCGCTGTAACGCTCGGCTGATTTACACTTGCCAATATTTGACGGCGAATCGTGGGACGTGGGGGTGGGTGGGTGAGTGTGTGCATTATGAATGGGCCCGTGTTGTGGGTGAGTGAGTGTGGAGATGAGTTGTGAGTGGGTGAGTGAGTGAGTGAGTGGGTGGGTGAGTGAGTGAGTGGGTGGGTGAGTGAGTGGGTGGGTGAGTGGGTGAGCTGTGAGTGAACGGGTGGGTGAGTGAATGGGTTAGTGACTGTGTGAATTATGCATGGGTCTGTGTTTTGGGTGTGTGAGTGAGTGGGTGGGTCGGTGAGTGAGTGGGTGAGTGAGTGGGTGGGTGAGTGAGTGAGTGGGTGGGTGGGTGGGTGGGTGGGTGAGTGAGTGAGTGAGTGGGTGAGTGGGTGGGTGGGTGGGTGAGTGGGTGAGCTGTGAGTGAGCGGGTGGGTGAGTGAATGGGTTAGTGACTGTGTGAATTATGCATGGGTCTGTGTTTTGGGTGTGTGAGTGAGTGGGTGGGTCGGTGAGTGAGTGGGTGAGTGAGTGGGTGGGTGAGTGAGTGAGTGGGTGGGTGGGTGGGTGGGTGAGTGAGTGAGTGAGTGGGTGAGTGGGTGGGTGGGTGAGTGAGTGGGTGAGTGAGTGGGTCGGTGAGTGAGTGGGTGGGTCGGTGAGTGAGTGAGTGGGTGGGTCGGTGAGTGGGTGAGTGAGCGGGTGGGTGAGTGAATGGGTTAGTGACTGTGTGAATTATGCATGGGTCTGTGTTTTGGGTGTGTGAGTGAGTGGGTGGGTCGGTGAGTGAGTGGGTGAGTGAGTGGGTGGGTGGGTGAGTGAGTGAGTGAGTGGGTGGGTGGGTGGGTGAGTGAGTGAGTGGGTGAGTGGGTGGGTGGGTGAGTGGGTGAGTGAGTGGGTCGGTGAGTGAGTGGGTGGGTCGGTGAGTGAGTGAGTGGGTGGGTCGGTGAGTGGGTGAGTGGGTGAGTGAGCGGGTGGGTGAGTGAATGGGTTAGTGACTGTGTGAATTATGCATGGGTCTGTATTTTGGGTGTGTGAGTGAGTGGGTCGGTGAGTGAGTGGGTGAGTGAGTGGGTGAGTGAGTAGGTGGGTGAGTGAGTGGGTGGGTGAGTGAGTGGGTGGGTGGGTGGGTGGGTGAGTGAGTGGGTGAGTGAGTGGGTGGGTGAGTGGGTGAGTGTGTGAATTGTGAATGGGTCTGTTTTTGATAGTGTGAGTGAATGGATAGGTGATGTGTGAGTGAGTGGGTGAGTGAGTGAGTGGGTGGGTGAGTGAGTGGGTGGGTGAGTGGGTGAGCTGTGAGTGAGCGGGTGGGTGAGTGAAAGGGTTAGTGACTGTGTGAATTATGCATGGGTCTGTATTTTGGGTGTGTGAGTGAGTGAGTGGGTCAGTGAGTGAGTGGGTGAGTGAGTGGGTGAGTGAGTAGGTGGGTGAGTGAGTGGGTGAGTGAGTGAGTGAGTGGGTGAGTGAGTGAGTGGGTGGGTGGGTGTATGAGTGAGTGGGTGAGTGAGTGGGTGGGTGGGTGAGTGTGTGAATAATGAATGGGTCTATGTTTTGAGTGTGTCAGTGAATGGATGGGTGACGTGTGAGTGAATGAGTGGGTGAGTGAATGGGTGGGTGAGTGAGTGGGAGGGTAAGTGAGTGGGTGGGTGTTTGGGTGAGTGAGTGGATGGGTGAGGGGTGGGTGAGGAGAGTGAGATGAGTGACTGTATGAGTTGATTTGTTGAGTGCGTGGGTGAATGAGTGAGTGTATGAACGAGTGATTGAGTGAGTTGGTGAGTTAGTGAGTGGCTGAGTGAGTTTATCAATGGGTTCAGGCTGTCATGAAGGGCCATTGCCCAAAACGTCGCCTGCTTTCGACTTTTACATTGTAAATCAATGAAAAGTCGCAACTCAAGTTGCTCCAGGTTCCTTGCAACACTACTCTGTACACGATATGTGAATACACACATAGCCTTAACAGGCTGCTGGGACAATGTGCTGTTAGCGAGCAGCACCTATGGATACCCGCACGGCACACGAGGGGGTGGGTGACCAGCAACTAAACCCGGCCGCCTTTGTCTCCCCCCAGTGGCGATGGTGTTTACACACCGCGCCAGGCAAGCATTTGAGGCTGAGTCGACCTAGGGGAGACTCGGGTCATTGCCAGTTTCGCATCGCAGCGCAACGCGCTAACCACAGCGCCACCGCTCCCCCGCTTAATACATCAAACACAAAGATAAAGACCCCCCCACGGTATAGCCTTCATAACAGCCTGTTGGGGCAAATGCTGATAGCAGTAGCAGCAGCACCGATGAAGAAGGGCAGAGGTCGCAAACGGGGTTTGATTCCTTACCCGTACCCGGCCGCACCAGGGTCGCAAATGGGTACCCGTACCCCCGTACCCGGCCGGGTACGGGTAGCCGGGTATCGGGTAGGATACGGGTATCGGGTACCCGGTTGCGACCTCTGAGAAGGGGCCACTTGAAACATGACGCGCACACGTGCACGGACGCGGCGAAATGTGAATCGCGTTAACGAGCACGTCAACACGCGTGTCAACACACGTGTCAACACACGTGTTAACACACGGAAGACACGCACTGCACTTTAACGCGTGCACGAGGAACGCGGCGCCGCTTAAAAGCGAGCCGAGGTTTCTTTTTGTCCGCGCGGTTAGCCGTGGTGGGCGGGCGAGGGAGGGTTGTTTCGATATATTTAAAATTTAATATCGAGAATTACACGCAACGTTAGGCGGGTCACGTGCGGCACATTAGGCAGGTCACGTGAGCGGGCATCTGATTTCGTTGCGTTAAAAAAAGAGAGACATTTGTGTGATCTTCCCGCTGTGCGACAGAGTGAGAGCGAGTGGAGTTTGTGTGATCTCCCCCTGTTCTACAGAGTGAGTGAGTGGAGTTTGTGTGATCTCCCCCTGTTCTACAGAGTGAGAGCGAGTGGAGTTTGTATGATCTCCCCCTGTTATGCAGAGTGAGTGAGTGGAGTTTGTGTGATCTCCCCCTGTTCTACAGAGTGAGTGAGTGGAGTTTGTGTGATCTCCCCCTGTTCTACAGAGTGAGAGCGAGTGGAGTTTGTGTGATCTCCCCCTGTTCTACAGAGTGAGTGAGTGAGTGGAGTTTGTATGATCTCCCCCTGTTCTACAGAGTGAGTGAGTGGAGTTTGTGTGATCTCCCCCTGTTCTACAGAGTGAGTGGAGTTTGTGTGATCTCCCCCTGTTCTACAGAGTGAGTGAGTGGAGTTTGTATGATCTCCCCCTGTTCTACAGAGTGAGTGGAGTTTGTGTGATCTCCCCCTGTTCTACAGAGTGAGTGAGTGGAGTTTGTGTGATCTCCCCCTGTTCTACAGAGTGAGCGTCAGTGGAGTTTGTGTGATCTCCCCCTGTTCTACAGAGTGAGTCAGTGGAGTTTGTGTGATCTCCCCCTGTTCTACAGAGTGAGTGAGTGGAGTTTGTATGATCTCCCCCTGTTCTACAGAGCGAGTGGAGTTTGTATGATCTCCCCCTGTTCTACAGAGTGAGAGTGAGTGGAGTTTGTATGATCTCCCCCTGTTCTACAGAGTGAGTGGGTGAGTGGAGTTTGTATGATCTCCCACTGTTCTACAGAGTGAGTGGAGTTTGTATGATCTCCCCCTGTTCTACAGAGTGAGAGTGAGTGGAGTTTGTATGATCTCCCCCTGTTCTACAGAGTGAGTGGGTGAGTGGAGTTTGTATGATCTCCCACTGTTCTACAGAGTGAGTGGAGTTTGTATGATCTCCCCCTGTTCTACAGAGTGTGTGGAGTTTGTATGATCCCCCCTGTTCTGCAGAGTGAGTGAGTGGAGTTTGTATGACCTTTCCCTGTTCTACAGAGTGAGTGAGTGGAGTTTGTATGATCTCCCCCTGTTCTGCAGATTGAGTGAGTGTAGTTTGCATGATCTCTCACTGTTCTACAGAGTGAGTGAGTGCAGTTTGTATGACCTCCCCCTGTTCTGCAGATTGAGTGAGTGTAGTTTGCATGATCTCTCCCTGTTCTGCAGATTGAGTGAGTGTAGTTTGCATGATCTCTCACTGTTCTACAGAGTGAGTGCAGTTTGTATGATTCCCCCCTATTCTACAGAATGAGAATGAGTGATTGCGAGTGTTGGGTTTGTATGTTATTCCCCTGACCTAGGGGATTTCCAGGACAGGTTCCGATAATCGTCACTGGGTGTTGGTGGCTGTGAGCAGTAATCAAACTGGGGTCGCCGGGTTTGTAGGGCAGTGCGCTAACCACTGCGCCACCGCTCCCCAAAGTTTAACACACCAAAACACACAAACAACAACAACACACACACATACACAACGACACACTTACACAACGACACACGCAAACACACCACAACACACCATACATACAAAGCAACAGTATACATACACACCAACAATACACAACACCAATGCACATCCACAACATCACACAACACACCTGACATACACAACAACAGCACACATACACCACACACATACACAACAACAACAATAACGCACGGCACATACACAACACCCACCACGCAAACTCAACAACAACACACATACACAACACACACACACAACAACAGACACACAACACTCACCACAGGCACACACCAACCACACACACACACAACAACAACAACGCACCACACATACACGTCAACAACACACGTACAAAACATCACACGCACAACAATAGCGATAACAACAACACACACATACACAACACACCGCACATACTCACAACACACCATGCGCAAACAATACGTTACTTCTTTAGACACTCGCACGGACACGTATGCGCATTGCCTATCAGTTAAACCACACACTTTGTGGCGACGGCATCAATGGACATTCTGAGCGTGCGATCAATACGAGAGACAGCGGTTTTCACGCGAGAGAGGAGAGAGAGAGAGGAGAGAATGCAGAGAGAGAGAGAGAGGCCCATTGTCAGGCTAACTTTATGCCCTGGCATTAGAGCCTTTCCTGAGTCTCATAAGGCGGAGACTCAGCGGCCTGGTGCTCAGGGAACCAAGCGTCAAGTTGGTCCTGACGGCAGAGGTGTGGACTCGAGTCATGTGACTTGGACTCGAGTCAGACTCGAGTCATGAATTTGATGACTTGCGACTCGACTTGGACTTGCATAACAATGACTTTGTCCCACCTATGAGATGTGGACTCGAGTCATGTGACTTGGACTCGAGTCAGACTCGAGTCATGAATTTGATGACTTGCGACTCGACTTGGACTTGCATAACAATGACTTTGTCCCACCTATGAGATGTGGACTCGAGTCATGTGACTTGGACTCGAGTCAGACTCGAGTCATGAATTTGATGACTTGCGACTCGACTTGGACTTGCATAAGAATGACTTAGTCCCACCTATGAGATGTGGACTCGAGTCATGTGACTTGGACTCGAGTCAGACTCGAGTCATGAATTTGATGACTTGCGACTCGACTTGGACTTGCATAACAATGACTTTGTCCCACCTATGAGATGTGGACTCGAGTCATGTGACTTGGACTCGAGTCAGACTCGAGTCATGAATTTGATGACTCGCGACTCGACTTGGACTTGCATAAGAATGACTTTGTCCCACCTATGAGATGTGGACTCGAGTCATGTGACTTGGACTCGAGTCAGACTCGAGTCATGAATTTGATGACTTGCGACTCGACTTGGACTTGCATAAGAATGACTTTGTCCCACCTATGAGATGTGGACTCGAGTCATGTGACTTGGACTCGAGTCAGACTCGAGTCATGAATTTGATGACTTGCGACTCGACTTGGACTTGCATAACAATGACTTTGTCCCACCTCTGCCTGACGGCATATGCCGACGACGTCCTCGTCATCCTGCGTTCCCTGGATGGTGTCGCCTTGCTGCACGAGTGCCAGGAGTAGTAGGGTTTTACCCTTTTAAACTGCTACAAAACTGACACCTTTATTCAAGGCATCATGTTTGCAATAACCACAACACAAGTAGTCTTGTGCTGTGGTTATTGCAAACATGATGCCTTGAATAAAGGTGTCAGTTTTGTACCAGTTTAAAAGGGTAAAAACCTACTACTATATTTTGCCACTGGTAAAAGAGATCTCATAGTGTGAGTGCCAGGAGGTCTTTTCGAAGGCCTCCTCATCCAAAATGAACTGGAAAAAGTGCAGCGGCCTGCTGGTTGGAGCGTGGGACATGACCGAGCGTCCGGAGAAGGCGAAAGCCATCAGTTGGAGCACAACATCGCTGCTGCTGCACCACCTGGGGGTGTTCCTCGGACAAGAGGAGGAACCACCGCAGAGGAACTGACTCGAGCTGGAGGAGAAGGTGAAGGAGTGGCTGAGCCACCTGGAGTCGCCCGTGCAAGTTCCTCACCTTCAGGACAAACACGTCGGTGGTGAACCAGCTGGTGACGTCCATGCTGTGGCACCGACTCTTCTCCCTGCACCCCCCCCCCCCTCCATGAGCCTCGTCAACGCGCTTCAGAAGCGAGTCCTCGACTTCTTCTGGTCGGGCGGAGGACACCGGGTCGCGGCTGGGGTCCTGTCTCTGCCACTGGACGAGGGCAGTCACGGGCCGGTGTGCGTGCGGAGTCAGCTGGCCACCTTCCGACTGCAGGCCGCGCACAAGTTCCTGCACGCCGCCACCCTTGCACCGGCCTGGAGCGTCACGGCCTCCTTCCTCCTGAAGCAGCTGGGGGGGTCTGCAGTGCTCCAAACAACGATTCTACATGGACCTGCAGGGCCTCCCACTGGGACAGCTGCCACCTTTCTAGAGGAGCGTCCTGCAGACGTGGAGCTCCCTCGCCGTCAGGTGGCTGAACCAGCCGCGATCGGCCGAGTATCTGGTCTTCGAACCGATCCTCAGGAACCCACAGACAAAGCTGCCATCCACCACCATCACCACCCCCGGCATGGAGAGGCGCCCTGCCAACGCGCGGCTCACCAGGATGGGAGATCTGGTGGAGCCTGGAACACGGGTCCGGTGGCTCGGACCAGCAGACATGGCCGCAAAGACAGGGAGCTGCAGTCGCTCCGGGTGGCTGCCCGGATCCTGGCCGAAGCCAAGGGGCCTTCTCAGCGGCAGCGGGGAGAACGCCCCCCCCCATCGGCGTTGGGGATGACGAGTCCCCTCTCGGTCCCCCTCCACCGGAGCTCTCCGTCGTGCCGCTGCGTCGCCAATGCCGACAAGCGAAGGCGGATCACGACCCGTGCCGGCTGGAAGACCTACCGGAGGTGGCCTTCGCGAATGTAAAGAGGAAGGTGCTCTACTCCTACATGGTCCGGTGTCACCAACAGGACACCCTGAGGAGCCACAAGGACCATGCCTGGAGGAGAGCCCTGCCCTGCATCTCTCCGGAGAGGCCTCGCTGGAGGCAACTCTACTCCAGCCCGACGTACAACCGCATCGGTGGCCTCAGCTGGAGCATCGCCCACGGCACCGTCACCACCAACGCCTCCCCGGCGCGCTTCACCGACACGTCCCCGGAGTTGCCGGTTCTGCGGTAAAGTGGAGACGGTGGCGCACCGATACGTGGAGTGCAAGAGCCTGGACTCGCTGTTCAAGGTCCTCAAAAACATCCTCCTAAAGTTCGCCTCCACTTCTCCCCGACGGTCCTCATCTTTGGATACCCGAAGGGCGACGGGGTCCCAACATCTTCAGGGGCTGGTCAACGTGCTCGTCGGCTACGCCAAGCTCGCCGTGCACAGGGCGAGGAAGGTGGCCCTGGAGGGGAAACGTCCGGCCAGCAGCCTGGGCATATTCCGTGCTCTTGTCAGAGCCAGGGTGTGTGGGCCGGAGTTCCGCCATGCGCGGCTGACCCACGCCGTGCCGGCCTTCAAGGAGCAGTGGGCGATGGAGGAGGCCGTGTGCTCGGTGGCAGATGACGGGGAGCTCTGCGTGCTGATATGAGCTACTCGTCGGAGGCCGTAGGACTGCGAGAAGGGCTGCGTGCAGATGCAGCACTTGTCGTAGTTGAAAAAAAGAAAGAGCGAGAAATTTTTTAAAATTTTACAATTTTCTTGCTGTGGATTTCACACCTGATGACGATTGCTTGTGTTGCAGTCGAAACGTCGTGAGAATTTTTATTGTTTTATATTTTTTTTATTTTATTATTTCCCTTCTATGTGACTTTACCGAAATAACTAAGAATATGAATCCCTGCAGTCACGAAAGCTTTAAATCAAGTTTCGTAATAATTTTGCCCACGACAAGACATGTTCTGCTGAAAGACCGCAATTCACCAGCACATTTGCCCATGACGTATGTACGTGTATGAATGTTGAACTTCTTTCGCACCGTACTTGACCATCCGTGTCTAATCGGAAGTTTTTGGGGCGGAGGGAAGGACAACAAATTAAACACAACAACAACAAGAAGCAGTTCTAAAAAAAATGACTCTCCAACACGACCGGCGTTGACGTTTTCGTAACTAATCGTTACGTAATGTTTGCGTGACAAACCTCACTAATTTACCGTGTTGGGCGACGGCTGGTTTCACGACGCATTCATAGTTTACGCGATCTCACCCAAAAAAACGTCTATTATGGATGATATCGGTCGCTATAGCCCTCGGGGCGAAACTAACTCAGCACGCAAATAAGAAGTTCTTAGGAAATTAGTTCGTCAACGAAGATGGTGATTTAAAAGGGCACCATGGCTCCAGGCGGCTTGCTAATGTCGGAAGGAATAGCGTTCCAGACGGCCGCAGAGGCGCCTATGAACGGAAGACTGTGCGTATGAGTGCATGCCCATCCCCATAGGTGGCACATGCTGAACAGCACTTGTCCCAGCAGGCTATACGGGGGACATTTACCTTGGTGTGTATGTACGTTGAACTTCTTTCGCGCCGTGCGTAGCCAACCGTGGCTAATTGGAGGTGAGGGGTGGTGAGGGGGAGGACAACAGACTAAGCACAACAACAACAAGAAGCAGTTCAATAGAGATGATGATGATGATGATACTGGTTGGAAACTCCTGGTTACACCAGCCCACAGGGGATTATTGTGTCCGTCCGTCCGTCGTGCAGGGAGGGGCTGGGTGGGGAGGGTGGGGCTGGGTGGGGAAGGGAGGGTGGGGAGGGGCTGGGTGGAGAGGGTGGAGCTGGGTGGGGAGGGTGGGGAGGGGCTGGGTGGGGAGGGTGGGGAGGGGCTGGGTGGGGGGTGGGAGGGGTGGGGCTGGGTGGGGAGAGAATGGTGGGGAGGGGCTGGGTGGGGAGGGTGGGGAGGGGCTGGGTGGGGAGGGTGGGGCTGGGTGGGGGGTGGGAGGGGTGGGGCTGGGTGGGGAGGGGCTGGTCACCCGTGGTGCCCTTATAAAACTCAACGTTTCACCTACTCACGCCGACTTGTGCCCGCCCTCACAGTCGGGCATATTTGCGGAATACACCACGCCGCCGTTGACCCTGGCCATTGACCGAGCAACCCAACGTTCCTAGCAGCTCCCTCCGCAGGAGGAATGTGTTTTAAAAGTGCATCACAGCACCCAGCGGCTTTGGCCAATATCGGGAAGGAGGAGAGTTCCAGACGGCCGCGTTGAGTGCCTCAAAAAGGCGGAGGGAACAGCTGCGCAACAACTTGACTCGGCAAAAAAAAAATCGAAGTCAAATCGTGGGGGAAACAAAAAACCACGCGCACAAAACAGCGGTAAGAAAAAAAAATGCAGAAATATATTTTAACAAAAAATATAAAAAATATATATATACAATAGGCGGAGTTTGACTTCTTTATTTTTTTTTGGGGGGGGGGGGTCATGGGTTCGCTTTGTCCCTCACGTTAAGAACGCCGGTGGGTGTTATTAATTCATTTATTGAATTTAAAATCTGAATTATAAACTACTGCACGTAAATTAATAAACGTGTCCAGTTTATTTGTTTTGGGGAGGGGGGGAGGGGCAGGTGGGGTTGGGGCCCACCCACCATTCCACCCATGATCTATATATACAAATAAAAATGGTTATAACGAGAAATGTCTTTGGTGGGGTGTGGTGGGGGGGGGGCAATTTTGAACACCGGTAAGGATGACGTGAAATGAAAAGAGCTTCATAGGTCATCGGAATAAAAAAAAAATATTTAATTTCCCGTAGAAACAAATGGAGATTCTGATTTCTGATTTTGGATGAAGAATTCTGAAATTGTCGACAAATGTCCGAACGTCCAAAACGTTTGGGGGGCACGTTGTCGTTGTTGTCGTTGTTGTTGTTGTTGCTGGTGTTGTTGTTGTTGTTGTCGTCGTCGTTGCCGTTGTTGTTGTCGGCATTGCTCCTCGGTCATTGGTGGCGTGTGAAGTGGTTGAGTTAGAGGCTCTAGGTGACGAGGATTTGTATCCGTGGTGTACGGATACAGAGACACAGACAGAGAGAGAGAGAGATAGAGACGAGACAGGGAGAGAGAGAAAGAGACGTTTGACTTTTAAACCAATTCTATTGCAGCCAACCAGCAACAACTCTGGAGCCACGTTTGACACGGGGTCACCAACATCTCATACAGCAAAGTCGCCATCGCAAAACCGCGGCACGTGAGCCACACCGGCACGAAACCACGTGATCACCGCGTCATCACGCACACCGCCCGCTCAAAGTCGAGCGGTCAAAACGTGAAAGTCGGTGCCCCGTTTGTGTTGGTGCACAGGGCCTGACCGCCCCCCCCCCCCCCAGCGTTCAAGGAACACGGCGTGCGCGTCCCCGGCATGGCAGTGTTCAAGTTCATGTATTAGGTGTAGCCCTGTGAGCCATTCGGCTCTTGAATCGGGTGCAATCGCAACAAACAGAAAACAAAAACATGAACAAGAAAACATCTTGTAGTGAATATGTGACTGAGTGCAAACAGAAAATCCAAAAAAAGACGGCAAAATATTGCAGAAAAAGCACCGTACACCAACGCTGTGTGCAAAAATCCCAGTGGGATGCAAGTCAAACAACAACAACCACAAGACAACTTAGATTAAGGCCATCAGTCTAACTCCGTACTGCAACAAACAAACATGGCCAAACCAAAACGCTTTTCGAAAATCACCAAAATAAAGCCACGAAAGCGATGAAACAGTGCAGGTCATAGGAACTGTGACCGAATTCTCAGTGGCACGAGGCGTGCTCCTTGAGCCTTGAGCAGGCCCCCCTCAACATCGCCACCGCCGAATAGTCGTTGTCCCTGTCGCCTTGCAGCTTCTTTTTAAATCCTTTATATTAAGTTCGCTTGCTTGCTTAGGACCGTGCAAATCTTTCGGTCGTTTTTTAACACACTTCCCGTGATCCAATCGAGCTGACATTTTCCACACAGACTCGTTGTGCGTGACAATTAATGTTCGTGACATTTTTTTCCAAAATTTTACACTTTTTAGGACAAAATATTATATTTAGTTACCAATTGCTTAATGGTGCAATGCAATCATCTGACCCATAGGTAGCAGCCATCTCAAGCCAGAGGACGAGAGGACTCTAGCCACCACGCATATAAAGAATTTATAGTGAAAAACTTTGTTTTTACGGGTTATACTTATCCGGGTTTATTAAACCGCCATCTTAGCTTTGGCGCAGACAAAGTTTACGAGATCGTGGCCCTTATTTGCCAGGTAAGGCACCCCGCATATGAAGCAGCTCTTGTAAGAGGGCACCCCCAGTTTACTGAAGATGGATCCCAAGAGCCGGAACATTGGGTTCAGCCGTGGACACCCCAAATACTGGTGGGCCAGATCCTCCTTCGCACCGCAGAACGCCACACAGATGTGATGACCTTGGGGTGAGAGAGAGAAAGGGTAGAGAGACAGAGAGAGACTGAGAGAAAGAGACTTTGACTTTACAACATGGGAACCTCATTTGCCAGTAAAAATATGATAATTGTTTTTTTACCCTTCTATCTGGCAACAAAACTGAAACCTTTTTACAAGGAGTCATGTTTGCATAGACCGCAATACCTGCAGTCATAATACAAACAAGAGACATAACTCTGATAATGTGCACTGTCCTTGAAGTTGATTGGTCCACACCCGAGACAGCTTTCCTTAGAGCCTAGTCTCACATGGGTTGGACCAGATGACGCCAAAAGGCGCACAACTCAAAGACAACGCACCATCAGAGTATGAGAACTCGGGTTAAGCATTTACACCATGGGAACCTCATTTGCCAGTCAAAATATGATCATTGGTTTTTTACCCTTCTATCTGGCAACAAAATTGTTGCCAGATAGAAGGGTAAAAAAACAATTATCAGACTTTGACTTGTAAACAACTTTTATTGCCGCCAGCAGCAAAAATCACTGGAGGCGATTCTCATGCGAAATACACAAAGTCACCAGCAACACAATAAACCACACAGGCGCTTGGGCGATAGATGTACCGTGCACAACTCGAAAGAAAAGTCACGTGGTGGTGGTGGTGGTGGTGGTCATCGCGCACGCCACGGTGACGAGCGAGCGCTTCAGAAGGTGAACACCACGAGGAGGGTGCCGTCCACGCTGGTGCAG
Organism: Lampetra fluviatilis; assembly: GCF_964198595.1. Classification (NCBI taxonomy): domain Eukaryota; kingdom Metazoa; phylum Chordata; class Hyperoartia; order Petromyzontiformes; family Petromyzontidae; genus Lampetra; species Lampetra fluviatilis. Next base: position 5,458,399 of record NC_136330.1, read on the forward strand.
AGAGGGGCTTTTCCGGCCACCCCAGCGTTCGAAGAAGACGCGCTGCACATCACCGACACGTGTGTGGTACATGGCGTGCTCCAGCCGGAGCCGCGCCTTGAGCAGGCCCCTGAACACTGGAAGCAGCACAGAGCAGCCGTCAGTGTCACCTTGCAGCATCTTCTTCCTCGTTCTGTACACCGCCATCTTCGCCTGAGCACAGGCGAAGTTGGCGAGGTCATGGCGCTTGTTAGCCAGGTAAGGCACCACCCCATATACGAAGCTGCTGCTGTTGTAGAAGGGCACCCCCAGTCTCCTGAAGATGTCCCCCAAAAGGTGGAACATTGCTTTGAGCCGCTGGCAGCGTAAGTGCTGGTGGGGCAGATCCTCCCTGGCACCGCAGAAAGGGCACACGTCTGGTACCCCTGGCGAGATTGGGCTGAGCCGATGGCAACGTGCAGTGTGCCAACCTCCACTGGAGGTCACCGCAGCGTTCGGCTTACGGGAGACAGAGAGAGACACAGCAAGAGACGGAGAAAGAAACAGAGAGAGATAGACAGAGAGAGAGAAAGAGATAGATTGAGAGACAGGGAGACAGAGAGAGACAGAGAGACATAGAGAGACAGAGAGACACAGAGAGACATAGAGAGAGACAGAGAGACATAGAGACAGAGAGAGACAGAGAGAGACAGAGAGACACAGAGAGACATAGAGAGACAGAGAGAGACAGAGAGACACAGAGAGACATAGAGAGACACAGAGAGACAGAGAGAGACAGAGAGACAGAGAGAGACAGAGAGACACAGAGAGACAGAAAGACACAGAGAGACATAGAGAGAGACAGAGAGACAGAGAGACAGAGAGAGACAGAGAGACACAGAGAGACACAGAGAGACATAGAGAGACATAGAGAGACAGAGAGACACAGAGAGACATAGAGAGACAGAGAGACATAGAGAGACATAGAGAGAGATTGAGACAGAGAGAGACAGAGAGACAGAGAGACACAGAGAGACATAGATAGAGATTGAGACAGAGAGACAGAGAGAGAGACAGAGAGACAGAGAGACATAGAGAGAGATTGAGACAGAGAGACAGAGACAGTGGTGCATGATCCACGTGTTCTGTCATCCACGCATTCTCGCTCATCCCGAAGAATAAAACTATACAAAGGCCCCCCGTGTAGCCTC
>NC_136330.1:5462067-5517925 GCF_964198595.1 Lampetra fluviatilis
ACACTCATATACACAAACTCATATACACACACACTCTATATACACACACTCATATACACACACTCATATACACACACTCATACACACACACACTCATACACACAAACTCATACACACACACACTCATATACACACTCACATACACACACACACGCACTCATATACACACACATACACACACACACACACTCATATACACACACATACATACACACACACTCATATACACACATACACACACATTCATACACACACACACTCATGTACACACTCACATCCACACACACTCATGTACACACTCACATACACACACACACACACTCATATACACACACATACACACACACACTCATACACACACACACACTCAAAACACACACACACACACACACCCTCAGGCCTACTGATGGTATCATAGGCCTTGACCAGGTCAATAAAGCAGAGATGTAGGTCTTGTTGTAATTTCCTACACCTCTGCTGTAGCAGACGGACAGAAAATATGGCATCTGTGCAGGACCGTCCTTTCCAGAAACCGCATTGGGGCTCCGCAAGCCTCTCCTCAACGTGCCTGCTGAATAATCCTTGCCAGAACCTTTCCCGGCACACTGAGGAGTGAGATGCCCCTTTAGTTGTTACAGTCTTAAAGAGGGGGACCACCAGGGCATCCTTCCAATCCTGCGGAACCCGTCCAGTGGTCCAGACTGTTGTTATGATGTCATATAGGGCAGTCTGTGCAAAAACGCCACCCTCCCTCAGCATTTCGCTTGGGAGATCATCTCTGCCCGGTGCCTTTCCTGGTCTCAGACTCTGGATCGCCTTCAGTACTTCCTCAACAGATGGCACCTCAGCCAGCCACTCACAGGGGGTGACTTCTTCCAATATTTGAGGCACCGCAGCCTCAGCAGGGTCATCCACACTTTGTGCCATGATGTTTTCCTGGCTGAGGGATTTCCCCTCCCCCAGGACCTTACAAAAATGCTCAGCAAATCTGCAAACCTGTTCCTGGGGGTCGGAGATTGGATCACCGTTTTTTCCCCTAATGATGGTAATTGGTATGGCGCTACAGAGTTCAATAGTGATTTGTGATCGCGGGCCAATGAGGCAGACTCCATCTCCTCAGCAACCCGCGACCACCACCTATCCTTGCAGCGCCTTACGGCTCTGCGAACCTCCGAGCGAAGGCTGTGGTAAGCCTCCTCATTCTCTGACGTTGGATGCTGTAGCCGATGAGAGTGGGCCTGTCGCTTTTTCTCAACTATCCTGAACACCTCCTCTGTCAGCCAGGGTCTCTGGGGAGGTCTGGACCGCGTACCCAAAGCAGCCATTGCAGTCGCATGAGTCACAATCCTAAACATCGCCCATTTACCCTAGACATCAGGAGGAGTGGGGGACGATGCCAACCCCAGCCGCAAGTGATGATGAAATTCTCGCTTGCAACTTTCATCAGCTAACTGAGACCAGGCCACTTTAGGTTGGAATGGGGTCCTGGGTGTACACCCACCACCGGAGTGGAAGAATGGCAGGCGCGTCTTACAGATGACTAGTCGATGGTCAGAGGGCAGATCAGCTCCACGGTAGGTCCTGGTGTCAAGGACATGGGCTCGCATCTGCTGGTCCGTCAATATGTAGTCCAGCAGATGTTCTTGCTTGGACCCGGCATGCATCCATGCTGTTGTGTGGATGCGCCGATCCCGGAAGAGCATATTAGTAATTACAAGCCCATGGGCTGCACAACAATCTAGCAGCCTCTTACCGTTGTTATTGAGATGATCTGGCCCATGCCCTCCAATCACTCCAGACCAGGTGCCAGAATCATGACCAACTCGGGCACCCCAACAAGATGTCTCTATCCCGAGTGGCCACTTTAGCCAGCACCTGTGACAGGAGGTCATAGAAGGCATCTGACTCATCGGCTTTGCCTGCATCCCTCCACGGATGTTCGTCTTCGGTGGGGGCATAAGTAACCACGACCACCACTCCTCACCTCCGGTTGATGGGAAGGCGAACCCAAAGTAGCCTGGGGCTTACAGCTTCCCATCCCTCATGGTGGCAGGAGCCAGAACCGGTCCACCGGACCTCCTGAATGCCACAGAGATCCAGGCGGTACCGGTCCAGCTCCCGACAGAGGAGTGGCAGCCTCTCCTCTGCAGTGAGCGTTCGAACATTCCACGTGTCCATACGAAGTGGTTTTTCGTTGTTTCTGGATGAGCCCCGAGGGTAGAGATTCAATCACCTGGCTCCACCAATTGGGGTTTGGCCAGGAGACGTCATAGACGCCTGTCCCCCAGGGGCCATATTTAAGTCGTGGTTTAGTGGTAATGAATTGAAGGTGGAGGGGTTACCAGCCCCTCGCACCAGTCCAGAGCCCCCGTTTAGCCACTGTGGTGGTCACAGACGCCATGAGGGGAGAGGCCAATAGGCATTGGCCTTCCCCCCACAGCACTGTCCACAGAGTTGCCCGTCCGGCACCGCGAGGAGGTAGGGGGTTGTTTTGCCTTACTGTAAACACAACAACAACCGCCATTCGCCACTAAGTGGCGGTGACGTCACCACGACGCTTGTGCCAGGCCATGTGCACCTTGAGGCCACGTGAAGTGTCGAACGCCCGCTGGCAGGAGGTCACGGGGCAGACCCAGGTGCCACGGGTCGACTGACCGAGATGACCGAGATGACTGGCTGATGCACCACCTGTGCCCCCTACTGTGCCAACTTGCTGTGCTTTAGCCACCCGGCGCTCCGCTCGTTGTTGTGAGCGTCGCTCCTCCGCCCTCCGTTGTTGTTGGAGGGCGACTGCCTCCAACTGCCCAGTAGCGTCCTTCACGAGCCTCCTCCACTGAGGCCGATCTTGACACCGCTGGTACCAGTCATCGGCAAGTCCACTCAGCTCCACGTCCTCCTGTACCACATCACTCCATCTCTTCTCTAGCCCGTGCCGCGCCCGTTTAGCCCCCTCGATCCGGCCGAACAAAAGCTGTTTAGGCATGCGGTGGCTGGGCATGCGGGCTACATGACCCAGCCAACGCAGCCTTGCCTGCCGGAGGAGCTCACTGATGGGACTTTGCCCAGATCTTTCAAGGACTTGTGAGCTCCTCACACAATCCAGCCTGGTCAAACCCAGGATGGATCGTAGGCAGGCCAGCCTAAATGTTTCCAACCGGCGAAGATGCTCCACTAGGGGGGTCCACGTTTCGCAAGCGTAGAGAAGGGAGGGAATGACCGTGGCCGAGAAGACCTGAAGCTTCGTGCGGAGCGACAGACCAGGTAGCTTCCACACAGCGTTACGCAACCGATGAAAAGATATTGCCGCTCGACTGATTCGGAGTGAGACCTCTGCTGATAAACTGGAGCTGGTCATGAGCACACTGCCCAGGTATGGGAAACTCTCTACTCTCTCCACAACTGCCCCATCACCGATTGGGAGTTGTGGGGGCGGAGTGCCCGATGGTACAAAATACCCAGGCAGGTGCTTAGTTTTGGTGGGGCTGATGGTAAGGCCCCACCTCTTAGTGGCACACTCCAGCCTCAGCAGCAGCGTCTCCAACTCCTCTTCTGAATGAGCAGCTATTACCAAATCATCGGCATACATAACGTGGTTGACCAATAGGGAGCCATCCCTTGATCGCACCCGGGCGTCGATCAGCCTCCCATTATATCTGTACCAAATGGTAATTCCCCCGGTACACCTATTGAAGGCTTCACGAACTACGCAGTCGAAATAGATGTTAAATAATGTGGGAGCCAGAGGACATCCCTGTCGCACCCCAAGGTGTACAGGGAAAGGCTCCGACTCCCGGCCACGTAGTTTTACCCGGGCCCGCTCACCATCATGAAGGTCCTTAATGATCGTGAGCAGAGGGTCAGGGACTCCGAAAGCACGAAGAACAACCCAGAGCCCAGTCCTACTGATGGTATCATAGGCCTAGACCAGGTCAATAAAGCAGAGATGTAGGTCTTTTTGGAATTCCCTACACCTCTGCTGTAGCAGACGGACAGAAAATATGGCATCTGTGCAGGACCGCCCTTTCCTGAAACCACATTGGGGCTCCGCAAGCCTCTCCTCAGCATGCCTAGCAAGGCGATGTTGAATAATCCTTGCCAGGACCTTACCCGGCACACTGAGGAGTGAGATGCCCCTGTAGTTGTTACAGTCTGTGCGGTCCCCCTTCTTAAAGAGGGGGACCACCAGGGCATCCTTCCAGTCCTGCGGAACCCGTCCAGTGGTCCAGACTGTTGTTATGATGTCATATAGGGCAGTCTGTGCACAAACGCCACCCTCCCTCAGCATTTCGCCTGGGAGATCATCTCTGCCCGGTGCCTTCCCTGGTCTCAGACTCCGGATCGCCCTCAGTACTTCCTCAACAGCCGGTACCTCAGCCAGCCACTCACAGGGGGTGACCTCTTCCAATATTTGAGGCACCGCAGCCTCAGCAGGGTTATCCCCACTTTGTGCCATGATGTTTTCCTGGCTGAGAGATTTTCCCTCCCCCAGGACCTCACAGAAATGCTCAGCAAATCTGCAAACCTGTTCCTGGGGGTCGGAGATTGGATCACCGTTTTTTCCTCTAATGATGGTAATAGGTGTGGCGCTGCAGGTTACTTTTTTGATGGAGTTAAATAGTGATTTGTGATCGCGGGCCACTGAGGCAGACTCCATCTCCTCAGCAACCCGCGACCACCACCCATCCTTACAGCGCCTTACGGCTCTCCGAACCTCCGAGCGAAGGCTGCGGTAAACCTCCTCATTCTCTGACGTGGGATGCTGTAGGCGATGAGAGTGGGCCTGTCGCTTTTTCTCAATTAACCTGAACACCTCCTCCGTCAGCCAGGGTTCCCGGGGAGGTCTGGACCGCGTACCCAAAGCAGCCATTGCAGCTGCATGAGTCACAGTCTTAAACCTCGCCCATTTACCCTCGACATCAGGTGGAGTGGGGGACGATGCCAACCCCAGCTGCAAGCGATGATGAAATTCTCGCTTGCAACTTTCATCAGCTAACTTAGACCAGGCCACTTTTGGTTGGAATGGGATCCTGGGTGTACACCCACCACCGGAGTGGAAGAATGGCAGGCGCATCTTACAGATGACTAGTCGATGGTCAGAGGGCAGATCAGCTCCACGGTAGGTCCTGGTGTCAAGGACATGGGCTCGCATCCGCTGGTCCGTCACTACGTAGTCCAGCAGATGTTCTTGCTTGGACCCGGCATGCATCCATGATGTTGTGTGGATGCGCCGATGCCGGAAGAGCGTGTTGGTAATTACAAGCCCATGGGCTGCACAGAAATCTAGCAGCCTCCTACCGTTGTTATTGAGCTGATCTGGCCCATGCCTTCCAATCACTCCAGACCAGGTGCCAGCATCATGACCAACTCGGGCATTGAAGTCACCCAACAAGATGACTCTGTCCCGAGTGGCCACTTTAGCCAGCACCTGTGACAGTAGGTCATAGAAAGCGTCTGACTCATCGGCTTTGCCTGCATCCCTCCACGGATGTTCGTCTTCGGTGGGGGCGTAAGTAACCACGACCACCACTCCTCGCCTCTGGTTGATGGGAAGGCGAGCCCAAAGTATCCTGGGGCTTACAGCTTCCCACACCTCACCGCCACGCTCCCACGCCCCCTTCATTCTTTTGTTCAGAAGAAGAGCCACACCCTGTTGTTTGGCAGTCTCCTGCCCCGAGTAGAGGACTGTCCACCCCTCATGGTGGCAGGAGCCAGAACCGGTCCACCGGACCTCCTGAATGCCACAGAGATCCAGGCGGTACCGGTCCAGCTCCCGACAGAGGAGTGGCAGCCTCTCCTCCGCAGTGAGCGTTCGAACATTCCACGTGGCCATCCGCAATGGTTTTTCGTTGTTACTGGAGGAGCCCCGAGGGTTAAAATTCAATCTCCTGGCTCCGCCAAATGGGGTTTGGCCAGGAGACGTCATAAAAGCCTGACCCCCCGGGGCCTCCGGCACAAGCTTATTAATTACAGGTTTATGTTTAAATCGTAGTTTAGTGGTGGTTAATTGAAGGTGGAGGGGTTACCAGCCCCTCGCACCCGTCCAGAGCCCCCGTTTAGCCACTGTGGTGGTCACAGACGCCATGAGGGGAGAGGCCAATGGGCATTGGCCCTCCCCCCACAGCACTGCCCACGACAGTGTTGCCCGTCCGGCACCGCGAGGAGGTAGGAGGTTGTTTTGCCGGACTGTAAACACACACACACACACATATACATATACACAAACACTCACACTCCACATATACACACACACACACTCATATACACACACACACATATACAAAGACAAAGATCCCCCTTACAGCCTTAGCAAACTGCTGGGGCAAGTGCTGTTAGCGAGCACCTATGAAGTCCGACAAGGCACACGAAGGGGTGGGTGCCAACACCACGCCCGGCCGCCTTTGTCTCCCCAACGATGATGTTTACACACCGCGCCAGGTACTCATTTGAGGCTGAATCGACCTAGGGGAGGTCCAGAACCAGTTCAGATAATCGTCACTGGGTGTTGGCCGTGAGCGGGAATCGAACCCGGGTCGCCAGGTTCGTAGTGTAGCGTAGCGCTAACCACTACACTACCGCTCCCCACAACACACACACACACGCATAAGTACATACACATACAGAGATACACACACACACATCACACACACAGATCTATGTCTACTCTTAACAGACTATTGAGGCAAGTGCACACACACACACATGAGGACATACACTCCCGCGGGAACACACTAGCATACATACACACTGATTCACACACACTCAGACACTCAGGAACACACATACACACACACACACACGTATATGTACATTCACACACAGAGAGACACTCACACACACACCGTGACACACAGACTCACACGTGAACACACAAGCATACATCCTCACAGACTCACACACACATGAGTGTACACACACACACAGCCACACACATACACACACACAGAGACACACACACAGACCCATAAGTACACACACGCACACATCCACACAGACTCACTCATACACACACAGTGACACAGACTCACACGTGAACACACATACACACAAGTGTACAGCCTCACACACACAGACACACACCAAGGGACACACAGACTAACACGTGAACACACACGCATACATCCTCACAGACTCACACACGCAAGAGTGTACACACACACACAGCCACACACACACATATACACACAGACACACACAGACACACAAGTATACACACGCACACATCCACACAGACTCACACATAATCACACACAAGAGTGTACAGCCATACATACACACACCCCCACAGACACACTCAGACTAACACGTGACCACACACGCATACATCCTCACAGACTCACACACACTCACACACCAGTGTACAGTCACACACGCACACATCCACACAGACACACTCACACACACACAGTGACACAGATTCACACATGAACACACAGACACACAACTGTACAGACACACACACACACACTGACACACAGGTACACACGACACACAGGCACACACACAGACAGACACACACAGACACACGACACACACACACAGGCACACACAGACACACACAGAAACACACACACACACAGGCACACACACACAGACACACACGCACACATTCACACAGACAGACACACACTCACACACAAGAGTGTACAGACACACAGACAGACACACACACAGACACACAGACACACACACACAGGCACACACAAACACAGGCACACACACAGACACACACAGACGCACACACACACAAGCACAAACACAGACACACACACACAGGCACACACACACAGGCACACACACACAGACACACACACAGGCACACACACACACAGGCACACACACACACAGGCACACACACACAGGCACACACACAGGCACAAACACACACACAGGCACACACACACACAGACACACAGGCACACACACACACAGGCACACACACAGGCACAAACACATAGGCACAAACACACAGGCACACACAGGCACACACACACAGGCACACACACACATGCACACACACACAGGCACACACACAGGCACACACACACACACACAGGCACACACAGGCACACACACAGGCACACACACACACACACAGGCACACACACACACAGACACACACACAGGCACAAACACACACACATGCACACACACACACACACACAGGCACACACACAGGCACAAACACACACACAGGCACACACACACACAGGCACACACACAGGCACAACCACACACACAGGCACACACACACACAGGCACACACACAGGCACAAACACACACACAGGCACACACACACAGGCACACACACACAGACACACACACAGGCACACACACACACAGGCACACACACACACACACAGGCACACACACACACACACAGGCACACACACACACAGGCACACACACACACAGGCACACACACACAGGCACACACACAGGCACACACACACACACAGACACACACACACACAGACACACACACACAGACACACACACACAACTACGGCATCTCCACCGTGTGTTTTTCACTGTTTGTTATGTCGGTCACGTAAACACACTCCCTGTTAAGAGCTGCGCTCAGAGCCTTTGAGTCCCTGTGCTGTTTAATTGCCCGGACGAAAATAAATATATATCGTGACTTCTAATGCTTAGCATTTTTAAACTTTATATATATATAAATAATATCATAATCATTAAGCTATCAATATAATCGTTTGAGCTTCCCTATGAGGAACAGAGGGGGGGGGGGGGCGTTGGGGGTCGCAGGGTTCGTCGATCATCAGCGCGCTAACCGCTGCACCACCGCTCCCCATTGGCACACAAAGACAAAGGTCCCCCGTATAGGCTGTCACAGACCATTGGGGCAAGTGCCGTTAGTGGCGAGCGCCTTTGAAGGCCGGCACGGCACACGATGGGGCGGGTTGGACCAATACCAACGCGCCCGGCCGCCTTTGTCTCCCCAGTGGCGATGTTTGCTCACCGTGCTCGCTTGAGGCTGAGTCGACCTAGGCGAGGACCAGGACCGGTTCCGATCATCGTCACCGGAGTCGGTGGCCGTGAGTGGGAATCGATCTCCGGGTTCGTGTCGCAGCCCGATTATCGCTTCACCACCGCACAAGGCAAAGACAAAGACCCCCCGTGTAGCCTCCAACAGACTGTTGGGGCAAGTGCTGCTAACGAGTGGCAGCGCTTATGAAGGCCAGCACGGCACACAGCTGGTGTGGGTGGCCAACACCACGCCCGGCCGCCTTTGTCTCCCCAGTGGCGATGTTTACTAGGCGCCGCACCAGGGAGCAGGTAGAGACAACAACAACAACAACCCACATTCACCACTAAGCGTCGGTGACGTCACCACGGCGCTTGTGCCAGGCATTGTGCACTTCAACAACCACGTGGAGTGTCGAACGCCCGCTGGCAGGAGGTCACGGGACAGACCAAGCGTGAGATGGGTTCACTGACTGAGATGAGTGGCCGATGCACCACCTGTGCCGCCACTTACAGTGCCAACTTGCTGTGCTTTATCCACCCGGCGCTCCGCTCGTTGTTGTGAGACACACGCATGGACGATTGTTGAACTCTTAGCTGGCGCTGATGCCTGGCGATGTCCTCGATTGCCTCTCTCACTTCCCTCCCCACCCCCTCCTCCTCCTCGTCGTCCCTCACACACGCCCTCACCCATCATCATCATCACCACCACCACCCCTTCCCTCCTCCCCCCTTTCCTCCCTCCCTCCTCCTCCCTCCCTTCTCCTCCTCCCTCCCTCCACCCTCCCTCCTCCTCCTCCTCCCTCTCTCCTCCTCCTCCTCCTCCCTCTCTCCTCCTCCCTCCTCCTCCCTCCCTCCTCCTCCCTCCTCCTCCCTCCTCCCTCCTCCTCCTCCCTCCCTCCTCCTCCCTCCTCCTCCCTCCTCCTCCTCCCTCCCTCCTCCTCCCTCCTCCTCCCTCCTCCTCCCTCCTCCTCCCTCCCTCCCTCCTCCTCTCTCCTCCTCCTCCCTCCCTCCTCCTCCCTCCTCCTCCCTCCTCCTCCTCCCTCCCTCCTCCTCTCTCCTCCTCCCTCCCTCCTCCTCCCTCCTCCTCCCTCCTCCTCCCTCCCTCCTTCTCCCTCCTCCCTCCTCCTCCCTCCTCCTCCCTCCCTCCTCCTCCTCCTCCCTCCTCCTCCCTCCCTCCTCCTCCTCCCTCCTCCTCCCTCCCTCCTCCTCCCTCCTCCTCCCTCCCTCCCTCCTCCTCCTCCTCCCTCCTCCCTCACTCACTTCTCCCTCCTGCTTCCTCATTCCCCTCGTCGTCCGTCACACTCTCTTCATCATCATCATCATCACCTCCCCTCTCCCTCCACCCCACCTCCTCTCGCATCGGATCTCGCCGTAAAAAAACAACGCAGCGAGGTCTGACACCCTGGGACGAGGGTCTCAGATCGGGCGATAAGAACACTCAAAAGCCTCCTTGAGCAACCTAAAGATGACAATGAGTGGATATCAAACGAGCGTGTGTGGGGGAGGGGAGCGGTGGTGTAGTGGTTAGCGCTACGCTGCGCGATGAACCCGGCTGCGATCCGAGTTTGACAACACCCAGTGACGATTATTTTAACCAGTCCTGGGTCTCCCCTGAGTCGACTCAGCCTCAAATGAGCACCTGGTGCGGTGTGTAGTAAACATCGCCACTGGGGAGACAAAGGCGGCCGGGCGTGGTGCTGGCCACCCACCCCCTCGTGTGCCGTTCCGGCCTTCATAGGTGCTACTCGCTAACAGCACAAAATTTTAATTTAAATTAAATGTAATTTTTAATTTTTACCTACGTGACTTTACCGAAAAAACTAAGTATGTTTGCAATAACCACAACACAAGCAGTCAAAATGCAAACAAAAAGAAACAACTCTGATTATGATAATGATATGCACTGTCCTTGAAGTTGATTGGTCCACACCCGAGACAGCTTTTCTTAGAGCCTAGTCTCCATTGGTGTTGGACCAGATGATGCCAAAAGGCGCACAACTCAAAGGACAGCGCACTATCAGAGTATTGAGAGCTCGGGGTAAGCATTTACACTATGAGACATCTCCTTTACCAGTGGCAAAATATAGTAATATGTCTTTACCCTTTCAACTGGTACAAAAACTGACACCTTTATACAAGGCATCATGTTTTTGTTTGCATTTTGACTGCTTGTGTTGTGGTTATTGCAGTAACATGATGCCTTGTATAAAGGTGTCAGTTTTTGTACCAGTTGAAAGGGTAAAAACCTATTACTATATTTTGCCACTGGTAAAGGAGATGTCTCATAGTGAACCCCTTACCAGTTGGCCGTGTCGGGTGGTGGGTGGGTTTAACGACACACATGAATATATTTTACGCGATCGAACCCAAAAAAAAATTCGACCGTGGATATTTTTAGTAAAGTCATGAAGGTATAAAATGAAATAACTCACGACGTTTCGGGCCCAACGCAAGCATCCATCGTCAGCATGCCTCAGCAGCAGAAGGCCAACGCTTACCCACCTGATGATGGACGCTTGTGTTGCGCCCGAAGCGTCGTGACTCAGTTTATTTTCTCTACTCTACGTGACTTTAACGAAATAACCAAAGAGTACAGTGAGGGAAAAAAGTATTTTATCCCCTGCTGATTTTGTACGTTTGCCCACTGACAAAGAAATGATCAGTCTAAAATTTTAATGGTAGGTTTATTTGAACAGTGAGAGACAGAATGACAACAACAAAATCCAGAAAAACGCATGTCAAAAATGTTATGAATTGATTTGCATTTTAATGAGGGAAATAAGTATTTGACCCCCTCTGCAAAACATGACTTAGTACTTGGTGGCAAAACCCTTGTTGGCAATCACAGAGGTCAGACGTTTCGTGTAGTTGACCACCAGGTTTGCACACATCTCAGGAGGGATTTTGTCCCACTCCTCTTTGCAGATCTTCTCCAAGTCATTAAGGTTTCGAGGCTGACGTTTGGCAACTGGGCAATGTTAGTATATGGGCAGTGTGAGTCTATGGGAAATGTTAGTCTATGGGCAATGTTAGTCTATGGGCAGTGTTAGTCTATGGGTAGTGTTAGTCTATGGGAAATGTTAGTCTATGGGCAATGTTAGTCTATGGGCAGTGTTAGTCTATGGGCAATGTGAGTCTATGGGAAATGTTAGTCTATGGGCAATGCTAGTCTATGGGCAGTGTTAGTCTATGGGTAGTGTTAGTCTATGGGCAGTGTTAGTCTAATGGTAGTGTTAGTCTATGGGCAGTGTTAGTCTATGGGCAGTGTTAGTCTATGGGCAGTGTTAGTCTATGGGCAGTGTTAGTCTATGGGCAGTGTTGAGTCTATGGGCAGTGTTAATCTATGGGCAGTGTTGGTCTATGGGCAGTGTTAGTCTATGGGGAGTGTTAGTCTATGGGCAGTGTTAGTCTATGGGCAGTGTTAGTCTATGGGCAGTGTTGAGTCTATGGGCAGTGTTAGTCTATGGACAGTGTTAGTCTATGGGCAGTGTTAGTCTATGGGCAGTGTCAGTCTATGGGCAGTGTTAGTCTATGGGCAGTGTTAGTCTATGGGCAGTGTTGAGTCTATGGGCAGTGTTAGTCTATGGACAGTGTTAGTCTATGGGCAGTGTTAGTCTATGGGCAGTGCTAGTCTATGGGAAGTATTAGTCTATGGGGAGTGTTAGTCTATGGGCAGTGTTAGTCTATGGGCAATGTTAGTCTATCGGCAATGTCAGACTATGGGCAGTGTTAGTCTTTGGGCAATGTTAGTCTATCGGCAATGTTAGACTATGGGCAGTGTTAGTCTATGGGTAATGTTAGTCTATGGGCAGTGTTGAGTCTATGGGCAGTGTTAGTCTATCGGCAATGTTAGACTATGGGCAATGTTAGACTATGGGCAGTGTTAGTCTATGGGTAATGTTAGTCTATGAGCAGTGTTGAGTCTATGGGCAATGTTAGTCTATCGGCAATGTTAGACTATGGGCATTGTTAGTCTATGGGCAGTGTTAGTCTTTGGGCAATGTGAGTCTATGGGCAGTGTTAGTCTATGGGCAGTGTTAGTCTATGGGCAGTGTTAGTCTATGGGCAGTGTTAGTCTATGGGTAATGTTAGTCTATGGGCAGTGTTAGTCTATCGGCAATGTTAGACTATGGGCAGTGTTAGTCTTTGGGCAATGTTAGTCTATGGGCAGTGTCAGTCTATGGGCAATGTTAGTCTATGGGCAGTGTTAGTCTATGGGCAGTGTTAGTCTATGGGAAGTGTTAGTCTTTGGGCAATGTTAGTCTATGGGAAGTGTTAGTCTTTGGGCAATGTTAGTCTATGGGCAGTGTTAGTCTATGGGCAATGCTAGTCTATGGGCAGTGTTAGTCTATGGGCAATGTTAGTCTATGGGAAGTGTTAGTCTTTGGGCAGTGTTAGTCTATGGGCAGTGTTAGTCTATGGGCAATGTTAGTCTATGGGAAGTGTTAGTCTTTGGGCAATGTTAGTCTATGGGAAGTGTTAGTCTATGGGCAGTGTTAGTCTATGGGCAGTGTTAGTCTATGGGCAGTGTCAGTCTATGGGCAATGTGAGTCTATGGGCAGTGTTAGTCTATGGGCAGTGTTAGTCTATGGGCAATGTGAGTCTATGGGCAGTGTTAGTATATGGGTTGTGTTGAGTCTATGGGCAGTGTTAGTCTATGGGCAGTGTTAGTCTATGGGCAGTGTTAGACTATGTGCAGTGTTGAGTCTATGGGCAATGTGAGTCTATGGGCAGTGTTAGACTATGTGCAGTGTTGAGTCTATGGGCAATGTGAGTCTATCGGCAGTGTTAGTCTATGTGCAGTGTTGAGTCTATGGGCAGTGTTAGTCTATGGGCAATGTGAGTCTATGGGCAGTGTTAGTATATGGGTTGTGTTGAGTCTATGGGCAGTGTTAGTCTATGGGCAGTGTTAGTCTATGGGCAGTGTTAGTCTATGGGCAGTGTCAGTCTATGGGCAATGTGAGTCTATGGGCAATGTTAGTCTATGGGCAATGTGAGTCTATGGGCAGTGTTAGTATATGGGTTGTGTTGAGTCTATGGGCAGTGTTAGTCTATGGGCAGTGTTAGTATATGGGCAGTGTTAGTCTATGGGCAGTGTTAATCTATGGGCAGTGTTAGTCTATGGGCAGTGTTAGTCTATGGGCAGTGTTAGTCTTTGGGCAGTGTTGAGTCTATGGGCAGTGTTAGTCTATCGGCAATGTTAGTCTATGGGCAGTGTTAATCTATGGGCAGTGTTAGTCTATGGGCAGTGTTAGTCTATGGGCAGTGTTAGTCTATGGGCAGTGTTAGTCTTTGGGCAGTGTTAGTCTATGGGCAGTGTTAGTCTATGGGCAGTGTTAGTCTATGGGCAATGTTAGACTATGGGCAGTGTTAGTCTATGGGTAATGTTAGTCTATGGGCAGTGTTGAGTCTATGGGCAGTGTTAGTCTATCGGCAATGTTAGTCTATGGGCAGTGTTAGACTATGGGCAGTGTTAGACTATGGGCAGTGTTAGTCTATGGGCAGTGTTAGACTATGGGCAGTGTTAGTCTATGGGCAGTGTTAGTCTATGGGCAGTGTTAGACTATGGGCAGTGTTAGTCTATGGGCAGTGTTAGACTATGGGCAGTGTTAGTCTTTGGGCAGTGTTAGACTATGGGCAGTGTTAGTCTATGGGCAGTGTTAGTCTATGGGCAGTGTTAGACTATGGGCAGTGTTAGTCTATGGGCAATGTTAGACTATGGGCAGTGTTAGTCTATGGGCAGTGTTAGACTATGGGCAGTGTTAGTCTATGGGCAGTGTTAGACTATGGGCAGTGTTAGTCTATGGGCAGTGTTAGACTATGGGCAGTGTTAGTCTATGGGCAGTGTCAGTCTATGGGCAGTGTTAGTCTATGGGCAGTGTTAGTCTATGGGCAGTGTTGAGTCTATGGGCAGTGTTAGTCTATGGACAGTGTTAGTCTATGGGCAGTGTTAGTCTATGGGCAGTGCTAGTCTATGGGAAGTATTAGTCTATGGGGAGTGTTAGTCTATGGGCAGTGTTAGTCTATGGGCAATGTTAGTCTATCGGCAATGTCAGACTATGGGCAGTGTTAGTCTTTGGGCAATGTTAGTCTATCGGCAATGTTAGACTATGGGCAGTGTTAGTCTATGGGTAATGTTAGTCTATGGGCAGTGTTGAGTCTATGGGCAGTGTTAGTCTATCTGCAATGTTAGACTATGGGCAATGTTAGACTATGGGCAGTGTTAGTCTATGGGTAATGTTAGTCTATGAGCAGTGTTGAGTCTATGGGCAATGTTAGTCTATCGGCAATGTTAGACTATGGGCATTGTTAGTCTATGGGCAGTGTTAGTCTTTGGGCAATGTGAGTCTATGGGCAGTGTTAGTCTATGGGCAGTGTTAGTCTATGGGCAGTGTTAGTCTATGGGCAGTGTTAGTCTATGGGTAATGTTAGTCTATGGGCAGTGTTAGTCTATCGGCAATGTTAGACTATGGGCAGTGTTAGTCTTTGGGCAATGTTAGTCTATGGGCAGTGTCAGTCTATGAGCAATGTTAGTCTATGGGCAGTGTTAGTCTATGGGCAGTGTTAGTCTATGGGAAGTGTTAGTCTTTGGGCAATGTTAGTCTATGGGAAGTGTTAGTCTTTGGGCAATGTTAGTCTATGGGCAGTGTTAGTCTATGGGCAATGCTAGTCTATGGGCAGTGTTAGTCTATGGGCAATGTTAGTCTATGGGAAGTGTTAGTCTTTGGGCAGTGTTAGTCTATGGGCAGTGTTAGTCTATGGGCAATGTTAGTCTATGGGAAGTGTTAGTCTTTGGGCAATGTTAGTCTATGGGAAGTGTTAGTCTATGGGCAGTGTTAGTCTATGGGCAGTGTTAGTCTATGGACAGTGTTAGTCTATGGGCAGTGTTAGTCTATGGGCAGTGCTAGTCTATGGGAAGTATTAGTCTATGGGGAGTGTTAGTCTATGGGCAGTGTTAGTCTATGGGCAATGTTAGTCTATCGGCAATGTCAGTCTATGGGCAGTGTTAGTCTTTGGGCAATGTGAGTCTATGGGCAGTGTTAGTCTATGGGCAGTGTTAGTCTATGGGCAGTGTTAGTCTATGGGCAGTGTTAGTCTATGGGTAATGTTAGTCTATGGGCAGTGTTAGACTATGGGCAATGTTAGACTATGGGCAGTGTTAGTCTTTGGGCAATGTTAGTCTATGGGCAGTGTCAGTCTATGGGCAATGTTAGTCTATGGGCAGTGTTAGTCTATGGGCAGTGTTAGTCTATGGGCAGTGTTAGTCTTTGGGCAATGTTAGTCTATGGGAAGTGTTAGTCTTTGGGCAATGTTAGTCTATGGGCAGTGTTAGTCTATGGGCAATGCTAGTCTATGGGCAGTGTTAGTCTATGGGCAATGTTAGTCTATGGGAAGTGTTAGTCTTTGGGCAGTGTTAGTCTATGGGCAGTGTTAGTCTATGGGCAAGGTTAGTCTATGGGAAGTGTTAGTCTTTGGGCAATGTTAGTCTATGGGAAGTGT
The DNA here is from genome assembly GCF_964198595.1 of Lampetra fluviatilis. Lineage (NCBI taxonomy): Eukaryota > Metazoa > Chordata > Hyperoartia > Petromyzontiformes > Petromyzontidae > Lampetra > Lampetra fluviatilis. The sequence continues at coordinate 5,478,557 of NC_136330.1, forward strand.
TAGTCTATGGGCAGTGTTAGTCTATGGGCAGTGTTAGTCTATGGACAGTGTTAGTCTATGGGCAGTGTTAGTCTATGGGCAGTGCTAGTCTATGGGAAGTATTAGTCTATGGGGAGTGTTAGTCTTTGGGCAATGTTAGTCTATGGGCAGTGTTAGTCTATGGGCAATGCTAGTCTATGGGCAGTGTTAGTCTATGGGCAATGTTAGTCTATGGGAAGTGTTAGTCTTTGGGCAGTGTTAGTCTATGGGCAGTGTTAGTCTATGGGCAATGTTAGTCTATGGGAAGTGTTAGTCTTTGGGCAATGTTAGTCTATGGGAAGTGTTAGTCTATGGGCAGTGTTAGTCTATGGGCAGTGTTAGTCTATGGGCAGTGTCAGTCTATGGGCAATGTGAGTCTATGGGCAGTGTTAGTCTATGGGCAGTGTTAGTCTATGGGCAATGTGAGTCTATGGGCAGTGTTAGTATATGGGTTGTGTTGAGTCTATGGGCAGTGTTAGTCTATGGGCAGTGTTAGTCTATGGGCAGTGTTAGACTATGTGCAGTGTTGAGTCTATGGGCAATGTGAGTCTATGGGCAGTGTTAGACTATGTGCAGTGTTGAGTCTATGGGCAATGTGAGTCTATGGGCAGTGTTAGTCTATGTGCAGTGTTGAGTCTATGGGCAGTGTTAGTCTATGGGCAATGTGAGTCTATGGGCAGTGTTAGTATATGGGTTGTGTTGAGTCTATGGGCAGTGTTAGTCTATGGGCAGTGTTAGTCTATGGGCAGTGTTAGTCTATGGGCAGTGTCAGTCTATGGGCAATGTGAGTCTATGGGCAATGTTAGTCTATGGGCAATGTGAGTCTATGGGCAGTGTTAGTATATGGGTTGTGTTGAGTCTATGGGCAGTGTTAGTCTATGGGCAGTGTTAGTATATGGGCAGTGTTAGTCTATGGGCAGTGTTAATCTATGGGCAGTGTTAGTCTATGGGCAGTGTTAGTCTATGGGCAGTGTTAGTCTTTGGGCAGTGTTGAGTCTATGGGCAGTGTTAGTCTATCGGCAATGTTAGTCTATGGGCAGTGTTAATCTATGGGCAGTGTTAGTCTATGGGCAGTGTTAGTCTATGGGCAGTGTTAGTCTATGGGCAGTGTTAGTCTTTGGGCAGTGTTAGTCTATGGGCAGTGTTAGTCTATGGGCAGTGTTAGTCTATGGGCAATGTTAGACTATGGGCAGTGTTAGTCTATGGGTAATGTTAGTCTATGGGCAGTGTTGAGTCTATGGGCAGTGTTAGTCTATCGGCAATGTTAGTCTATGGGCAGTGTTAGACTATGGGCAGTGTTAGACTATGGGCAGTGTTAGTCTATGGGCAGTGTTAGACTATGGGCAGTGTTAGTCTATGGGCAGTGTTAGTCTATGGGCAGTGTTAGACTATGGGCAGTGTTAGTCTATGGGCAGTGTTAGACTATGGGCAGTGTTAGTCTTTGGGCAGTGTTAGACTATGGGCAGTGTTAGTCTATGGGCAGTGTTAGTCTATGGGCAGTGTTAGACTATGGGCAGTGTTAGTCTATGGGCAATGTTAGACTATGGGCAGTGTTAGTCTATGGGCAGTGTTAGACTATGGGCAGTGTTAGTCTATGGGCAGTGTTAGACTATGGGCAGTGTTAGTCTATGGGCAGTGTTAGACTATGGGCAGTGTTAGTCTATGGGCAGTGTCAGTCTATGGGCAGTGTTAGTCTATGGGCAGTGTTAGTCTATGGGCAGTGTTGAGTCTATGGGCAGTGTTAGTCTATGGACAGTGTTAGTCTATGGGCAGTGTTAGTCTATGGGCAGTGCTAGTCTATGGGAAGTATTAGTCTATGGGGAGTGTTAGTCTATGGGCAGTGTTAGTCTATGGGCAATGTTAGTCTATCGGCAATGTCAGACTATGGGCAGTGTTAGTCTTTGGGCAATGTTAGTCTATCGGCAATGTTAGACTATGGGCAGTGTTAGTCTATGGGTAATGTTAGTCTATGGGCAGTGTTGAGTCTATGGGCAGTGTTAGTCTATCTGCAATGTTAGACTATGGGCAATGTTAGACTATGGGCAGTGTTAGTCTATGGGTAATGTTAGTCTATGAGCAGTGTTGAGTCTATGGGCAATGTTAGTCTATCGGCAATGTTAGACTATGGGCATTGTTAGTCTATGGGCAGTGTTAGTCTTTGGGCAATGTGAGTCTATGGGCAGTGTTAGTCTATGGGCAGTGTTAGTCTATGGGCAGTGTTAGTCTATGGGCAGTGTTAGTCTATGGGTAATGTTAGTCTATGGGCAGTGTTAGTCTATCGGCAATGTTAGACTATGGGCAGTGTTAGTCTTTGGGCAATGTTAGTCTATGGGCAGTGTCAGTCTATGAGCAATGTTAGTCTATGGGCAGTGTTAGTCTATGGGCAGTGTTAGTCTATGGGAAGTGTTAGTCTTTGGGCAATGTTAGTCTATGGGAAGTGTTAGTCTTTGGGCAATGTTAGTCTATGGGCAGTGTTAGTCTATGGGCAATGCTAGTCTATGGGCAGTGTTAGTCTATGGGCAATGTTAGTCTATGGGAAGTGTTAGTCTTTGGGCAGTGTTAGTCTATGGGCAGTGTTAGTCTATGGGCAATGTTAGTCTATGGGAAGTGTTAGTCTTTGGGCAATGTTAGTCTATGGGAAGTGTTAGTCTATGGGCAGTGTTAGTCTATGGGCAGTGTTAGTCTATGGACAGTGTTAGTCTATGGGCAGTGTTAGTCTATGGGCAGTGCTAGTCTATGGGAAGTATTAGTCTATGGGGAGTGTTAGTCTATGGGCAGTGTTAGTCTATGGGCAATGTTAGTCTATCGGCAATGTCAGTCTATGGGCAGTGTTAGTCTTTGGGCAATGTGAGTCTATGGGCAGTGTTAGTCTATGGGCAGTGTTAGTCTATGGGCAGTGTTAGTCTATGGGCAGTGTTAGTCTATGGGTAATGTTAGTCTATGGGCAGTGTTAGACTATGGGCAATGTTAGACTATGGGCAGTGTTAGTCTTTGGGCAATGTTAGTCTATGGGCAGTGTCAGTCTATGGGCAATGTTAGTCTATGGGCAGTGTTAGTCTATGGGCAGTGTTAGTCTATGGGCAGTGTTAGTCTTTGGGCAATGTTAGTCTATGGGAAGTGTTAGTCTTTGGGCAATGTTAGTCTATGGGCAGTGTTAGTCTATGGGCAATGCTAGTCTATGGGCAGTGTTAGTCTATGGGCAATGTTAGTCTATGGGAAGTGTTAGTCTTTGGGCAGTGTTAGTCTATGGGCAGTGTTAGTCTATGGGCAATGTTAGTCTATGGGAAGTGTTAGTCTTTGGGCAATGTTAGTCTATGGGAAGTGTTAGTCTATGGGCAGTGTTAGTCTATGGGCAGTGTTAGTCTATGGACAGTGTTAGTCTATGGGCAGTGTTAGTCTATGGGCAGTGCTAGTCTATGGGAAGTATTAGTCTATGGGGAGTGTTAGTCTATGGGCAGTGTTAGTCTATGGGCAATGTTAGTCTATCGGCAGTGTTAGTCTATGGGCAGTGTTAGACTATGGGCAGTGTTAGTCTTTGGGCAGTGTTAGACTATGGGCAGTGTTAGTCTATGGGCAGTGTTAGTCTATGGGCAGTGTTAGACTATGGGCAGTGTTAGTCTATGGGCAATGTTAGACTATGGGCAGTGTTAGTCTATGGGCAGTGTTAGACTATGGGCAGTGTTAGTCTATGGGCAGTGTTAGACTATGGGCAGTGTTAGTCTATGGGCAGTGTTAGACTATGGGCAGTGTTAGTCTATGGGCAGTGTTAGTCTATGGGCAGTGTTAGTCTATGGGCAGTGTTGAGTCTATGGGCAGTGTTAATCTATGGGCAGTGTTGGTCTATGGGCAGTGTTAGTCTATGGGGAGTGTTAGTCTATGGGCAGTGTTAGTCTATGGGCAGTGTTAGTCTATGGGCAGTGTTGAGTCTATGGGCAGTGTTAGTCTATGGACAGTGTTAGTCTATGGGCAGTGTTAGTCTATGGGCAGTGTCAGTCTATGGGCAGTGTTAGTCTATGGGCAGTGTTAGTCTATGGGCAGTGTTGAGTCTATGGGCAGTGTTAGTCTATGGGCAGTGTTAGTCTATGGGCAGTGTTAGTCTATGGGCAGTGCTAGTCTATGGGAAGTATTAGTCTATGGGGAGTGTTAGTCTATGGGCAGTGTTAGTCTATGGGCAATGTTAGTCTATCGGCAATGTCAGACTATGGGCAGTGTTAGTCTTTGGGCAATGTTAGTCTATCGGCAATGTTAGACTATGGGCAGTGTTAGTCTATGGGTAATGTTAGTCTATGGGCAGTGTTGAGTCTATGGGCAGTGTTAGTCTATCGGCAATGTTAGACTATGGGCAATGTTAGACTATGGGCAGTGTTAGTCTATGGGTAATGTTAGTCTATGAGCAGTGTTGAGTCTATGGGCAATGTTAGTCTATCGGCAATGTTAGACTATGGGCATTGTTAGTCTATGGGCAGTGTTAGTCTTTGGGCAATGTGAGTCTATGGGCAGTGTTAGTCTATGGGCAGTGTTAGTCTATGGGCAGTGTTAGTCTATGGGCAGTGTTAGTCTATGGGTAATGTTAGTCTATGGGCAGTGTTAGTCTATCGGCAATGTTAGACTATGGGCAGTGTTAGTCTTTGGGCAATGTTAGTCTATGGGCAGTGTCAGTCTATGGGCAATGTTAGTCTATGGGCAGTGTTAGTCTATGGGCAGTGTTAGTCTATGGGAAGTGTTAGTCTTTGGGCAATGTTAGTCTATGGGAAGTGTTAGTCTTTGGGCAATGTTAGTCTATGGGCAGTGTTAGTCTATGGGCAATGCTAGTCTATGGGCAGTGTTAGTCTATGGGCAATGTTAGTCTATGGGAAGTGTTAGTCTTTGGGCAGTGTTAGTCTATGGGCAGTGTTAGTCTATGGGCAATGTTAGTCTATGGGAAGTGTTAGTCTTTGGGCAATGTTAGTCTATGGGAAGTGTTAGTCTATGGGCAGTGTTAGTCTATGGGCAGTGTTAGTCTATGGGCAGTGTCAGTCTATGGGCAATGTGAGTCTATGGGCAGTGTTAGTCTATGGGCAGTGTTAGTCTATGGGCAATGTGAGTCTATGGGCAGTGTTAGTATATGGGTTGTGTTGAGTCTATGGGCAGTGTTAGTCTATGGGCAGTGTTAGTCTATGAGCAGTGTTAGACTATGTGCAGTGTTGAGTCTATGGGCAATGTGAGTCTATGGGCAGTGTTAGACTATGTGCAGTGTTGAGTCTATGGGCAATGTGAGTCTATGGGCAGTGTTAGTCTATGTGCAGTGTTGAGTCTATGGGCAGTGTTAGTCTATGGGCAATGTGAGTCTATGGGCAGTGTTAGTATATGGGTTGTGTTGAGTCTATGGGCAGTGTTAGTCTATGGGCAGTGTTAGTCTATGGGCAGTGTTAGTCTATGGGCAGTGTCAGTCTATGGGCAATGTGAGTCTATGGGCAATGTTAGTCTATGGGCAATGTGAGTCTATGGGCAGTGTTAGTATATGGGTTGTGTTGAGTCTATGGGCAGTGTTAGTCTATGGGCAGTGTTAGTATATGGGCAGTGTTAGTCTATGGGCAGTGTTAATCTATGGGCAGTGTTAGTCTATGGGCAGTGTTAGTCTATGGGCAGTGTTAGTCTTTGGGTAGTGTTGAGTCTATGGGCAGTGTTAGTCTATCGGCAATGTTAGTCTATGGGCAGTGTTAATCTATGGGCAGTGTTAGTCTATGGGCAGTGTTAGTCTATGGGCAGTGTTAGTCTATGGGCAGTGTTAGTCTTTGGGCAGTGTTAGTCTATGGGCAGTGTTAGTCTATGGGCAGTGTTAGTCTATGGGCAATGTTAGACTATGGGCAGTGTTAGTCTATGGGTAATGTTAGTCTATGGGCAGTGTTGAGTCTATGGGCAGTGTTAGTCTATCGGCAATGTTAGTCTATGGGCAGTGTTAGACTATGGGCAGTGTTAGACTATGGGCAGTGTTAGTCTATGGGCAGTGTTAGACTATGGGCAGTGTTAGTCTATGGGCAGTGTTAGTCTATGGGCAGTGTTAGACTATGGGCAGTGTTAGTCTATGGGCAGTGTTAGACTATGGGCAGTGTTAGTCTTTGGGCAGTGTTAGACTATGGGCAGTGTTAGTCTATGGGCAGTGTTAGTCTATGGGCAGTGTTAGACTATGGGCAGTGTTAGTCTATGGGCAATGTTAGACTATGGGCAGTGTTAGTCTATGGGCAGTGTTAGACTATGGGCAGTGTTAGTCTATGGGCAGTGTTAGACTATGGGCAGTGATAGTCTATGGGCAGTGTTAGACTATGGGCAGTGTTAGTCTATGGGCAGTGTCAGTCTATGGGCAGTGTTAGTCTATGGGCAGTGTTAGTCTATGGGCAGTGTTGAGTCTATGGGCAGTGTTAGTCTATGGACAGTGTTAGTCTATGGGCAGTGTTAGTCTATGGGCAGTGCTAGTCTATGGGAAGTATTAGTCTATGGGGAGTGTTAGTCTATGGGCAGTGTTAGTCTATGGGCAATGTTAGTCTATCGGCAATGTCAGACTATGGGCAGTGTTAGTCTTTGGGCAATGTTAGTCTATCGGCAATGTTAGACTATGGGCAGTGTTAGTCTATGGGTAATGTTAGTCTATGGGCAGTGTTGAGTCTATGGGCAGTGTTAGTCTATCGGCAATGTTAGACTATGGGCAATGTTAGACTATGGGCAGTGTTAGTCTATGGGTAATGTTAGTCTATGAGCAGTGTTGAGTCTATGGGCAATGTTAGTCTATCGGCAATGTTAGACTATGGGCATTGTTAGTCTATGGGCAGTGTTAGTCTTTGGGCAATGTGAGTCTATGGGCAGTGTTAGTCTATGGGCAGTGTTAGTCTATGGGCAGTGTTAGTCTATGGGCAGTGTTAGTCTATGGGTAATGTTAGTCTATGGGCAGTGTTAGTCTATCGGCAATGTTAGACTATGGGCAGTGTTAGTCTTTGGGCAATGTTAGTCTATGGGCAGTGTCAGTCTATGGGCAATGTTAGTCTATGGGCAGTGTTAGTCTATGGGCAGTGTTAGTCTATGGGAAGTGTTAGTCTTTGGGCAATGTTAGTCTATGGGAAGTGTTAGTCTTTGGGCAATGTTAGTCTATGGGCAGTGTTAGTCTATGGGCAATGCTAGTCTATGGGCAGTGTTAGTCTATGGGCAATGTTAGTCTATGGGAAGTGTTATTCTTTGGGCAGTGTTATTCTATGGGCAGTGTTAGTCTATGGGCAATGTTAGTCTATGGGAAGTGTTAGTCTTTGGGCAATGTTAGTCTATGGGAAGTGTTAGTCTATGGGCAGTGTTAGTCTATGGGCAGTGTTAGTCTATGGACAGTGTTAGTCTATGGGCAGTGTTAGTCTATGGGCAGTGCTAGTCTATGGGAAGTATTAGTCTATGGGGAGTGTTAGTCTATGGGCAGTGTTAGTCTATGGGCAATGTTAGTCTATCGGCAATGTCAGTCTATGGGCAGTGTTAGTCTTTGGGCAATGTGAGTCTATGGGCAGTGTTAGTCTATGGGCAGTGTTAGTCTATGGGCAGTGTTAGTCTATGGGCAGTGTTAGTCTATGGGTAATGTTAGTCTATGGGCAGTGTTAGACTATGGGCAATGTTAGACTATGGGCAGTGTTAGTCTTTGGGCAATGTTAGTCTATGGGCAGTGTCAGTCTATGGGCAATGTTAGTCTATGGGCAGTGTTAGTCTATGGGCAGTGTTAGTCTATGGGCAGTGTTAGTCTTTGGGCAATGTTAGTCTATGGGAAGTGTTAGTCTTTGGGCAATGTTAGTCTATGGGCAGTGTTAGTCTATGGGCAATGCTAGTCTATGGGCAGTGTTAGTCTATGGGCAATGTTAGTCTATGGGAAGTGTTAGTCTTTGGGCAGTGTTAGTCTATGGGCAGTGTTAGTCTATGGGCAATGTTAGTCTATGGGAAGTGTTAGTCTTTGGGCAATGTTAGTCTATGGGAAGTGTTAGTCTATGGGCAGTGTTAGTCTATGGGCAGTGTTAGTCTATGGACAGTGTTAGTCTATGGGCAGTGTTAGTCTATGGGCAGTGCTAGTCTATGGGAAGTATTAGTCTATGGGGAGTGTTAGTCTATGGGCAGTGTTAGTCTATGGGCAATGTTAGTCTATCGGCAATGTCAGACTATGGGCAGTGTTAGTCTTTGGGCAATGTTAGTCTATCGGCAATGTTAGACTATGGGCAGTGTTAGTCTATGGGTAATGTTAGTCTATGGGCAGTGTTGAGTCTATGGGCAGTGTTAGTCTATCGGCAATGTTAGACTATGGGCAATGTTAGACTATGGGCAGTGTTAGTCTATGGGTAATGTTAGTCTATGAGCAGTGTTGAGTCTATGGGCAATGTTAGTCTATCGGCAATGTTAGACTATGGGCATTGTTAGTCTATGGGCAGTGTTAGTCTTTGGGCAATGTGAGTCTATGGGCAGTGTTAGTCTATGGGCAGTGTTAGTCTATGGGCAGTGTTAGTCTATGGGCAGTGTTAGTCTATGGGTAATGTTAGTCTATGGGCAGTGTTAGTCTATCGGCAATGTTAGACTATGGGCAGTGTTAGTCTTTGGGCAATGTTAGTCTATGGGCAGTGTCAGTCTATGGGCAATGTTAGTCTATGGGCAGTGTTAGTCTATGGGCAGTGTTAGTCTATGGGAAGTGTTAGTCTTTGGGCAATGTTAGTCTATGGGAAGTGTTAGTCTTTGGGCAATGTTAGTCTATGGGCAGTGTTAGTCTATGGGCAATGCTAGTCTATGGGCAGTGTTAGTCTATGGGCAATGTTAGTCTATGGGAAGTGTTAGTCTTTGGGCAGTGTTAGTCTATGGGCAGTGTTAGTCTATGGGCAATGTTAGTCTATGGGAAGTGTTAGTCTTTGGGCAATGTTAGTCTATGGGAAGTGTTAGTCTATGGGCAGTGTTAGTCTATGGGCAGTGTTAGTCTATGGGCAGTGTCAGTCTATGGGCAATGTGAGTCTATGGGCAGTGTTAGTCTATGGGCAGTGTTAGTCTATGGGCAATGTGAGTCTATGGGCAGTGTTAGTATATGGGTTGTGTTGAGTCTATGGGCAGTGTTAGTCTATGGGCAGTGTTAGTCTATGGGCAGTGTTAGACTATGTGCAGTGTTGAGTCTATGGGCAATGTGAGTCTATGGGCAGTGTTAGACTATGTGCAGTGTTGAGTCTATGGGCAATGTGAGTCTATGGGCAGTGTTAGTCTATGTGCAGTGTTGAGTCTATGGGCAGTGTTAGTCTATGGGCAATGTGAGTCTATGGGCAGTGTTAGTATATGGGTTGTGTTGAGTCTATGGGCAGTGTTAGTCTATGGGCAGTGTTAGTCTATGGGCAGTGTTAGTCTATGGGCAGTGTCAGTCTATGGGCAATGTGAGTCTATGGGCAATGTTAGTCTATGGGCAATGTGAGTCTATGGGCAGTGTTAGTATATGGGTTGTGTTGAGTCTATGGGCAGTGTTAGTCTATGGGCAGTGTTAGTATATGGGCAGTGTTAGTCTATGGGCAGTGTTAATCTATGGGCAGTGTTAGTCTATGGGCAGTGTTAGTCTATGGGCAGTGTTAGTCTTTGGGCAGTGTTGAGTCTATGGGCAGTGTTAGTCTATCGGCAATGTTAGTCTATGGGCAGTGTTAATCTATGGGCAGTGTTAGTCTATGGGCAGTGTTAGTCTATGGGCAGTGTTAATCTATGGGCAGTGTTAGTCTATGGGCAGTGTTAGTCTTTGGGCAGTGTTAGTCTATGGGCAGTGTTAGTCTATGGGCAGTGTTAGTCTATGGGCAATGTTAGACTATGGGCAGTGTTAGTCTATGGGTAATGTTAGTCTATGGGCAGTGTTGAGTCTATGGGCAGTGTTAGACTATGGGCAGTGTTAGTCTATGGGCAGTGTTAGACTATGGGCAGTGTTAGTCTATGGGCAGTGTCAGTCTATGGGCAGTGTTAGTCTATGGGCAGTGTTAGTCTATGGGCAGTGTTGAGTCTATGGGCAGTGTTAGTCTATGGACAGTGTTAGTCTATGGGCAGTGTTAGTCTATGGGCAGTGTTAGTCTATGGGCAGTGTTAGTCTATGGGCAGTGTTGAGTCTATGGGCAGTGTTAGACTATGGGCAGTGTTAGTCTATGGGCAGTGTTAGTCTATGGGCAGTGTTAGACTATGGGCAGTGTTAGTCTATGGGCAGTGTTAGACTATGGGCAGTGTTAGTCTTTGGGCAGTGTTAGACTATGGGCAGTGTTAGTCTATGGGCAGTGTTAGTCTATGGGCAGTGTTAGACTATGGGCAGTGTTAGTCTATGGGCAATGTTAGACTATGGGCAGTGTTAGTCTATGGGCAGTGTTAGACTATGGGCAGTGTTAGTCTATGGGCAGTGTTAGACTATGGGCAGTGTTAGTCTATGGGCAGTGTTAGACTATGGGCAGTGTTAGTCTATGGGCAGTGTCAGTCTATGGGCAGTGTTAGTCTATGGGCAGTGTTAGTCTATGGGCAGTGTTGAGTCTATGGGCAGTGTTAGTCTATGGACAGTGTTAGTCTATGGGCAGTGTTAGTCTATGGGCAGTGCTAGTCTATGGGAAGTATTAGTCTATGGGGAGTGTTAGTCTATGGGCAGTGTTAGTCTATGGGCAATGTTAGTCTATCGGCAATGTCAGACTATGGGCAGTGTTAGTCTTTGGGCAATGTTAGTCTATCGGCAATGTTAGACTATGGGCAGTGTTAGTCTATGGGTAATGTTAGTCTATGGGCAGTGTTGAGTCTATGGGCAGTGTTAGTCTATCGGCAATGTTAGACTATGGGCAATGTTAGACTATGGGCAGTGTTAGTCTATGGGTAATGTTAGTCTATGAGCAGTGTTGAGTCTATGGGCAATGTTAGTCTATCGACAATGTTAGACTATGGGCATTGTTAGTCTATGGGCAGTGTTAGTCTTTGGGCAATGTGAGTCTATGGGCAGTGTTAGTCTATGGGCAGTGTTAGTCTATGGGCAGTGTTAGTCTATGGGCAGTGTTAGTCTATGGGTAATGTTAGTCTATGGGCAGTGTTAGTCTATCGGCAATGTTAGACTATGGGCAGTGTTAGTCTTTGGGCAATGTTAGTAAATGGGCAGTGTCAGTCTATGGGCAATGTTAGTCTATGGGCAGTGTTAGTCTATGGGCAGTGTTAGTCTATGGGAAGTGTTAGTCTTTGGGCAATGTTAGTCTATGGGAAGTGTTAGTCTTTGGGCAATGTTAGTCTATGGGCAGTGTTAGTCTATGGGCAATGCTAGTCTATGGGCAGTGTTAGTCTATGGGCAATGTTAGTCTATGGGAAGTGTTAGTCTTTGGGCAGTGTTAGTCTATGGGCAGTGTTAGTCTATGGGCAATGTTAGTCTATGGGAAGTGTTAGTCTTTGGGCAATGTTAGTCTATGGGAAGTGTTAGTCTATGGGCAGTGTTAGTCTATGGGCAGTGTTAGTCTATGGACAGTGTTAGTCTATGGGCAGTGTTAGTCTATGGGCAGTGCTAGTCTATGGGAAGTATTAGTCTATGGGGAGTGTTAGTCTATGGGCAGTGTTAGTCTATGGGCAATGTTAGTCTATCGGCAATGTCAGTCTATGGGCAGTGTTAGTCTTTGGGCAATGTGAGTCTATGGGCAGTGTTAGTCTATGGGCAGTGTTAGTCTATGGGCAGTGTTAGTCTATGGGCAGTGTTAGTCTATGGGTAATGTTAGTCTATGGGCAGTGTTAGACTATGGGCAATGTTAGACTATGGGCAGTGTTAGTCTTTGGGCAATGTTAGTCTATGGGCAGTGTCAGTCTATGGGCAATGTTAGTCTATGGGCAGTGTTAGTCTATGGGCAGTGTTAGTCTATGGGCAGTGTTAGTCTTTGGGCAATGTTAGTCTATGGGAAGTGTTAGTCTTTGGGCAATGTTAGTCTATGGGCAGTGTTAGTCTATGGGCAATGCTAGTCTATGGGCAGTGTTAGTCTATGGGCAATGTTAGTCTATGGGAAGTGTTAGTCTTTGGGCAGTGTTAGTCTATGGGCAGTGTTAGTCTATGGGCAATGTTAGTCTATGGGAAGTGTTAGTCTTTGGGCAATGTTAGTCTATGGGAAGTGTTAGTCTATGGGCAGTGTTAGTCTATGGGCAGTGTTAGTCTATGGACAGTGTTAGTCTATGGGCAGTGTTAGTCTATGGGCAGTGCTAGTCTATGGGAAGTATTAGTCTATGGGGAGTGTTAGTCTATGGGCAGTGTTAGTCTATGGGCAATGTTAGTCTATCGGCAATGTCAGACTATGGGCAGTGTTAGTCTTTGGGCAATGTTAGTCTATCGGCAATGTTAGACTATGGGCAGTGTTAGTCTATGGGTAATGTTAGTCTATGGGCAGTGTTGAGTCTATGGGCAGTGTTAGTCTATCGGCAATGTTAGACTATGGGCAATGTTAGACTATGGGCAGTGTTAGTCTATGGGTAATGTTAGTCTATGAGCAGTGTTGAGTCTATGGGCAATGTTAGTCTATCGGCAATGTTAGACTATGGGCATTGTTAGTCTATGGGCAGTGTTAGTCTTTGGGCAATGTGAGTCTATGGGCAGTGTTAGTCTATGGGCAGTGTTAGTCTATGGGCAGTGTTAGTCTATGGGCAGTGTTAGTCTATGGGTAATGTTAGTCTATGGGCAGTGTTAGTCTATCGGCAATGTTAGACTATGGGCAGTGTTAGTCTTTGGGCAATGTTAGTCTATGGGCAGTGTCAGTCTATGGGCAATGTTAGTCTATGGGCAGTGTTAGTCTATGGGCAGTGTTAGTCTATGGGAAGTGTTAGTCTTTGGGCAATGTTAGTCTATGGGAAGTGTTAGTCTTTGGGCAATGTTAGTCTATGGGCAGTGTTAGTCTATGGGCAATGCTAGTCTATGGGCAGTGTTAGTCTATGGGCAATGTTAGTCTATGGGAAGTGTTAGTCTTTGGGCAGTGTTAGTCTATGGGCAGTGTTAGTCTATGGGCAATGTTAGTCTATGGGAAGTGTTAGTCTTTGGGCAATGTTAGTCTTTGGGAAGTGTTAGTCTATGGGCAGTGTTAGTCTATGGGCAGTGTTAGTCTATGGGCAGTGTCAGTCTATGGGCAATGTGAGTCTATGGGCAGTGTTAGTCTATGGGCAGTGTTAGTCTATGGGCAATGTGAGTCTATGGGCAGTGTTAGTATATGGGTTGTGTTGAGTCTATGGGCAGTGTTAGTCTATGGGCAGTGTTAGTCTATGGGCAGTGTTAGACTATGTGCAGTGTTGAGTCTATGGGCAATGTGAGTCTATGGGCAGTGTTAGACTATGTGCAGTGTTGAGTCTATGGGCAATGTGAGTCTATGGGCAGTGTTAGTCTATGTGCAGTGTTGAGTCTATGGGCAGTGTTAGTCTATGGGCAATGTGAGTCTATGGGCAGTGTTAGTATATGGGTTGTGTTGAGTCTATGGGCAGTGTTAGTCTATGGGCAGTGTTAGTCTATGGGCAGTGTTAGTCTATGGGCAGTGTCAGTCTATGGGCAATGTGAGTCTATGGGCAATGTTAGTCTATGGGCAATGTGAGTCTATGGGCAGTGTTAGTATATGGGTTGTGTTGAGTCTATGGGAAGTGTTAGTCTATGGGCAGTGTTAGTATATGGGCAGTGTTAGTCTATGGGCAGTGTTAATCTATGGGCAGTGTTAGTCTATGGGCAGTGTTAGTCTATGGGCAGTATTAGTCTTTGGGCAGTGTTGAGTCTATGGGCAGTGTTAGTCTATCGGCAATGTTAGTCTATGGGCAGTGTTAATCTATGGGCAGTGTTAGTCTATGGGCAGTGTTAGTCTATGGGCAGTGTTAATCTATGGGCAGTGTTAGTCTATGGGCAGTGTTAGTCTTTGGGCAGTGTTAGTCTATGGGCAGTGTTAGTCTATGGGCAGTGTTAGTCTATGGGCAATGTTAGACTATGGGCAGTGTTAGTCTATGGGTAATGTTAGTCTATGGGCAGTGTTGAGTCTATGGGCAGTGTTAGTCTATCGGCAATGTTAGTCTATGGGCAGTGTTAGACTATGGGCAGTGTTAGACTATGGGCAGTGTTAGTCTATGGGCAGTGTTAGACTATGGGCAGTGTTAGTCTATGGGCAGTGTTAGTCTATGGGCAGTGTTAGACTATGGGCAGTGTTAGTCTATGGGCAGTGTTAGACTATGGGCAGTGTTAGTCTTTGGGCAGTGTTAGACTATGGGCAGTGTTAGTCTATGGGCAGTGTTAGTCTATGGGCAGTGTTAGACTATGGGCAGTGTTAGACTATGGGCAGTGTTAGTCTATGGGCAGTGTTAGACTATGGGCAGTGTTAGTCTATGGGCAGTGTTAGACTATGGGCAGTGTTAGTCTATGGGCAGTGTTAGTCTATGGGCAGTGTTAGACTATGGGCAGTGTTAGTCTATGGGCAATGTTAGACTATGGGCAGTGTTAGTCTTTGGGCAGTGTTAGACTATGGGCAGTGTTAGTCTATGGGCAGTGTTAGTCTATGGGCAGTGTTAGTCTATGGGCAGTGTTAGCCTTTGGGCAGTGTTAGTCTATGGGCAGTGTTAGTCTATGGGCAGTGTTAGTCTATGGGCAGTGTTAGTCTATGGGCAATGTGAGTCTATGGGTAGTGTTAGTCTATGGGCAGTGTTAGTCTATGGGCAGTGTTAGTCTATGGGAAGTGTTAGTCTATGGGCAGTGTTAGTCTATGGGCAGTGTTAGTCTTTGGGCAGTGTTGAGTCTATGGGCAGTGTTAGTCTATGTGCAGTGTTAGTCTATGGGCAGTGTTAGTCTATGGGCAATGTTAGACTATGGGCAGTGTTAGTCTATGGGCAGTGTTAGTCTTTGGGCAGTGTTGAGTCTATGGGCAATGTTAGTCTATGGGCAGTGTTAGTCTATGGGCAGTGTTAGTCTTTGGGCAGTGTTGAGTCTATGGGTAGTGTTAGTCTATGGGCAGTGTTAGTCTATGGGCAGTGTTAGTCTATGGGCAGTGTTAGTCTTTGGGCAGTGTTAGTCTATGGGCAGTGTTAGTCTATGGGCAATGTTAGTCTATGGGCAGTGTTAGTCTTTGGGCAGTGTTGAGTCTATGGGTAGTGTTAGTCTATGGGCAGTGTTAGTCTATGGGCAGTGTTAGTCTATGGGCAATGTGAGTCTATGGGTAGTGTTAGTCTATGGGCAGTGTTAGTCTATGGGCAGTGTTAGTCTTTGGGCAGTGTTAGTCTATGGGCAGTGTTAGTCTATGGGCAGTGTTAGTCTATGGGCAGTGTTAGTCTATGGGCAATGTGAGTCTATGGGTAGTGTTAGTCTATGGGCAATGTTAGTCTATGGGCAATGTTAGTCTTTGGGCAGTGTTAGTCTATGGGCAATGTGAGTCTATGGGTAGTGTTAGTCTATGGGCAGTGTTAGTCTATGGGCAATGTGAGTCTATGGGTAGTGTTAGTCTTTGGGCAGTGTTAGTCTATGGGCAATATGAGTCTATGGGTAGTGTTAGTCTTTGGGCAGTGTTAGTCTATGGGCAATGTGAGTCTATGGGTAGTGTTAGTCTATGGGCAGTGTTAGTCTATGGGCAATGTTAGTCTATGGGCAATGTTAGTCTATGGGCAATGTTAGTCTATGGGCAGTGTTAGTCTTTGGGTAGTGTTAGTCTATGGGCAGTGTTAGTATATGGGCAATGTTAGTCTTTGGGCAGTGTTAGTCTATGGGCAATGTTAGTCTATGGGCAGTGTTAGTCTATGGGCAGTGTTAGTCTATGGGCAATTTGAGTCTATGGGTAGTGTTAGTCTATGGGCAGTGTTAGTCTATGGGCAGTGTTAGTCTTTGGGCAGTGTTAGTCTTTGGGCAGTGTTAGTCTATGGGCAGTGTTAGTCTATGGGCAGTGTTAGTCTATGGGCAGTGTTAGTCTATGGGCAGTGTTAGTCTGTGGGCAGTGTTAGTCTTTGGGCAGTGTTAGTCTAT
This sequence comes from Lampetra fluviatilis, assembly GCF_964198595.1. Taxonomy (NCBI): domain Eukaryota; kingdom Metazoa; phylum Chordata; class Hyperoartia; order Petromyzontiformes; family Petromyzontidae; genus Lampetra; species Lampetra fluviatilis. Next base: position 5,494,533 of record NC_136330.1, read on the forward strand.
GGGCAATGTTAGTCTATGGGCAGTGTTAGTCTATGGGCAGTGTTAGTCTGTGGGCAGTGTTAGTCTTTGGGCAGTGTTAGTCTATGGGCAGTGTTAGTCTATGGGCAGTGTTAGTCTGTGGGCAGTGTTAGTCTTTGGGCAGTGTTAGTCTATGGGCAATGTTAGTCTATGGGAAGTGTTAGTCTTTGGGCAGTGTGAGTCTATGGGAAATGTTAGTCTATGGGCAATGTTAGTCTATGGGCAGTGTTAGTCTATGGGTAGTGTTAGTCTATGGGCAGTGTTAGTCTAATGGTAGTGTTAGTCTATGGGCAGTGTTGAGTCTATGGGCAGTGTTAGTCTATGGGCAGTGTTAGTCTATGGGCAGTGTAAGTCTATGGGCAGTGTTAGTCTATGGGCAGTGTAAGTCTATGGGCAATGTTAGTCTATGGGCAGTGTTGAGTCTATGGGCAGTGTTAATCTATGGGCAGTGTTAGTCTATGGGAAGTATTAGTCTATGGGGAGTGTTAGTCTATGGGCAGTGTTAGTCTATCGGCAATGTTAGACTATGGGCAGTGTTAGTCTTTGGGCAATGTTAGTCTATAGGCAGTGTTAGTCTTTGGGCAGTGTTAGTCTATGGGCAGTGTTAGTCTATGGGCAGTGTTAGTCTATGGGTAATGTTAGTCTATGGGCAGTGTTGAGTCTATGGGCAGTGTTGAGTCTATGGGCAGTGTTAGTCTATGGGCAATGTTAGTCTATGGGCAGTGTGAGTCTATGGGAAATGTTAGTCTATGGGCAGTGTTAGTCTATGGGAAATGTTAATCTATGGGCAATATTAGTCTATGGGCAGTGTTAGTCTATGGGCAGTGTGAGTCTATGGGAAATGTTAGTCTATGGGCAATGTTAGTCTATGGGCAGTGTTAGTCTATGGGTAGTGTTAGTCTATGGGCAGTGCTAGTCTAATGGTAGTGTTAGTCTATGGGCAGTGTTGAGTCTATGGGCAGTGTTAGTCTATGGGCAGTGTTAGTCTATGGGCAGTGTAAGTCTATGGGCAGTGTTAGTCTATGGGCAGTGTAAGTCTATGGGCAATGTTAGTCTATGGGCAGTGTTGGTCTATGGGCAGTGTTGAGTCTATGGGCAGTGTTAGTCTATGGGCAGTGTTAGTCTATGGGCAGTGTTAGTCTATGGGCAGTGTTAGTCTTTGGGCAACGTTAGTCTATGGGAAGTATTAGTCTATGGGGAGTGTTAGTCTATGGGCAGTGTTAGTCTATCGGCAATGTTAGACTATGGGCAGTGTTAGTCTATGGGCAGTGTTAGACTATGGGCAGTGTTAGTCTTTGGGCAATGTTAGTCTATGGGCAGTGTTAGTCTATGGGCAGTGTTAGTCTATGGGCAGTGTTAGTCTTTGGGCAGTGTTAGTCTATGGGCAGTGTTAGTCTATGGGCAGTGTTAGTCTATGGGTAATGTTAGTCTATGGGCAGTGTTGAGTCTATGGGCAGTGTTGAGTCTATGGGCAGTGTTAGTCTATGGGAAGTGTTAGTCTATGGGCAGTGTTAGTCTATGGGCAGTGTTAGTCTTTGGGCAGTGTTGAGTCTATGGGCAGTGTTAGTCTATGTGCAGTGTTAGTCTATGGGCAGTGTTAGTCTATGGGCAATGTTAGACTATGGGCAGTGTTAGTCTATGGGCAGTGTTAGTCTTTGGGCAGTGTTGAGTCTATGGGCAATGTTAGTCTATGGGCAGTGTTAGTCTATGGGCAGTGTTAGTCTTTGGGCAGTGTTGAGTCTATGGGTAGTGTTAGTCTATGGGCAGTGTTAGTCTATGGGCAGTGTTAGTCTATGGGCAGTGTTAGTCTTTGGGCAGTGTTAGTCTATGGGCAGTGTTAGTCTATGGGCAGTGTTAGTCTTTGGGCAGTGTTGAGTCTATGGGTAGTGTTAGTCTATGGGCAGTGTTAGTCTATGGGCAGTGTTAGTCTATGGGCAATGTGAGTCTATGGGTAGTGTTAGTCTATGGGCAGTGTTAGTCTATGGGCAGTGTTAGTCTTTGGGCAGTGTTAGTCTATGGGCAGTGTTAGTCTATGGGCAGTGTTAGTCTATGGGCAGTGTTAGTCTATGGGCAATGTGAGTCTATGGGTAGTGTTAGTCTATGGGCAATGTTAGTCTATGGGCAATGTTAGTCTTTGGGCAGTGTTAGTCTATGGGCAATGTGAGTCTATGGGTAGTGTTAGTCTATAGCCAGTGTTAGTCTATGGGCAATGTGAGTCTATGGGTAGTGTTAGTCTTTGGGCAGTGTTAGTCTATGGGCAATGTGAGTCTATGGGTAGTGTTAGTCTTTGGGCAGTGTTAGTCTATGGGCAATGTGAGTCTATGGGTAGTGTTAGTCTATGGGCAGTGTTAGTCTATGGGCAATGTTAGTCTATGGGCAATGTTAGTCTATGGGCAATGTTAGTCTATGGGCAGTGTTAGTCTTTGGGTAGTGTTAGTCTATGGGCAGTGTTAGTATATGGGCAATGTTAGTCTTTGGGCAGTGTTAGTCTATGGGCAATGTTAGTCTATGGGCAGTGTTAGTCTATGGGCAGTGTTAGTCTATGGGCAATTTGAGTCTATGGGTAGTGTTAGTCTATGGGCAGTGTTAGTCTATGGGCAGTGTTAGTCTTTGGGCAGTGTTAGTCTTTGGGCAGTGTTAGTCTATGGGCAGTGTTAGTCTATGGGCAGTGTTAGTCTATGGGCAGTGTTAGTCTATGGGCAGTGTTAGTCTGTGGGCAGTGTTAGTCTTTGGGCAGTGTTAGTCTATGGGCAATGTTAGTCTATGGGCAGTGTTAGTCTATGGGCAGTGTTAGTCTGTGGGCAGTGTTAGTCTTTGGGCAGTGTTAGTCTATGGGCAGTGTTAGTCTATGGGCAGTGTTAGTCTGTGGGCAGTGTTAGTCTTTGGGCAGTGTTAGTCTATGGGCAATGTTAGTCTATGGGAAGTGTTAGTCTTTGGGCAGTGTGAGTCTATGGGAAATGTTAGTATATGGGCAATGTTAGTCTATGGGCAGTGTTAGTCTATGGGTAGTGTTAGTCTATGGGCAGTGTTAGTCTAATGGTAGTGTTAGTCTATGGGCAGTGTTGAGTCTATGGCCAGTGTTAGTCTATGGGCAGTGTTAGTCTATGGGCAGTGTAAGTCTATGGGCAGTGTTAGTCTATGGGCAGTGTAAGTCTATGGGCAATGTTAGTCTATGGGCAGTGTTGAGTCTATGGGCAGTGTTAATCTATGGGCAGTGTTAGTCTATGGGAAGTATTAGTCTATGGGGAGTGTTAGTCTATGGGCAGTGTTAATCTATCGGCAATGTTAGACTATGGGCAGTGTTAGTCTTTGGGCAATGTTAGTCTATGGGCAGTGTTAGTCTTTGGGCAGTGTTAGTCTATGGGCAGTGTTAGTCTATGGGCAGTGTTAGTCTATGGGTAATGTTAGTCTATGGGCAGTGTTGAGTCTATGGGCAGTGTTGAGTCTATGGGCAGTGTTAGTCTATGGGCAATGTTAGTCTATGGGCAGTGTGAGTCTATGGGAAATGTTAGTCTATGGGCAGTGTTAGTCTATGGGAAATGTTAATCTATGGGCAATATTAGTCTATGGGCAGTGTTAGTCTATGGGCAGTGTGAGTCTATGGGAAATGTTAGTCTATGGGCAATGTTAGTCTATGGGCAGTGTTAGTCTATGGGTAGTGTTAGTCTATGGGCAGTGCTAGTCTAATGGTAGTGTTAGTCTATGGGCAGTGTTGAGTCTATGGGCAGTGTTAGTCTATGGGCAGTGTTAGTCTATGGGCAGTGTAAGTCTATGGGCAGTGTTAGTCTATGGGCAGTGTAAGTCTATGGGCAATGTTAGTCTATGGGCAGTGTTGGTCTATGGGCAGTGTTGAGTCTATGGGCAGTGTTAGTCTATGGGCAGTGTTAGTCTATGGGCAGTGTTAGTCTATGGGCAGTGTTAGTCTTTGGGCAACGTTAGTCTATGGGAAGTATTAGTCTATGGGGAGTGTTAGTCTATGGGCAGTGTTAGTCTATCGGCAATGTTAGACTATGGGCAGTGTTAGTCTATGGGCAGTGTTAGACTATGGGCAGTGTTAGTCTTTGGGCAATGTTAGTCTATGGGCAGTGTTAGTCTATGGGCAGTGTTAGTCTATGGGCAGTGTTAGTCTTTGGGCAGTGTTAGTCTATGGGCAGTGTTAGTCTATGGGCAGTGTTAGTCTATGGGTAATGTTAGTCTATGGGCAGTGTTGAGTCTATGGGCAGTGTTGAGTCTATGGGCAGTGTTAGTGTATGGGTAGTGTTAGTCTATGGGCAGTGTTAGTCTATGGGCAGTGTTAGTCTATGGGCAGTGTTAGTCTATGTGCAGTGTTAGTCTATGGGCAGTGTTAGTCTATGTGCAGTGTTAGTCTATGGGCAGTGTTAGTCTTTGGGCAGTGTTAGTCTATGTGCAGTGTTAGTCTATGGGCAGTGTTAGTCTATGGGCAGTGTTAGTCTATGTGCAGTGTTAGTCTATGTGCAGTGTTAGTCTATGTGCAGTGTTAGTCTATGGGCAGTGTTAGTCTATGGGCAGTGTTAGTCTATGTGCAGTGTTAGTCTATGTGCAGTGTTAGTCTATGGGCAGTGTTAGTCTATGTGCAGTGTTAGTCTATGTGCAGTGTTAGTCTATGGGCAGTGTTAGTCTATGTGCAGTGTTAGTCTATGTGCAGTGTTAGTCTATGGGCAGTGTTAGTCTTTGGGCAGTGTTAGTCTATGGGCAGTGTTAGTCTATGGGCAGTGTTAGTCTATGGGCAGTGTTAGTCTATGGGCAGTGTTAGTCTATGGGCAGTGTTAGTCTATGGGCAGTGTTAGTCTTTGGGCAATGTTAGTCTATGGGCAGTGTTAGTCTATCGGCAGTGTTAGTCTATGAGCAGTGTTAGTCTATGTGCAGTGTTAGACTATGTGCAGTGTTAGACTATGGGCAGTGTTAGTCTATGTGTAATGTTAGTCTATGTGCAGTGTTAGTCTATGTGCAGTGTTAGTCTATGTGCAGTGTTAGACTATGTGCAGTGTTAGTCTTTGTGCAATGTTAGTCTATGGGCAGTGTTAGTCTATCGGCAGTGTTAGTCTATGAGCAGTGTTAGACTATGGGCAGTGTTAGTCTATGTGCAGTGTTAGTCTATGTGCAGTGTTAGTCTATGTGCAGTGTTAGACTATGTGCAGTGTTAGACTATGGGCAGTGTTAGTCTATGTGCAGTGTTAGTCTATGTGCAGTGTTAGTCTATGTGCAGTGTTAGTCTATGTGCAGTGTTAGACTATGGGCAGTGTTGAGTCTATGGGCAGTGTTAATCTATGGGCAGTGTTAGTCTATGGGAAGTATTAGTCTATGGGGAGTGTTAGTCTATGGGCAGTGTTAGTCTATCGGCAATGTTAGACTATGGGCAGTGTTAGTCTTTGGGCAATGTTAGTCTATGGGCAGTGTTAGTCTTTGGGCAGTGTTAGTCTATGGGCAGTGTTAGTCTATGGGCAGTGTTAGTCTATGGGTAATGTTAGTCTATGGGCAGTGTTGAGTCTATGGGCAGTGTTGAGTCTATGGGCAGTGTTAGTCTATGGGCAATGTTAGTCTATGGGCAGTGTGAGTCTATGGGAAATGCTAGTCTATGGGCAGTGTTAGTCTATGGGAAATGTTAATCTATGGGCAATATTAGTCTATGGGCAGTGTTAGTCTATGGGCAGTGTGAGTCTATGGGAAATGTTAGTCTATGGGCAATGTTAGTCTATGGGCAGTGTTAGTCTATGGGTAGTGTTAGTCTATGGGCAGTGCTAGTCTAATGGTAGTGTTAGTCTATGGGCAGTGTTGAGTCTATGGGCAGTGTTAGTCTATGGGCAGTGTTAGTCTATGGGCAGTGTTGAGTCTATGGGCAGTGTTAGTCTATGGGCAGTGTTAGTCTATGGGCAGTGTTAGTCTATGGGCAGTGTTAGTCTTTGGGCAACGTTAGTCTATGGGAAGTATTAGTCTATGGGGAGTGTTAGTCTATGGGCAGTGTTAGTCTATCGGCAATGTTAGACTATGGGCAGTGTTAGTCTATGGGCAGTGTTAGACTATGGGCAGTGTTAGTCTTTGGGCAATGTTAGTCTATGGGCAGTGTTAGTCTATGGGCAGTGTTAGTCTATGGGCAGTGTTAGTCTTTGGGCAGTGTTAGTCTATGGGCAGTGTTAGTCTATGGGCAGTGTTAGTCTATGGGTAATGTTAGTCTATGGGCAGTGTTGAGTCTATGGGCAGTGTTAAGTCTATGGGCAGTGTTAGTCTATGGGTAGTGTTAGTCTATGGGCAGTGTTAGTCTATGGGCAGTGTTAGTCTATGGGCAGTGTTAGTCTATGTGCAGTGTTAGTCTATGGGCAGTGTTAGTCTATGTGCAGTGTTAGTCTATGTGCAGTGTTAGTCTATGGGCAGTGTTAGTCTATGGGCAGTGTTAGTCTATGTGCAGTGTTTGTCTATGTGCAGTGTTAGTCTATGGGCAGTGTTAGTCTATGTGCAGTGTTAGTCTATGTGCAGTGTTAGTCTATGGGCAGTGTTAGTCTATGTGCAGTGTTAGTCTATGTGCAGTGTTAGTCTTTGGGCAGTGTTAGTCTTTGGGCAGTGTTAGTCTATGGGCAGTGTTAGTCTATGGGCAGTGTTAGTCTATGGACAGTGTTAGTCTATGGGCAGTGTTAGTCTATGGGCAGTGTTAGTCTATGGGCAGTGTTAGTCTTTGGGCAATGTTAGTCTATGGGCAGTGTTAGTCTATCGGCAGTGTTAGTCTATGAGCAGTGTTAGTCTATGTGCAGTGTTAGACTATGTGCAGTGTTAGACTATGGGCAGTGTTAGTCTATGTGTAATGTTAGTCTATGTGCAGTGTTAGTCTATGTGCAGTGTTAGTCTATGTGCAGTGTTAGACTATGTGCAGTGTTAGTCTTTGTGCAATGTTAGTCTATGGGCAGTGTTAGTCTATCGGCAGTGTTAGTCTATGAGCAGTGTTAGACTATGGGCAGTGTTAGTCTATGTGCAGTGTTAGTCTATGTGCAGTGTTAGTCTATGTGCAGTGTTAGACTATGTGCAGTGTTAGACTATGGGCAGTGTTAGTCTATGTGCAGTGTTAGTCTATGTGCAGTGTTAGTCTATGTGCAGTGTTAGTCTATGTGCAGTGTTAGTCTATGTGCAGTGTTAGACTATGGGCAGTGTTAGACTATGGGCAGTGTTAGTCTATGTGCAGTGTTAGTCTATGTGCAGTGTTAGTCTATGTGCAGTGTTAGTCTATGTGCAGTGTTAGACTATGGGCAGTGTTAGACTATGTGCAGTGTTAGTCTATGTGCAGTGTTAGACTATGTGCAGTGTTAGACTATGGGCAGTGTTAGACTGTGAGACCTTATCAGCACCATGGACAGCGGCCCACGTTACTCTTCAAATCTCTGAGTGTCTCTCTGTGTGTGTCTGTCTGTGTGTGTGTGTCTCTCTCTCTGATGCTGTGTGTCTGTCACTTTATGTGTCTCTGTATGCCTCATTATGCGTGCGTCCTCGTCTCTCGTACATCCCTTTCTCTCCCCCCCCCCCCCCTCTCTCTTTCTCTGTATCTAAGTGTATTTTTGTCTTTTCGTGCACCTAGCATGGTACAAACGACGTGTTGACGTCACCGCTAATTCGTGGTGAACGGTGATTATTTTTGTTATATGTGTCCGTGCCTGTGTGTTAGCATCGCCACTGGGGAAACAAAGGCGGCCGGGAGTGGTGCTGGCTACCCACCCCCTCGTGTGCCGTGCCGGCCATCATAAATGCTCGCAAACAGCTCTTGCCCCAACAGTCTGTTGAGGCTACACGGGAGATCTTTGTCTTCGGTATCCGTGTGTCTGTATATATATTTATCTCCGTGTGTACACACTGGCCTGTGACCGCTACCAGCGGTGTCAAGATCGACCTCTGTCGAGGAAGAGGCTCGTGAAGGACGCTGCTGCTCCTGCTGCTACTGGGTCGGTTGGAGGCAGTCGCCCTCCAGCAACAACAACGGAGGGCGGAGGAGCGAGGTGGGACAGGAGTGAGCGTACAGATGGGTGTCAACCCGTGCCACTACCTGGGTCTATCCCGTGACCTCTTGCCCGTAAACCCATGGCACCACCTGGATCTCTCCCATGACCTCCTGTCGGTCAACCCATGGCACCACCTGGGTCTATCCAGTGGCCTCCTGCCAGGTCAACCCGTGCCACCACCTGGGTCTCTCTCGTGACTTCCTGCCCGTCAACCCATGGCACCACCTTGGTCTATCCCACGACCTCCTGCCCGTCAACCCATGGCACCACCTGGGTCTATCCCGCGACGTCATGCCGTCAACCCATGGCACCACCTGGGTCAATCCCACGACCTCCTTCCCGTCAACCCATGGCACCACCTGGGTCTATCCCACGACCTCCTGCCGGTCATCTCATGCCACCATCTGGGTCTATCCCGTGACCTCCTGCCAGTCAACCCATGCCACCACCTGGGTCTATCCCGCGACTTCATGCCCGTCAACCCATGGCACCACCTGGGTCTATCCCGCGACTTCATGCCCGTCAACCCATGGCACCACCTGGGTCTATCCCACGACCTCCTGCCCGTCAACCCGTGCCACCACCTGGGTCTATCCCGTGACCTCCTGCCGGTCATCTTATGCCACCATCTGGGTCTATCCCGTGACCTCCTGCCGGTCAACCCATGCCACCACCTGGGTCTATCCCGCGACCTCTTGTAGGTCAACCCATGGTACCACCTGGGTCTCTCCCGTGACCTCCTGCCCGTCAACCCATGGCACCACCTGGGTCTCTCCCGTGACCTCCTGTCGGTCAACTCATGGCACCACCTGGGTCTCTCCCGTGACCTCCTGTCGGTCAACCCATGCCACCACCTGGGTCTATCCTGCGCAAGGCCGTAGCCATGGAGTCAACCAAATCTTCCAGGGGGTTCGGGGGTCCCACCCCCAGAAAAAAAAATCTACATTTGAAAACATATTTCCTGCCTAAAATATTAACAAAACATTAACTAACACATTGGGTGGACTTTTATTTTTTACAATAATGTCTAATGGTGTTTTGTATTGCATTGTTCTGTTTTTTTCTTTTCTTGTTTAATTGTATGTAATGGCAGAGATTAGAGATTAATAAAGTACAACCATGACCACAATCCTATACGCAGAAATCTATTTTATAGCAATACAGTATATTGGGGGGGGCATATTTATGATAATTACGGCCTTGATCCCGCGACCTCCTGCCAGCAGAGAGAATTCGGACCACTCCACGTGGTCCCCGAGGTGAACCCAGCCTGGCACAAGCGCCGCTATGCCGTCACCGCCGCTGAGTGGCGCCCGGTGGCTGCTGCCGCTGTGAGCTCGCCAAAAGCACTTGCCCCAACGGCCTGCTATAGCCTTCACGGGGCCTCTTTGTCAATGCGTGTGAGGTGAGCGGTGGCAAAGCGGTCAGCGCGTTCCGCTACGAACCCGGCGAGCAGAGTTACCACTATCTGAGCCTGCCCTGGGCCCCCTCCCCTAGGTCGACTCAGCCTCAAATGAGTACCTGGTGCGGTGTGTTGCAAACATCGCCACTCGGTGGAGAACAAAGGCTGGCCACCCACTACCCCGTCTAGTGCCGTGCCGGCCTTCATAGCTGCTGCTGCTACTGCTGCTTGCTAACAGCACTTGCCCCTACAGTCTGTTGAGGCTTACACGGCGGGGGGTGTGAGGGCGGTGAGGAATCTGTGCCTGCGAGCGCGCGTGCTAATTGGGGGAGCGGTGGCGCAGCGGTTAGCGCACTGCTCATCGCGAACCATTCTGGTGGCCCCCTTCCGCTAACAGTGACGTGCACGCGCCATTGCAGGGCTGCGCCCGCGCCTTCAAAAGAAAAACCAATTTTGTTTATTATCACGTTTGATGGAGTTATTGCCGAATCGCAATAGCGTAGATTTGCATAATGCACGTATATATATACATTTCGACAATATAAATAAATTACTATTTTAATGAATAAAGCAATGGAGCCGTGTGAAGTTGGAGTGACTTAATTAAAACAAAGGTAAGTAGGCAAATTTCATTCAAATCAAATTTGTCCTTTGGGCTTGAGGAATGCTCCACTTTGAGAGCGGGAGTGGGGAGCGAAATGAGATTGCAAAGATGATTGTGGAATAATCCATTGTGATCTTGAGTCGGGGGGGGGAGGGTGCAGAGATGATGGTGGAATAATCCATTGTGATCTTGAGTGTGGGGGGGGGGGTGCAGAGATGATCGTGGAATAATCCATTGTGATCTTGAGTGTGGGGGGGGGGGGGTGCAGAGATGATGGTGGAATAATCCATTGTGATCTCGAGTGTGGGGGGGGGGGGGGGGTGCAGAGATGATCGTGGAATAATCCATTGTGATCTTGAGTCGGGGGGGGAGGGTGCAGAGATGATGGTGGAATAATCCATTGTGATCTTGAGTGTGGGGGGGGGGTGCAGAGATGATGGTGGAATAATCCATTGTGATCTTGAGTGTGGGGGGGGGGGGTGCAGAGATGATTGTGGAATAATCCATTGTGATCTTGACTGTGGGGGGGGGGTGGGGGGGTTGCAGAGATGATGGTGGAATAATCCATTGTGATCTTGAGTGTGGGGGGGGGGGGTGCAGAGATGATTGTGGAATAATCCATTGTGATCTTGACTGTGGGGGGGGGGGGGGGGTGGGGGGGTTGCAGAGATGATGGTGGAATAATCCATTGTGATCTTGAGTGTGGGGGGGGGTGCAGAGATGATGGTGGAATAATCCATTGTGATCTTGACTGTGGGGGGGGGGGTGGGGGGGTTGCAGAGATGATGGTGGAATAATCCATTGTGATCTTGAGTGTGGGGGGGGGGTGCAGAGATGATGGTGGAATAATCCATTGTGATCTCGAGTGTTGGGGGGTGGGGGGGTTGCAGAGATGATGGTGGAATAATCCATTGTGATCTTGAGTGTGGGGGGGGGGGGGGTGCAGAGATGATGGTGGAATAATCCATTGTGATCTTGAGTGTGGGGGGGGGGGGTGCAGAGATGATGGTGGAATAATCCATTGTGATCTTGAGTGTGGGGGGAGTTGCAGAGATGATGGTGGAATAATCCATTGTGATCTTGAGTGTGGGGGGGGGGGGGTGCAGAGATGATGGTGGAATAATCCATTGTGATCTCGAGTGTGGGGGGAGTTGCAGAGATGATGGTGGAATAATCCATTGTGATCTTGACTGTGGGGGGGGGGTGGGGGGGTTGCAGAGATGATGGTGGAATAATCCATTGTGATCTCGAGTGTGGGGGGAGTTGCAGAGATGATGGTGGAATAATCCATTGTGATCTCGAGTGTGGGGGGGAGTGGCAGAGATGATGGTGGAATAATCCATTGTGATCTTGAGTGGGGGGTGCGAGATATTGCAAAGATGATGGTGAAATTATACAATTTAATTCAAATCAAATTTGTCCTTTGGGCATACTTTTCCAATTGGAGAGGGGTCGTGGGGAGCGAAATGAGATTATAAAGATGATGGTGAAATGATCCATTGTGAACTCCAATGTGTCGGGGGGGGGGGCAGACATGATGGCGAAATGATCAATTGTGATCTTGATTGAGCTGGGGAGGGCAGGAGTTTGAGAGATTGAAGATGATTGTGAGGTGGGAGGTAAGGGATGGGTGATGATGATGATGGGCGTTTAAGAGGATGGATGTGGTGATGGTGAGTTTGGGCTTTAATGGATGGGTAATGTAGGACGACAGCTGCGTGATGGTGGAGGATGTTAGGTGGGTGATGGTGGAGGATGTTAGGTGGGTGATGGTGGAGGATGTCAGCTGAGTGATCGTGGAGGATGTCAGCTGAGTGATGGTGGAGGATGTTAGCTGAGTGATGGTGGAGGATGTTAGCTGAGTGATGGTGGAGGATGTTAGCTGAGTGATGGTGGAGGATGTCAGCTGAGTGATGGTGGAGGATGTCAGCTGAATGATGGTGGAGGATGTCAGCTGGGTGATGGTGGAGGATGTTAGCTGGGTGATGGTGGAGGTTGTCAGCTGGGTGATGGTGGAGGATGTTAGCTGAGTGATGGTGGAGGATGTCAGCTGGGTGATGGTGGAGGATGTTAGCTGAGTGATGGTGGAGGATGTCAGCTGGGTGATGGTGGAGGATGTCAGCTGAGTGATGGTGGAGGATGTCGGCTGAGTGATAGTGGAGGATGTCAGCTGAGTGATAGTGGAGGATGTTAGCTGAGTGATAGTGGAGGATGTCAGCTGAGTGATAGTGGAGGATGTTAGCTGAGTGATGGTGGAGGATGTCAGCTGAGTGATAGTGGAGGATGTTAGCTGAGTGATGGTGGAGGATGTCAGCTGGGTGATGGTGGAGGATGTTAGCTGAGTGATGGTGGAGGATGTCAGCTGAGTGATAGTGGAGGATGTTAGCTGAGTGATGGTGGAGGATGTCAGCTGAGTGATGGTTTAGGATGTCAGCTGAGTGATGGTGGAGGATGTCAGCTGAGTGATGGTGGAGGATGTTAGCTGAGTGATAGTGGAGGATGTTAGCTGAGTGATGGTGGAGGATGTCAGCTGGGTGATGGTGGAGGATGTTAGCTGAGTGATGGTGGAGGATGTCAGCTGAGTGATAGTGGAGGATGTTAGCTGAATGATGGTGGAGGATGTCAGCTGAGTGATGGTTTAGGATGTCAGCTGAGTGATGGTGGAGGATGTCAGCTGAGTGATGGTGGAGGATGTTAGCTGAGTGATGGTGGAAGTTGTTAGCTGAGTGATGGTGGAGGATGTCAGCTGAGTGATGGTGGAGGATGTCAGCTGAGTGATGGTGGAGGATGTCAGCTGAGTGATGGTGGAGGATGTTAGCTGAGTGATGGTGGAGGATGTCAGCTGAGTGATGATGGAGGATGTCAGCTGAGTGATGGTGGAGGATGTTAGCTGAGTGAAGGTGGAGGATGTCAGCTGAGTGATGGTGGAGGATGTCAGCTGAGTTATGGTGAAGGATGTTAGCTGAGTGATGGTGGAGGATGTTAGCTGAGTGATGGTGGAGGATGTTAGCTGAGTGATGGTGGAGGTTGTTAGCTGAGTGATGGTGGAGGATGTCAGCTGAGTGATGGTGGAGGATGTCAGCTGAGTGATGGTGGAGGATGTCAGCTGAGTGATGGTGGAGGATGTTAGCTGGGTGATGGTGGAGGATGTTAGCTGAGTGATGGTGGAGGATGTCAGCTGAGTGATGGTGGAGGATGTTAGCTGAGTGATGGTGGAGGATGTCAGCTGAGTGATGGTGGAGGATGTTAGCTCAGTGATGGTGGAGGATGTTAGCTGAGTGATGGTGGAGGATGTTAGCTGAGTGATGGTGGAGGATGTCAGCTGGGTGATGGTGGAGGATGTTAGCTGAGTGATGGTGGAGGATGTTAGCTGAGTGATGGTGGAGGATGTCAGCTGAGTGATGGTGGAGGATGTCAGCTGAGTGATGGTGGAGGATGTTAGCTGAGTGATGGTGGAGGATGTCAGCTGAGTGATGGTGGAGGATGTCAGCTGGGTGATGGTGGAGGATGTCAGCTGGGTGATGGTGGAGGATGTTAGCTGAGTGATGGTGGAAAATGTCAGCTGGGTGATGGTGGAGGATGTCAGCTGAGTGATGGTGGAGGATGTCAGCTGGGTGATGGTGGAGGATGTTAGCTGAGTGATGGTGGAGGATGTTAGCTGGGTGATGGTGGAGGATGTCAGCTGGGTGATGGTGGAGGATGTCAGCTGAGTGATGGTGGAGGATGTCGGCTGAGTGATGGTGGAGGTTGTCAGCTGAGTGATGGTGGAGGATGTCAGCTGAGTGATGGTGGAGGATGTCAGCTGGGTGATGGTGGAGGTTGTCAGCTGAGTGATGGTGGAGGATGTTAGCTGAGTGATGGTGGAGGATGTCAGCTGGGTGATGGTGGAGGATGTTAGCTGAGTGATGGTGGAGGATGTCAGCTGGGTGATGGTGGAGGATGTCAGCTGAGTGATGGTGGAGGATGTCGGCTGAGTGATGGTGGAAGATGTTAGCTGGGTGATGGTGGAGGATGTCAGCTGAGTGATAGTGGAGGATGTCAGCTGAGTGATGGTAGAGGATGTCAGCTAAGTGATGGTGGAGGATGTTAGCTGAGTGATGGTGGAGGATGTTGGCTGAGTGATGGTGGAGGATGTCAGCTGAGTGATGGTGGAGGATGTTAGCTGAGTGATGGTGGAGGATGTTAGCTGAGTGATGGTGGAGGATGTTAGCTGAGTGATGGTGGAGGATGTCAGCTGAGTGATGGTGGAGGATGTTAGCTGAGTGATGGTGGAGGATGTTAGCTGAGTGATGGTGGAGGTTGTCAGCTGGGTGATGGTGGAGGATGTTAGCTGAGTGATGGTGGAGGTTGTCAGCTGAGTGATGGTGGAGGATGTCAGCTGAGTGATGGTGGAGGATGTTAGCTGAGTGATGGTGTAGAATGTCAGCTGAGTGATGGTGGAGGTTGTCAGCTGAGTGATGGTGGAGGATGTCAGCTGGGTAATGGTGGAGGTTGTCAGCTGAGTGATGGTGGAGGATGTTAGCTGAGTGATGGTGGAGGATGTTAGCTGAGTGATGGTGGAGGATGTCAGCTGAGTGATGGTGGAGGATGTCAGCTGAGTGATGGTGGAGGATGTCAGCTGAGTGATGGTGGAGGATGTTAGCTGAGTGATGGTGGAGGATGTTAGCTGAGTGATGGTGGAGGATGTTAGCTGAGTGATGGTGGAGGATGTTAGCTGAGTGATGGTGGAGGTTGTCAGCTGGGTGATGGTGGAGGATGTTAGCTGAGTGATGGTGGAGGATGTCAGCTGAGTGATGGTGGAGGATGTTAGCTGGGTGATGGTGGAGGAATGTGTTGATGGGGAGGTGGGTGGGTGGGGTGGGGGTTCTCTAGTTAATTGGTCCACGTTCTTGAACCCTCATTAGTGGCGAATCTCCGCCGCACCGAGCAGACACCTCGTGACGTCCGTCTGCACACGCCGCAGAACACAATGACAAAGGTGCCCCGTGTAGCCCACGCGGGCTAATTGGGGCAAGTGCAGTTCGCGAGCAGCAGCTCACGCTGTGGCCAGGACCATGGCAAGCTATGGTGGGTATTTATTTAAGGCTGAGTCGACCTAAAGGACGGCCCCACGACCGGTTCAAATGTTCGCCACGCTGGTCGTGGTGGCGGCCGTGAGCGGGAATCGAACTCGGATTCAAAGGGTTCGTTGGGCAGTGCGCTAACCGCCGCGCCACCGCTCCTCATGCTCACTCACACACACACACCTACATGCATGGCGCTGTATGCTGGACTTCTTTCGCGCCCTACGTAGACAAGCAAAGGCAAAGATGCCCCCGTGTAGCCTTAACAGGCTGGTGCGGGCAAGTGCTGTTAGCGATTAGGAGCAGCAGCGCCAATGAAGGTCTGCACCACGCCTAGCCGCCTTTGTCTCCCCAACCGCTGATATTTACACCACGTGTACAAAGACAAAGTTCCCCCGTATCATCATCATCATCATCTACGTCATCATCATCATCATCATCGTCGTCATCATCATCGACATCATCATCATCTACGTCATCATCATCTACGTCATCATCATCGCCATCATCATCATCATCGACATCATCATCATCGACGTCATCATCATCATCATCATCTACGTCATCATCATCATCGCCATCATCATCATCATCGACATCATCATCATCGACGTCATCATCATCGACATCATCATCGACGTCATCATTGACATCATCATCATCAACGTCATCATTGACATCATCATCATCGACGTCATCATCGACGTCATCATTGACATCATCATCGACGTCATCATTGACATCATCTTCAACATCATCATCGTCATCATCGTCATCATCATCGACGTCATCATCATCATCGATGTCATCGTCGACGTCATCATCATCATCGACGTCATCATCGTCGACGTCATCGTTGCGCACCTCCGATTAGCGCCGTTGGTCACGTACGGTGCGTGCGAAGTTCAACGCACAACGGCATAACGACATCATATCCATCAACTTGACGTTCAATTCAATTCTATAAATGAATCTCCAGCACTCTCTCTCTCTCACTCTCTCTCTCACTGTGATCATAACACGCTGGGATTTTAATTTTACCCGGAGTTGTCCAGGGCTGAGCTCCGGATAAAATAAAATAAACAATAAATTATATCTTTAGGCTGTGGTAGATTGGGAGCGAGAGCTTCAGAGAAATTTGCAACAGCCTCTGTCCTCTCTCTCTCTCTGATCTCTCTTATACTGGTAGGAACCTCCTGGTTACACCAGCCCACAGGGGATTATTGTGTCCGTCCGTCGTGCAGGGAAGGGCTGGGTGGGGAGGGGAGGGTGGGGAGGGGAGGGTGGGGAGAAGTTGGGTGGGGAGGGAGGGAGGGAGGGTGGGGAGGGGCTGGGTGGGGAGAGTGGGGAGGGGCTGGGTGGGGAGGGTGGGGCTGGGTGGGGAGGGGAGGGTGGGGAGGGGCTGGGTGGGGAGAGTGGGGAGGGGCTGGGTGGGGAGGGTGGGGCTGGGTGGGGAGGGGAGGGTGGGGAGGGGCTGGGTGGGGAGCGTGGGGCTGGGTGGGGAGTGGGAGGGGTGGGGCTGGGTGGGGAGGGGCTGGTCACCCCGTGGTGCCCTTATAAAACTCAACGTTTCACCTACTCACGCCGGCTTGTGCTCGCCCTCACAGTCGGCCATATTTGCGGAATACACCACGCCGCCGTTGACCCTGGCCATTGACCGAGCAACCCAACGTTCCTACCAGCTCCCTCCGCAGGACAATGTGTTCAATATCTCCTCTCGCCCTCTCTAACTCACCGTGTCTCTTCTGCTGTCTGTCTCTCGCTCTCTTTATTTCACGATGCAGAGGAAACAAGAAGATGATCGGTGTAGTCGGTACTTTGCTTCGTTCATCATTTAATTTTTTGGTTTTTTATTTCACTAAAGA
Source organism: Lampetra fluviatilis (assembly GCF_964198595.1). NCBI lineage: Eukaryota > Metazoa > Chordata > Hyperoartia > Petromyzontiformes > Petromyzontidae > Lampetra > Lampetra fluviatilis. The sequence continues at coordinate 5,511,482 of NC_136330.1, forward strand.
TTTCACGCTCTGCTCTCCTTACCCCCCTCTCTCTACCCCTCCCCCCTCTCTCTCTCTCTGCCCCCTCTCTCCCTACACCATTTCTCTCTCTCTCTCACTCGCTCTCTCTAAACAATAGCTGGTCGCGGGCTGCGTGGTCACCCCCGAGGGAGTTGACCTTTTAGATCTCATCATCATCATCGTCGTCGTCGTCGTCGTCCCAACAGAGAGAGAGAGAGAAGCGATAGCGAGAGAGAGAGAGGGGGGAGGCGGGCGTGTATCAGCCTCGAACAAATCACAAGGACCCCCCCCCCCTCTCACCTTGTTCAGTCTCCCGAGTGATAGATCAATGTTCAATGCATGTATACAACACAAGGCAAAGGTCCCCCAAGAAGCCCTTAGCCTGCTCTTGGGGGGCAAGTGCTCGTGAAGGCCGGCACGGTACGCGACGCACACCCGGCCGCCTTTGTCTCCCTGCGTGCGCGTGTGTGTGTGTCTCTGTGTGTGTGTGTGTCTGTGTGTGTGTGTGACTGTGTGTGTGACTGTGTGTGTGACTGTGTGTGTGACTGTGTGACTGTGTGTGTATCTGTGTGTGTGTCTGTGTGTGTGACTGTGTGTGTGTGACTGTGTGTGTATGTGTGTGTGTCTGTGTGTGTGTGTGCGCGTGTGGGGAGCGGTGGCGCAGTGGTTAGCGCGCTGCACTACGGACCTGGCCACCCGAGTTCGATTCCCGCTCACGGCAAACACCAGTGACGATTATCTGAACCGGTCCTGGGCCTCCTCTAGGTCGACTCAGCCTCAAATGAGTACCTGGTGCGATGTGTAAACATCGCCACTGGGGAGACAAAGGCGGTCGGACGTGGTGCTGGCCACCCACCCCCTCGTGTGTCGTGCCGGCCTTCATAGGTGCTCGCTGACAGCACTTGCCCCTACAGTCTGTTAAGGCTACACGGGGGATCTTTATCTTTTGTGCACGCGAAGTCGCGACGATTTCACACACGCACGCGCTAAGCATCAGGTGATGTACTCATTTATGGCTGAGTCGACCTAGGGGAGAGGCCGCCGTGCCGGAGTCGAACCTCGCTGTGGCCGGGTTTGGAAGTGGTGTGCGCTAACCGCAGCTCCACCGCTCCCCCCCCACCGTCAACCCACTTACACTCACCAAAGACAAAGCCGCCCCGTGTAGCCTTGCCAGACTGTTGGGGCAAGTGCCGTTAGAAAGCAGCGGCCACCTATGAAGGCCGGCACTGTGGCACACGAGGGGGTGGGTGGCCAGCACCACGCCCGGCCGCCTTTGTCTCCCCAGTGGCGATGTTTACTACACACCGCACCAGGTGCTCATTTGAGGCTGAGTCCATCTAGGGGAGGCCCCGGGACCGGTTCAGATAATCGTCACTGGTGTTGGTGGCCGTGAGCGCTAACCGGTTTGGCAGCGGCTAACCGGTTTGGCAGCGGCTAACCGGTTTGGCAGCGGCTAACCGGTTTGGCAGCGGCTAACCGGTTTGGCAGCGGCTAACCGGTTTGGCAGCAGCTAACCGGTTTGGTAGCTAGCTAACCGGTTTGGCAGCAGCTAACCGGTTTGGCAGCGGCTAACCGGTTTGGCAGCAGCTAACCGGTTTGGTAGCTAGCTAACCGGTTTGGCAGCGGCTAACCGGTTTGGCAGCGGCTAACCGGTTTGGCAGCGGCTAACCGGTTTGGCAGAGGCTAACCGGTTTGGCAGCGGCTAACCGGTTTGGCAGCAGCTAACCGGTTTGGCAGCTAGCTAACCGGTTTGGCAGCAGCTAACCGGTTTGGCAGCAGCTAACCGGTTTGGCAGCAGCTAACCGGTTTGGCAGCTAGCTAACCGGTTTGGCAGCGGCTAACCGGTTTGGCAGCAGCTAACCGGTTTGGCAGCTAGCTAACCGGTTTGGCAGCGGCTAACCGGTTTGGCAGAGGCTAACCGGTTTGGCAGCAGCTAACCGGTTTGGCAGCAGCTAACCGGTTTGGCAGCTAGCTAACCGGTTTGGCAGAGGCTAACCGGTTTGGCAGCAGCTAACCGGTTTGGCAGCAGCTAACCGGTTTGGCAGCTAGCTAACCGGTTTGGCAGCAGCTAACCGGTTTGGCAGCAGCTAACCGGTTTGGCAGCAGCTAACCGGTTTGGCAGCTAGCTAACCGGTTTGGCAGCAGCTAACCGGTTTGGCAGCGTAGCGCTAACCGCTACTGCACCGCACTGATCGGTGCGCGGGGTTGGTGATGGCATCGATCTCGGCTTCATGCCAAGTCCAGGTGCATTCATCGTAGCGCGCCAACCGCTGCGCCACCGCTCCCTCCCACCCATAATCTGGACCTAATTACCGTGAACCCTGAACTCGATATCCTGGGTGGACCTCTGATTATTTCCACCACCACCCACCACTCCCCCCACCACCACCCCCACCACTCCCCCCACCACCACCCCCACCACTCCCCCCACCACCACCCCCACCACTCCCCCCACCACCCACCCCCACCACTCCCCCCACCACCACCCCCACCACCACCCCCACCACTCCCCCCACCACCACCCCCACCACCACCCCCACCACCCCCACCACCACCCCCACCATCCACCCCCACCATCCACCCCCACCACTCCCCCCACCATCCACCCCCACCACCACCCCCACCACCCCCCCCACCACTCCCCCCACCATCCACCCCCACCACCACCCCCACCACCCCCACCACCCACCCCCACCACTCCCCCCACCATCCACCCCCACCACCACCCCCACCACCCACATTGTTATATTGGAAACAGCGGTGAGGTCAAGACCAAGGAAAGCAGGGAGGGAAATGGAACGATGCCGGTGCTGGTGGTGATGGCGGTGGTGATGGTGATGATGGCGGTGATGGCGGTGATGGCGGTGGTGGTGATGGTGGTGGTGATGGTGGTGGTGACGGTGATGATGGTGGTGGTGATGATGGTGGCGATGGTGGTGATGGCAGTGATGGCGGTGATGACGGCGGTGATGGTGATGATGGTGGTGGTGATGATGGTGGTGATGGTGATGATGGTGGTGGTGATGATGGTGGTGATGGCGGTCACGGTGGTGACGGTGATGATGGTGGTGGTGATGATGGTGGTGATGGCGGTCACGGTGGTGACGGTGATGATGGTGGTGGTGATGATGGTGGTGATGGCGGTCACGGTGGTGACGGTGATGATGGTGGTGGTGATGGTGGTGGTGATGGTGGTGGCGATGGTGGTGATGGTGGTGATGGTGGTGATGGTGGTGATGGTGGTGATGGCGGTGATGGTGGTGATTGCTTCCCGTGTTTACCCAGCGGTACTGCTGATGCTGCTGCTGATGGTGATGATGATGATCCAGCTGCTGCTGATGATGATTGATACTGATGATGGTTATTGATACTGATGATGATGATGATTGATACTGATGATGGTTATTGATACTGATGATGATGATGATTGATACTGATGATGGTTATTGCTACTGATGATGATGATGATGCTAATAACCCATGGTGATGGTGCCGCAGATGCCGTTGCTGATGATGATATTGTTGATGCTGCTGCTGATGATATTGATGATGACAATATTGTTAATACTGCTGCTGCTGATGATGATGCTCGTGTTGATGCTGCTGCTGATGATGATGATAGTGTCGATGCTGATGATGATAATGTTGATGCTACTGCTGATGATGATTATAGTGTTGATGCTGATGATGATGATAATGTTGATGTTGCTGATGATGACGATAGTGTTGATGGTGCTGCTAATGATAGTGTTGATGGTGCTGCTGATGATGACGATGATAGTGTTGATGGTGCTGCTGATGATGAGGATAGTGTTGATGGTGCTGCTGCTGATGATGATATTGATGATGATACTGTTAATGCTGCTGCTGCTGATGATGATGATGATGATTTCCTTGCTGCTGATATTACGCTACTTCTGTTGATGATGATGATGATGGTGTTGATGATAATGACGACTGATTTCCTTGCTGATGCTGCTGCTGCTGATGATGATGATGACAGCGATGAGTTCCTTTCTGATGCTGCTGATGATGATGATGACTATGCTTTCCTTGTTGATGATCCTGCTGCTGCTGCTGATGATGATGATGATTCTGCTGTTGATGATGATAATCAATGACGATGATTTCTTGCAGAAACTTCTGCCGCTGCTGCTGCTGCTGATGATGATGATGACAATGTTTTCCTTGTTGATGATCCTGCTGCTGCTGATGATGATGATGACCCTGCTGCTGATGATGATTCTGCTGTTGACGATGATAATCAATGACGATGATTTCTTGCAGAAACTTCTGTAGCTGCTGCTGCTGCTGCTGATGACGATGCTTTCCTTGTTGATGATCCTGCTGCTGATGATGATGATTCTGCTGTTGACGATGATAATCAATGACGATGATTTCTTGCAGAAGCTCTGTATCTGCTGCTGATGATGATGATGCTTTCCTTGTTGATAATCCTGCTACTGCTGCTGATGATGATGATGATCTTGCTGCTGCTGCTGCTGATGATGATGCTGATGATTCTGCTGGCTTTACCATGGAAAGCCTCAATGGACTCGAGGCGTATTTCCCCAGGAGGGTCCCTGCCTCGTTCTATCGGTACGGGGACTCGTACCACGTGTGGCTTCAAGGCGGCGATTTACGGATAATGTTTTCGGCTCGAGTCTGATTACTATTTCTATTTTCTGAACTGAAGAATGATCAAATTAAATGTGTAACGCGATGCATGTAAATGCTCGACCCTGAGGAAATGAGTTAAATGGGTTGTGTGTGTGTGAGAGTGAGTGTGTGTTTGCGTCAGTATTTGAGTGTGTGTTAGTGTGTGTGAGTGTGAGGGTGTGTGAGTGTGAGTGAGTGTGAGAGTGTGTGAGGGTGTGTGAGTGTGTGAGTGTGTGAGTGTGTGTGTGGGAGTGTGTGTGAGTGTGTGTTAGTGTGTGTGAGTGTGTGAGTGTGTGCGAGTGTGTGAGTGTGTGTGTGAGTGTGAGTGAGTGTGAGAGTGTGAGAGTGTGTGAGGGTGTGTGAGTGTGTGTGAGTGTGAGTGTGTGTGAGTGTGTGTGAGTGTGTGTGTGGAGTGTGTGTGAGTGTGTGTTAGTGTGTGTGAGTGTGTGAGTGTGTGCGAGTGTGTGCGAGTGTGTGAGTGTGTGTGTGAGTGTGTGTGTGAGTGTGAGAGTGTGTGAGGGTGTGTGAGTGTGTGTGAGTGTGAGTGTGTGTGAGTGTGTGTGAGTGTGTGTGTGGGAGTGTGTGTGAGTGTGTGTTAGTGTGTGTGAGTGTGTGAGTGTGTGCGAGTGTGTGAGTGTGTGTGAGTGTGTGTGTGAGTGTGTGAGTGTGTGCGAGTGTGTGAGTGTGTGTGTGAGTGTGTGAGTGAGTGAGTGTGTGTGTGTGTTTGCGTGAGTATTTGAGTGTGTGCGAGTGTGTGTGAGTGTGTGCGAGTGTGTGAGTGTGTGTGAGTGTGTGTGTGAGTGTGTGTGTGAGTGTGAGAGTGTGTGAGGGTGTGTGAGTGTGTGAGTGTGTGAGTGTGTGTGTGAGTGTGTGAGTGTGTGTGAGTGTGTGAGGGTGTGTGAGTGTGTGTGAGGGTGTGTGAGTGTGTGTGTGAGTGTGAGTGTGTGTGAGTGTGAGGGTGTGTGTGAGTGTGTGTGAGTGTGTGTGAGTGTGTGTGAGTGTGTGTGAGTGTGTGTGAGTGTAAGAGTGAGTGTGTGTGAGTGTGCGTGAGTGTGTGGGGAGCGGTGGTGCAGCGGTTAGCGCCACGCTGCGCTACAAACCCGGCGACCCGAGTTCGATTCCCGCTCACAGCCACCAACACCCGGTGACGATTTTCTAAACCGGTGATGGGCCTCCCTTAGGTCGACTCGGCCTCAAATGAGTACCTGGTGCGGTGTGTAAAACATCGTCACTAAGGAGACAAAGGCGGCCGGGTGTGGTGTTGACCACCCACCCCCTCGTGTGCCGTGCCGGCCTTCATAGGTGCTACTTGTTAACGGAACTTGCCCCAACAGTGTAAGGCTACACGGGGGATCTTTGTCTCTGTGTGAGTGTATGTGTGTGGGGAGCGGTGGTATAGTGGTTATCTCGCTCACGGCCGTGTGTGTGCACACAGTCTCATGCACAGCAGTCATCCCAGGTTACACAGAGCAAAGTGTTCACACACGCACCCTGCACACACAGACACACACAGACACACACACAGACACACACACACAGACACACACAGACACACACACACAGACACACACACACAGACACACACACACAGACACACATACAGACACACACACACAGACACACACATACAGACACACACACAGACACACACATACAGACACACACAGACACACACAAACACACACACACAGACACACACAGACACACACAGACACACAGACACACACAGACACACACAGACACATACACTCGCCAGTTCATCTTCATCTTCAAGATGAGTAACGG
>NC_136330.1:5518125-5718125 GCF_964198595.1 Lampetra fluviatilis
CCAAGCAGACAAACAAACAAAACCAAACACACAGACAAACGCACCACACAGACAAACCCACAAACGACAGTAGTAATACAAACTAACTACAGCAGGCCAATACACGGGGAGAAACGCAGAGATAACCTCGCGTTTTTCCCTAGGAAAACTCTCCCTAGGCCAGGCTCAGGCTCACACCTGAGCCCAGGCCCCCACCCACACACACGTTAGAGCAGGAGCTCCAGGTGAACACAACCGCACCCAACGGTGGCGAGAGAGAGAGAGAGAGAGAGGAGTGTGAGATGATTTAGTGAGAGAGTGAGCGAGAGAGTGAGAGAGCGAGAGAGTGAGAGAGTGAGTGAGAGAGTGAGAGAGTGAGCGAGAGAGTGAGAGAGTGAGAGAGCGAGAGAGTGAGAGAGTGAGTGAGAGAGTGAGAGAGTGAGAGAGTGAGAGAGTGAGAGAGCGAGAGTGAGCGAGAGAGTGAGAGAGCGAGAGAGTGAGAGAGTGAGAGAGTGAGAGAGTGAGCGAGAGAGTGAGAGAGTGAGAGAGTGAGAGAGCGAGAGAGTGGAGCGAGAGAGTGAGAGAGTGAGAGAGTGAGTGAGAGAGTGAGAGAGTGAGAGAGTGAGAGAGTGAGAGAGTGAGAGAGTGAGAGAGTGAGCGAGAGAGTGAGAGAGCGAGAGAGTGAGTGAGCGAGAGAGTGAGAGAGTGAGAGAGCGAGAGAGTGAGAGAGTGAGAGAGTGAGAGAGCGAGAGAGTGAGAGAGTGAGAGAGTGAGAGAGCGAGAGAGTGAGAGAGTGAGAGAGCGAGAGAGTGAGCGAGAGAGTGAGAGAGTGAGAGAGTGAGAGAGCGAGAGAGTGAGCGAGAGAGTGAGAGAGTGAGAGAGTGAGAGAGTGAGAGAGTGAGCGAGAGAGTGAGAGAGCGAGAGAGTGAGAGAGTGAGAGAGTGAGCGAGAGAGTGAGAGAGTGAGAGAGTGAGAGAGTGAGAGAGAGTGAGAGAGTGAGATTGAGAGAGTGAGAGAGAGTGAGAGAGTGAGAGAGAGAGTGAGAGAGTGAGAGAGTGAGAGAGTGAGAGAGTGAGAGAGAGTGAGAGAGTGAGAGTGAGAGAGAGTGAGAGAGTGAGCGAGAGAGTGAGAGAGTGAGAGAGTGAGAGAGTGAGAGAGAGTGTGAGAGTGAGAGAGTGAGAGAGTGTGAGAGAGTGTGAGAGAGTGAGAGAGTGAGAGAGTGTGAGAGAGTGTGAGAGTGAGAGAGTGAGAGAGTGAGAGGAGTGAGAGAGTGAGAGAGTGTGAGAGAGTGCAGAGAGTGAGAGAGCGAGAGAGTGAGAGAGTGAGAGAGTGAGAGAGTGAGAGAGTGTGAGAGAGTGTGAGAGAGTGAGAGAGTGAGAGAGTGTGAGAGAGTGTGAGAGTGAGAGAGTGAGAGAGTGTGAGAGAGTGAGAGAGTGAGAGAGAGTGAGAGAGTGAGAGTGAGAGAGAGTGAGAGAGTGAGCGAGAGAGTGAGAGAGTGAGAGAGTGAGAGAGTGAGAGAGAGTGTGAGAGTGAGAGAGTGAGAGAGTGTGAGAGAGTGTGAGAGAGTGAGAGAGTGAGAGAGTGTGAGAGAGTGTGAGAGTGAGAGAGTGAGAGAGTGAGAGAGAGTGAGAGAGTGAGAGAGTGTGAGAGTGAGAGAGTGAGAGAGTGTGAGAGTGAGAGAGTGAGAGAGTGTGAGAGTGAGAGAGTGAGAGAGTGTGAGAGTGAGAGAGTGTGAGAGTGTGAGAGTGAGAGAGTGTGAGAGTGTGAGAGTGAGAGAGTGAGAGAGTGTGAGAGTGAGAGAGTGAGAGAGTGTGAGAGTGAGAGAGTGAGAGAGTGTGAGAGTGAGAGAGTGAGAGAGTGTGAGAGTGAGAGAGTGAGAGAGTGAGCGAGAGAGTGAGAGAGCGAGAGAGTGAGTGAGCGAGAGAGTGAGAGAGTGAGAGAGCGAGAGAGTGAGAGAGTGAGAGAGTGAGAGAGCGAGAGAGTGAGAGAGTGAGAGAGTGAGAGAGCGAGAGAGTGAGAGAGTGAGAGAGCGAGAGAGTGAGCGAGAGAGTGAGAGAGTGAGAGAGTGAGAGAGCGAGAGAGTGAGCGAGAGAGTGAGAGAGTGAGAGAGTGAGAGAGTGAGAGAGTGAGCGAGAGAGTGAGAGAGCGAGAGAGTGAGAGAGTGAGAGAGTGAGCGAGAGAGTGAGAGAGTGAGAGAGTGAGAGAGTGAGAGAGAGTGAGAGAGTGAGATTGAGAGAGTGAGAGAGAGTGAGAGAGTGAGAGAGAGTGAGAGAGTGAGAGAGTGAGAGAGTGAGAGAGTGAGAGAGTGAGAGAGAGTGAGAGAGTGAGAGTGAGAGAGAGTGAGAGAGTGAGCGAGAGAGTGAGAGAGTGAGAGAGTGAGAGAGTGAGAGAGAGTGTGAGAGTGAGAGAGTGAGAGAGTGTGAGAGAGTGTGAGAGAGTGAGAGAGTGAGAGAGTGTGAGAGAGTGTGAGAGTGAGAGAGTGAGAGAGTGAGAGAGAGTGAGAGAGTGAGAGAGTGTGAGAGAGTGAGAGAGTGAGAGAGCGAGAGAGTGAGAGAGTGAGAGAGTAAGAGAGTGAGAGAGTGTGAGAGAGTGTGAGAGAGTGAGAGAGTGAGAGAGTGTGAGAGAGTGTGAGAGTGAGAGAGTGAGAGAGTGTGAGAGAGTGAGAGAGAGTGAGAGAGTGAGAGTGAGAGAGAGTGAGAGAGTGAGCGAGAGAGTGAGAGAGTGAGAGAGTGAGAGAGTGAGAGAGTGAGAGAGAGTGTGAGAGTGAGAGAGTGAGAGAGTGTGAGAGAGTGTGAGAGAGTGAGAGAGTGAGAGAGTGTGAGAGAGTGTGAGAGTGAGAGAGTGAGAGAGTGAGAGAGAGTGAGAGAGTGAGAGAGTGTGAGAGTGAGAGAGTGAGAGAGTGTGAGAGTGAGAGAGTGAGAGAGTGTGAGAGTGAGAGAGTGAGAGAGTGTGAGAGTGAGAAAGTGTGAGAGTGTGAGAGTGAGAGAGTGTGAGAGTGTGAGAGTGAGAGAGTGAGAGAGTGTGAGAGTGAGAGAGTGAGAGAGTGTGAGAGTGAGAGAGTGAGAGAGTGTGAGAGTGAGAGAGTGAGAGAGTGAGAGAGTGTGAGAGTGAGAGAGTGAGAGAGTGAGAGAGTGTGAGAGTGAGAGAGTGAGAGAGTGTGAGAGTGAGGAGTGAGAGAGTGAGAGAGTGAGAGAGTGTGAGAGTGAGAGAGTGAGAGAGTGAGAGAGTGAGAGAGTGAGAGAGTGAGAGAGTGAGAGGAGGTGAGAGAGTGAGAGAGTGAGAGAGTGTGAGAGTGAGAGAGTGTGAGAGTGAGAGAGTGAGAGAGTGTGAGGTGAGTGAGTGAGAGAGTGAGAGAGTGTGAGAGTGTGAGAGTGTGAGAGTGAGAGAGTGAGAGAGTGAGAGAGTGAGAGAGTGAGAGAGTGAGAGAGTGAGAGAGTGAGAGAGTGTGAGAGTGAGAGAGTGTGAGAGTGAGAGAGTGAGAGTGTGAGAGTGAGAGAGTGTGAGAGTGAGAGAGTGAGAGAGTGAGAGAGTGAGAGAGTGTGAGAGTGTGAGAGTGAGAGAGTGAGAGAGTGAGAGAGTGAGAGAGTGTGAGAGTGTGAGTGTGAGAGTGAGAGAGAGTGAGAGTGTGAGTGTGTGTGAGAGTGAGAGAGTGAGAGAGTGTGAGAGTGTGAGAGAGTGAGAGTGTGTGAGAGAGTGAGAGAGTGAGAGTGAGTGAGAGTGTGAGAGAGTGAGAGAGTGTGAGAGTGAGGAGAGTGTGAGAGTGAGAGTGTGAGAGAGTGAGAGAGTGAGAGTGTGAGAGAGTGAGAGAGTGTGAGAGTGTGAGGTGGAGAGTGAGAGAGTGTGTGAGTGTGTGAGAGTGTGAGAGTGAGAGTGTGTGAGAGTGAGTGAGTGAGAGAGTGAGAGAGTGTGTGAGTGAGAGTGTGTGAGAGTGAGAGTGTGAGAGTGAGAGAGTGTGAGAGTGTGAGAGTGTGAGAGTGTGAGGTGAGAGTGTGAGAGAGTGAGAGTGTGAGAGTGAGAGAGTGGAGAGTGTGAGGTGTGAGAGTGTGAGAGTGAGAGTGTGTGAGAGTGTGAGAGTGAGAGAGTGAGAGAGTGTGAGAGTGAGGGTGTGAGAGTGTGAGAGTGTGAGAGTGAGAGAGTGTGAGTGAGTGTGAGAGAGTGTGGAGAGTGTGTGAGAGAGTGTGAGAGTGAGGAGTGTGAGAGTGTGAGAGTGTGAGAGTGAGAGAGTGAGGTGTGTGAGAGTGTGAGTGTGAGAGAGTGTGAGAGAGTGAGAGTGTGAGAGTGAGAGAGTGTGAGAGTGTGAGAGTGTGAGAGAGTGAGAGTGTGAGAGAGTGAGAGTGTGAGAGAGTGAGAGAGTGAGAGAGTGAGAGAGAGTGTGAGAGAGTGTGAGAGTGTGAGAGTGAGAGAGAGTGTGAGAGTGAGAGAGAGTGAGTGAGTGAGAGAGTGTGAGAGTGAGAGAGTGTTGAGAGTGAGAGAGTGTGAGAGTGAGAGAGTGTGAGAGTGTGAGAGTGAGAGTGTGTGAGAGTGTGAGAGTGAGAGAGTGTGAGAGTGTGAGAGTGAGAGAGTGGAGAGTGTGAGAGTGAGAGAGTGTGAGAGTGAGTGTGAGAGTGTGAGAGTGTGAGAGTGTGAGAGTGTGAGAGTGAGAGAGTGTGAGAGTGAGAGAGTGTGAGAGTGTGAGAGTGTGAGAGTGAGAGAGTGTGAGAGTGAGAGAGTGTGAGAGTGTGAGAGTGAGAGTGAGAGAGTGAGAGAGTGTGAGTGAGAGAGTGTGAGAGTGTGAGAGTGAGAGAGTGTGAGAGTGTGAGAGTGAGAGAGTGTGAGAGTGTGAGAGAGAGAGAGTGAGAGAGTGTGAGAGTGTGAGAGTGAGAGAGGTGAGAGTGTGAGAGAGTGAGAGAGTGTGAGAGTGAGAGTGTGAGAGAGTGAGACTGAGAGAGTGTGAGAGTGAGAGAGGTGAGAGAGTGTGAGAGTGAGAGAGTGTGAGAGTGTGAGAGTGAGAGAGTGTGAGAGTGAGAGAGTGAGAGAGTGTGAGAGTGAGAGAGCGGAGCGAGAGATAGAAAAAATCGCAATAGACATCAGGGGAGAGATATCAACACGGAGATATCTGCACACACACACAGAGAAAGCGAGTGAGAGAGCGACGAGTGTGTAAATCAGGATGCGTGGAGAGTGAGAGAGCGGGCGAGAAGGGCTGCGTGCAGATGCAGCACTTGTTGTAGGAAAAAAAAGAAACAAAATAGGAAAAAAATAAAAAGAGAGAGCGAGAGAGTGAGCGAGAGGGGGTAGAGAGAGAGAGGGGGGGGGGGCAGAGAGAGGGGTGGGGGGTACATAAAGCAAAGCATGAAAACAACGAAATGATGAACGAAGCAAAGTGCCGACTACCCCGAGCATATTCATGTTTCCTCTGCATCGTAAAAAAAAAAGAGACCGCTAAGCAAAAGCTACAGGGAGAGAGATCTGCAGAGAGAGAAAGAGACTCAAAGATTGATCTCAATCTACAAGGGGGGGCTGTGCACACGCCAAGTGACACGGAGAGCAGAAGGACATTTCAATTCCACCCCCCCCCCCCCCCACAAAATACACACGGGGAGAGGAAGAGAGAGATAGCGAGAGAGTGAGCGAGAGGGTGAGCGAGAGGGGTGAGCGAGAGAGTGAGCGAGAGAGTGAGCGAGAGAGTGAGCGAGAGGGTGAGCGAGAGAGTGAGCGAGAGAGTGAGCGAGAGAGTGAGCGAGCGAGTGAGCGAGAGAGTGAGCGAGAGAGTGAGCGAGAGGGGTGAGCGAGAAGGTGAGCGAGAGAGGTGAGCGAGAGAGTGATCGAGAGGGTGAGCGAGAGGGGTGAGCGAGAGGGTGAGCGAGAGAGTGAGCGAGAGGGTGAGCGAGAGGGTGAGCGAGAGAGTGACCGAGAGAGTGACCGAGAGAGTGAGCGAGAGAGGTGAGCGAGAGAGTGACCGAGAGTGAGCGAGAGAGTGAGCGAGAGAGTGAGCGAGAGAGTGAGCGAGAGAGTGAGCGAGAGAGTGACCGAGAGTGAGCGAGAGAGTGAGCGAGAGGGTGAGCGAGAGGGTGAGCGAGAGAGTGACCGAGAGAGTGACCGAGAGAGTGAGCGAGAGAGTGAGCGAGAGAGTGACCGAGAGTGAGCGAGAGAGTGGGCTGAGAGAGTGAGCGAGAGAGTGAGCGAGAGAGTGAGCTAGAGAGTGAGCGAGAGAGTGAGCGAGAGGGTGAGCGAGAGAGTGAGCGAGAGAGTGAGCGAGGAGAGTGAGCGAGAGAGTGAGCGATAGTTGGGGGTTTACATAAAGCAAAGTTATTATTAAAATAAATTACGAAATGATGAACGAAGCAAAGTGCCGACTACACCGAGCATCTTCTTGTTTCCACTGATCGTAAAAAAAAGAGAGAAATAGGAAGAGATGGAGAGAGATAGAGGGAGATAATAGCGAGAGGGGAGTGAGGGAGGGGGAGCGTTAGGAGAGGGTAGCGAGGGGGTGAATGAAAGACGTGAGATATGGAATGGAGAAAGGAGAGCGTGAAATATTTCATTTAATAAGTGGGGGGGGGGGCACATAAAGCAAAGCATTGAAAAAAAAACTAAAAAAATTACGAAATGATGAACCAAGCGAAGTGCCGACTACACCGGACATCTTGTTGTTTCCTCTGCATCGTAAAAAAAGAGAGATTAAAAGATAGCGAGAGAGCTAGAAAGATAACACTGGTCAACACACGTTTTCTGGCGTAAGGTATTCCAACGGTTTTAAGGTGATTTTGGGGTGCTGATTCCAAATGTGGCATCAGTTTTTGTCTATCACATCAGGTTTTTGAAATATCAAATATTGCATTTTCAATAAAAACTGCGGAAGAAAAATATTAAATAAATGTGGAATTCTACATAAAATGATATTATAAAACACACCATCCTAAAAATACAGCACCATATTTTAACACTAAAGCAGTCACTGACTCGCAACAACTTGCAATCACAAGTGACAGAGTTAATTTCGGGTAAAATCAATGAAAATGGGGTATGCCGATAGCATAAAAATGAGATGTGATGGAGCAAATCTGAGATCAGATTTGGAATCAGCACCCTGAAATTAGTCTAAAACAGCTGTAGAAGTTCAGGCCAGAAAAAAATGTTTTTTTGTTGTTGACCAGTGTAATAGATAGATAGAGAAGAGATAGACAGAGATAATGTATACACAGAAAGATAGCGAGAGATAGCGAGAGATAGCGAGAGACACAGAGAGATAGCGAGAGAGAGGAGAGAGACACAGAGAGACACAGAGAGATAGCGAGAGAGAGGAGAGAGACACAGAGAGATAGCGAGAGATAGCGAGATATAGCGAGAGACACAGAGAGATAGCGAGAGAGAGGAGAGAGACACAGAGAGATAGCGAGAGACAGCGAGAGATAGCGAGAGACACAGAGAGATAGCGAGAGAGAGGAGAGAGACACAGAGAGACACAGAGAGATAGCGAGAGAGGAGAGAGACACAGAGAGACACAGAGAGATAGCGAGAGAGGAGAGAGACACAGAGAGATAGCGAGAGAGAGAGGAGAGAGAGACACAGAGAGATAGCGAGAGAGAGGAGAGAGATCAAGAGAGATAGCGAGAGAGAGGAGAGAGACACAGAGAGATAGCGAGAGAGAGGGAAGAGACAGAGAGATAGCGAGAGAGAATAGATACATAGAAAGACACAGAGAGATAGCGAGAGAGAGGAGAGAGACACAGAGAGATAGCGAGAGAAAATAGATACATATAGAGACACAGAAAGATAGCGAGAGAGAGCGAGAGAGAGCGAGAGAGAGCGAGCGAGAGAGAGAGATGACTAGGAGCCACCCGGCACACCACATCCAGGAGATTCCCCGGACCACGTCTCCGTCGGCAGGCGAGAGAGACTTTTGAGAAACTTTATTACTCCAGCGCAAATTGCGCTGGAAAGTTTCCGTGCGGTCAAGCCAAGTACATGTCTTTATGACAACAGCATTTGCTTCATTGGATCACCAATCAACATGTACATGCTGTCATGACAACAACATACATTCCACTTATTATCGCGCAACACATCGCCATCGCATCGCAGTCAGTGTCCGGTGTGCGTGTTATTCCGGTTCCGGCGCAAATTGCGCTGAAACCAAGTCCGAGTGCATTCGGTGTGGTCATTCCATGGCAACACCAAGCATTGCTCAGCCATCTCACTCCACCTCGCCACCGCTCTCACAGTCAGTGTCCCATCACTCCGGGCTTTGGCCCCCTTTCGCCTTGCATGGCCCCTCCTGCTCCTCCTCACCCCCCTCTCCCGGTTGGAGGGGGGAGGGTGGCAGCTTCCTCACTCTGGTCATCATCGCTTTCAGACGGTAAACTTCCTGCCGGTTGAAGCGGTATTTGTGTGGGTCTTTGACCACTGTCTTTGCCATCTTAATGAAAGCCCCCCTGTTGGGGAACTTTTTTTGTACGTAAACGTTCCGCTTGCCATACACCTGCTTCATCCACGTGCGGAGTCTCGCGGGGGTGTACTCCCCCCGCTGACCTTCATTCCTCCACCCTGCGTGCTTTCGGGGGTACTCCTCCTCGTCCCAGTCGTCCTCAGAGCCCTCACAGTCACCCGTCCCATCGGCGCCAGCCTCCCCTGCCGCCTCCGCCAACCCTCCTGGAGCCGGGACCTCCCCGGGCTCGAGCCCAATCCTGGGCATCTTTCTCCTCTTCGCCGTCTCCACCCTATTGTCCATCCAATCCTTCGGAGTGGGCGGAGGGTCGCCCTTCACCGGCACGAGACCGCTCGGCACACCGTTGTTATCGGTGTCGAGCCACCCACCGATGGCGATGATGGCAGCGTCCCCTCTCACGTCGGCGCAGCTCTCCCCTTCCACCTCCGCCGCTCCATCTGGGGCCGGGGCCTCCCCTGGCTCGAGCCCAATTTTGGGCATTTTCTTCTTCTTCTTCTGTCTCGCTTTCACACTCTCGGAATACATCTTCGGGATGGGCGGAGGGTCGCCCTTCCCCGGCACGAACCCGCTCGGCATGCCGTTGTCATCAGTGTCGGGCCACCCCCCGATGTCGGTGGGGGTAACGCCACCTCCTACGTCGGCGCAGGCCTCCTCTTCCGTCCCCGCCACCCCTTCTGGGGCCGGGCCCTCACTGGGCACAATCCCGCTCGCAGGCAGCCCACTCTCCCCCGGGTCCATTTCCATCTCCTCCCCCTCCCTCAGGACAGGCGGAGAGGTGGTTCCCGGAGCCTCGGCGCCACCCGGCACAACCACGGCGCCGGTGGCGGTCGTCAATTGTTTCTCTCCCTGCGTTGGAGGGGGTGAGGTCGGGCCCGGAGGTCGCGCTCCCGGCTCGGTCGTCTCCACCAGGGGCGCGTCACCCACGCCCCCCCCCCGCTCCTCCACAGGTCGGCCAGCTGGCTGGGTACCGTCGCCAGCTGTTTTGGCTGTTTCCACGGGCTGGGCGCCCCCGCGCCTGCCCGTCTTCCTCCTCTTCCGCGACCCTCCGACGCTGGTGAACTCTCCACCGTCCTCATCAGAGGGTTCTTTCTCTGGGGCCGGCTCCCGGCGCTCCAGCGTGGAACCGGCACCATCTTGGTGCGGCTTTTGTTGCTGCCGCTGCTGCTGCGGCGGCTGCTGCTGCACCTCTTGCTGCTGCTGCTGCGGCTGTTGCTGCTGCTGGTCCTGCAGCTGCTGCTGCTGCTGATCCTGCAACTGCTGCTGCTGCCGCTCGCGATGCTCCCGCTGCTGCTGCGGTTGCGGCTGCAGCGTCGGCGTCGTCCCTGTCGCAGCTCCACCCGACCCCGCCCTGGTGGAGCAATTTTTCTTCACGTGTCCCACGCTGCCACATCCGTAGCAGCGTGGTTCGGTCGTGGCCAGGTACACCGTGTGGACGCGGCCACCAACGGTGCGCTTGAAGGCCACGTCCAACACGGTGCGTCCACCCTTCAGGATGAGGAGCACCTGCCGTTGCCCAGATAAGATGTGTCGCATGGCAGGGTTCCGCGTTCTCATAGGTAGTAGGCTGATGCTTGAGGCCACCGTGCCGAAACGTTGCAGCTCTCCCATCAGCTCCGCGTTAGTCATGTATGGTGGAGCGCCCGTGATGGTGATTCGCGCCGTCGGGTGCTGTGAGAGGGGTGCACTGCACCCGCTGCCCCCCCTCACCTCCGACTTCGAGCCCTTTTCCGACCACCCGTGCCGCTGCCTCCACCGTGGCTACGTACACAACATAGCCACGGTTTTCCCGCTGCACCACCCGGACAGCAGGCAGCCCGGTGTGCGTTGCCGCTGCAGTGGCGACTTCCTCGGGCGTTGTCCCCGGCGATGGGAAACACCGGAAGCCGTGATCGTCGGTGAGAGCCTCCATGCTGCTGGGCTGAACCATGTCGCCCGCATGGCAGCACCAGCAGCAACAAAATTAATCGCCAAAAAATAAATAAAAATAAAAAATAAAAATACGAATAAAAAAATAAAAACACCAACACCCAACACAAACACACACACACACACAGACAGGCACACACACGCGCAGGACAAACACACAGACGAACTCACACACGACCGAACCAACAAGCAGACAAACAAAAACGAACAATCAAAACAAACATACAGATAAACAAAACGACAGATAGACGAACAAACGCACGCACAAGCAAACACAAACAAACAAACACACAAAACAAACACTCACCAAACAGACAACCTGGCCAAACACACGTGGTGTTAGCCCAGGTAAAAAACACCAGGCCAACACACAACGCGACCAGCCAAGCAGACAAACAAATAAACAAAACGACAGATAAACAAACCAAACGCACGCACAAGCAACCACACAAACAAACAAACACACAGACAAAACACTCACCAAACAGACAAAACGACAAACAGGCCAAACACACGCGGTGTTAAGCCAGGTAAACCAGGTGAAAAAAAAACCACCAGGCCAACACAACGCGACCAACCAAGCAGACAACCAAACAAAACCAAATACACAGACAAACGCACAACACAGACAAACCCACAAACGACAGTAGTAATACAAACTAACTACAGCAGGCCGATACACGGGGAGAAACGCAGAGATAACCTCGCGTTTTTCCCTAGGAAAACTCTCCCTAGGCCAGGCTCAGGCTCACACCTGAGCCCAGGCCCCCACCCACACACACGTTAGAGCAGGAGCTCCAGGTGAACACGACCGCACCCAACGGTGGCGAGAGAGAGAGAGAGAGAGCGAGCGAGAGAGAGAGATGACTAGGAGCCACCCGGCACACCACATCCAGGAGATTCCCCGGACCACGTCTCCGTCGGCAGGCGAGAGAGAGAGAGCGAGCGAGAGAGAGAGATGACTAGGAGCCACCCGGCACACCACATCCAGGAGATTCCCCGGACCACGTCTCCGTCGGCAGGCGAGAGAGAGCGAGCGAGAGAGCGAGCGAGAGAGCGAGAGCGCGCGGGAGAGATGCGGCTGTGGTGCCCGCGTAGTGCGAGAGGGGAGAGGAAAGGGGAGAGATAAACGGGAGAGAGAGAAAAATAGAGAGGGAGAGAGAGGGGGGGGGGAGAGGGAGGGGAGAGCGAGAGGGAGGGGAGAGGTGGGGGGGGGGAGCGAGAGAGGGAGGGGGAGGGGGGGGAGAGGGAGGGGAGAGCGAGAGAGGGGGGGGGGAGAGGGGGGGGCGAGAGGGAGGGGAGAGGTGGGGGGGGGGAGCGAGAGAGGGGGGGGGAGAGGGGGGAGCGAGAGAGGGGGGGGGGAGAGGGGGGGGGGAGGGGGGGGAGAGGGAGGGGAGAGTGAGAGAGGGGGGGGGAGAGGGGGGAGCGAGAGAGGGGGGGGGGAGGGGGGGGGAGAGGGAGGGGAGAGCGAGAGAGGGGGGGGGAGAAGGGGAAGCGAGAGAGGGGGGGGGGAGAAGGGGGGGCGAGAGGGAGGGGAGAGGTGGGGGGGGGGAGCGAGAGAGGGGGGGAGAGGGGGGAGCGAGAGAGGGGGGGGGGAAGGGAGAGAGGGGGGAGAGAGAGGGGGGAGAAGGGGCGGGAGAGCGAGAGAGGGGGGGGGAGAGAGGGGGAGAGAGAGGGGTGAGAGAGGGGGGGCGAAGGGGGGGGAGAGAGCGTGAGAGGGGGGGGGGGGAGAGAGGGAGGGGTGAGAGAGGGAGAGGGGAAGAAGGGGGGGAGAGCGTTCGTGAACAGACCTCTCTCTCTCTCTCTCCCGCACCCACGATGCCCTTCAGAATCTCTGCGCCCTCGAGTCGCCCGCGAGACGGACTCCTGCCGACTAAGGAGCGACTGGCCGACTGACGGACTGGACGACTGACGGACTGGCCGACTGGCTGACTGACCGAACGACTCGTCTGACTGACCGTCTGATTCCTCGACTGGCTGGCTGGCTGATTGTCCGACTGACTGACTGGTTGTCCGACTGGCTGACTGACTGTTCGACTGGCTGACTGTCTGACTGATCGTCTGATTCCTCGACTGGTTGACTGATTGTTCGACTGACTGACTGATTGTTCGACTGACTGACTGATTGTTCGACTGGCTGACTGTCTGACTGATCTCTGATTCCTCAACTGGTTGACTGATTGTTCGACTGACTGACTGATTGTTCGACTGACTGACTGATTGTTCGACTGGCTGACTGTCTGACTGATCGTCTGATTCCTCAACTGGTTGACTGATTGTTCGACTGACTGACTGATTGTTCGACTGGCTGACTGTCTGACTGATCGTCTAATTCCTCGGCTGGCTGGCTGATTGTTCGACTGACTGACTGATTGTTCGACTGGCTGACTGTCTGACTGACCGTCTGAGTCCTCGACTGGTTGACTGATTGTCCGACTGACTGACTGATTGTTCGACTGGCTGACTGTCTGACTGATCGTCTGATTCCTCGACTGGTTGACTGATTGTTCGACTGACTGACTGATTGTTCGACTGGCTGACTGATTGTTCGACTGGCTGTATGACTGTTCGACTGGCTGACTGTCTGACTGATCGTCTGATTCCTCGGCTGGCTGGTTGATTGTTCGACTGACTGACTGACTGCTTGTTCGACTGTCTGACTGACCGTCTGATCCTCCGATCGCCGGACTGACTGTCTGACTGACCGTCTGACTAACCGCCTGACTGATTGTCCGCCTGGCCGACTGACTGACTGCCCGCCCGACCATTTGACTGACTGCCAATATGCCTGTCTGGCTTGCCTGCCTACCAGTCCACCAGCCAGCCTGCCCGCCTGCCCCTGTGACTATCTCGCCCTGCCTGTTCGCCTGCCTGCGAGGTTGACCGACGACTACCTGCCTGAGTCACCCGACTCTCCGATTGAGCATTCACACGAATGTCTGCGCTCAGCGTACGATTCGGTGCCGGAGGACCGCGTGAGTGACACTGCTAACTGAGTGCCTGGATGAGCAGTTGTGGAGGACCCCCAACATCTGACTGGGAAGGTGACGATCTTTTGCTGATCGCCCTAGTGGGCGCTCGCACTGAGGAGTAGGTGGCCGAGTGGCTCTGCCCAGCACACGTCAGGATGGTACGCGCAGTTTGGACGGCTCTGAAAACGCGATTCGCAGGTGAGCTGCGCGGATATCGGATCACACGCGCGCGCGCGCACACACACACGTGCACACACACACGTGCACACACACACACACGCAAGTGCACACACACACACGTGCACACACACACGTGCACACACACACACACGCGCGTGCGCACACACACACACGGGCACACACACACACACGCAAGTGCACACACACACACGTGCACACACACACGCAAGTGCACACACACACACATGCACACACACACGCAAGCAAGTGCACACACACACACGTGCACACACACACGCAAGTGCACACACACACACATGCACACACACACACACGCAAGTGCACACACACACACGTGCACACACACACACACGCAAGTGCACACACACACACGTGCACACACACACGCAAGTGCACACACACACACATGCACACACACACGCAAGCAAGTGCACACACACACACGTGCACACACACACGCAAGTGCACACACACACACATGCACACACACACACACGCAAGTGCACACACACACACGTGCACACACACACACACGCAAGTGCACACACACACACGTGCACACACACACGCAAGTGCACACACACACACGTGCACACACACACACACGCAAGTGCACACACACACACGTGCACACACACACGCAAGTGCACACACACACACATGCACACACACACGCAAGCAAGTGCACACACACACACGTTCACACACACGCACGTGCACACACACGTGCACACACACACGCAAGTGCACACACACACACGTGCACACACACACACACGCACGTGCAAACACACACACACGTGGACACACACACGTGCACGTGCACACACACACACGCACGTGCACACACACACACGCGTGGACACACACACACGTGCACACACACACGCGCACGTGCACACACACACACGCGTGCATACAGCGGGACACCGTGTGTACGAGACACGTGCACACACACACACGTGAACACACACACACACATCTGATACACACACACACACGCGCGTGCACACACACACACGTGCACACACACACACACGCACGTGCAAACACACACACACGTGGACACACACACACGCGCACACACACACGCGCACACACACGCGCACACACACGCGCACACACACGCGCACACACACGCGCACACACACGCGCACACACACGCGCACACACACGCGCACACACACGCGCACACACACGCGCAAACACACGCGCACACACACGCGCACACACACACGCGCAAACACACACGCACACACACACGCAAGTGCACACACACGCACAACACGCACATCACACACACGCACGCACAACACACACACACGCACGCACAACACACATACACACACACGTGCACACACACACACGTGCACACACGCACAAGTGCACACACACACACGCCGTATTGTGTACGAGACACGTGCACAGACAAAGGCGCCCTCCTCCACCGTGTAGCCTCAGCAGATTGTTGTGGGGCGCGGGCAAGGGGGGTGTGTGTGGGGTGTAACCAACAACAACAGGCCCGGCCGCCTTTGTCTCCCCAACGCTACCTGCACCACCGCTCCGGGCTACGCCGTCGTGGTCATCTCGAAGCGCCTGAAACTCCGAGCCAGCCCCGCCCGTGGTGGCAATTCCACATTCCCTTGCCGTGAGGGAGGAGGGGGGGGGGGTCCATCCTATCGGTGACGGCGAACAGCAAAAGTGGTACCGTGATCTTCTTGGTTCTTTCGGTAAAGTCACGTAGAAGGAAAATCATAAAATAATAAAATAATAAAACATAATAAAATAATTCTCACGACGTTTCGGCCACAACGCAAGCAGCCGTCTTCAGAAAGGTCGTGAGAATTATTTTATGATGTTTTATTTTTATTATTTTAATTATTTTCCATTCTACGTGACTTTACCGAAAGAACCAAGAAGATGAATCCCTGCAGTCACGAAAGCTTTAAATCGAAATTTGGTACCGTGATTTTATCGACCTCGGTAGTCGTGGCTTGATGATTGGTCGTCGACGCGTGGAGATTGATTGTGAGACTTACGCAATACCTGGGGGGGGGGAAGATAAAGGCGGACCAGGAAGGATTTACCGTAATAGGTGCTCGCTAACAGCACTTTGCCAACAGTCTGCTAAGGCTACCAGGGGGAGCTTTGCCTTCGCCTTGCGTAGGGGGAGCGGTGGCGCCGCGGTAAGCGCCGCGCTGCGCTACGGAGCCCCCCCCCCGGGCGACGGATCCGAGTTCGATTCCAGCTCACGGGCCCCCCAAAGTCGCCGCTAGCAAATCATCCGGTGCCGGTCGTGGGCCTTCCCTAGGTCGACTCGGCCTCAAAATTAGGGGGGGGGAGGGGAGACAAAGGCGGCCGTGCATGGTGGCTAGCAACCCCACCACCTCGTGCCGGCCTTCACAGCCGCCGCTATTCGTTAGCAGCTCTTGCCCCGGCAGTCTGCTGAGGCTACACGGGGGACCTTTGCCTTCGCGTTTGCGTGGGCGGAGCGGTGGCGCTGCGGTTAGCGCGCTGCGCTGCGCTACGGAGCCCCCGGACAACGGAGTTCGATTCCAGCTCGCGGCCAACCACCGCTGGTGGATAAATTTCCGAACGGGTCAGAGGCGGCTTCCTCCTAGGTAGACTCAGCCTTAACATCTGGTGGGGGGGGGGGGTGGAGATACTCCCTCGTGTGAACCGCTCCGGCCTTAATAGGTGCTCGCTAACAGCACTTACCCCTCCCTGTGAGTATGTAACGTGTTAGTTAATACTAACGCTGCGGCCTTGAAAGGAAAGAAAGATATCTAAAATGTGACGTTTCGGGCAATGCCCCTGCTTCATGGCACATTGTGTGTGTACGAATTCACTCTCTACACCATCGACCGATAGGATGTGTCCATCGCTATCTCTGTACACATCTCTATATATATACTGTGTCTCTGTGTATCTGTGTGTCTCTGTGTATCTGTGTGTCTCTGTGTGTCTCTGTGTGTCTCTGTGTCTCTGTGTGTCTCTGTGTCTCTGTGTGTCTCTGTGTGTCTGTGTGTCTCTGTGTGTCTCTGTGTGTCTCTGTGTCTTTGTGTGTCTCTATGTGTCTCTCTGTGTGTCTCTATGTGTCTCTGTGTGTCTCTGTGTGTCTCTGTGTCTCTGTGTGTCTCTGTGTGTCTGTGTGTCTCTGTGGCTCTGTCTGTCTCTGTGTGTCTCTGTGTGTGTCTGTGTTTCTCTGTGTGTCTCTGTGTGTCTCCATGAGTCTCTGTGTGTCTCTGTGTATCTCTGTGAGTCTCTGTGAGTCTCTGTGCGTCTCTGTGTGTCTCTGTGTGTCTCTATGAGTCTCTGTGTGTCTCTGTGTGTCTCTGTGTCTCACAGAATGTCTCTGTATGTCTCTGTGTGACTGTGTGTGTCTCTGTGTGTGTATGTATCTCTGTGTGTGTGTCTGTGTGTCTCTGTGTGTGTGTATATATCTCTGTGTGTGTCTCTGTGTGTCTCTGTGTGTCTCTGTGTGTCTCTTAGTGTCTCTGTGTGTGTCTATGTGTGTCTCTGTGTGTCTATGTGTGTCTCTGTGTGTCTATGTGTGTCTCTGTGTCTCTCTGTGTGTCTCTGTGTCTCTCTGTGTGTGTCTCTGTGTGTCTCTGTGTCTGTGTGTCTCTGTGTCTCTGTGTCTGTGTGTCTCTGTGTGTCTCTGTGTCTGTGTGTCTCTGTGTGTCTCTGTGTGTCTCTGTGTCTCTGTGTGTCTCTGTGTGTCTATGTGTGTCTCTGTGTGTCTCTGTGTGTGTCTATGTGTCTCTGTGTGTCTATGTGTGTCTCTGTGTGTCTCTGTGTGTGTATCTGTGTCTCTGTGTGTCTCTGTGTGTGTCTGTGTGTCTCTGTGTGTGTCTGTGTGTCTCTGTGTGTCTCTATGTGTCTCGACGTGTCTCTGTGTGTCTCTGTGTGTCTCTCTGTGTCTCTGTGTGTCTCTGTGTGTGTATCTGTGTGTCTGTGTGTCTCTGTGTGTCTCTGTGAGTCTATGTGTGTCTTTGTGTGTCTCTGTGAGTCTCTGTGTGTCTCTGTGTGTGTCTATGTATCTCTCTGTGTATCTCTGTGTGTCTCTGTGTGTGTCTGTGTGTGTCTCTATGTATCTCTCTGTGTCTCTGTGTGTCTCTATCTATCCCTGTGTATCTGTATGAGCCTCTCTGTGTGTCTCTATGAGTCTCTGTGTGTGCCTCTATCTCTGTGTGTCTCTCTCTCTCGGTATCTCCATCTGCCTCGCTAGGTATCTCTGTATTTCTCTCTCTCTCCTTCGCTATCTCTCTCCATATCTCTGCAGCTCTGTGTCTAATCTGTCGTTCCCTCGGCATCGATCTATCTCTATGTATCAATCATCTCTGCATATCTAACACCCCCCCCCCCCCCCAATCTGACTCCCTGTATGGGGAGTGGTGGTTGCATTAGAGCCCGATTTCGATTCATATTCACGGCCAACGCCAGTGACGATGATCTGAACTGGTCTTGCCCCAGACAGTGTTGCAACACAGGCAGACTCCCCCTGGGTCTTTGTACTGGGGGGAAGACAAAGGCGGCCGGGCGCGGTGGTGGCTGGACCACCCATCCCGCTTCAGCGTGTGCCGTTTGGCGGCCTTCAGCAGCCGCTGCTGCTGATCGCTAACAGCACTTGCCCCGAGGCTACGCAGTTGGGCAGTGGGGGTACCTTTGGCTGTGCCTTGTGGTAGTGGAACTTTCCACTGCAGAGCCGAGCCGAGCCGTGCTGGCTCTGCCGGTGGAATTCAATTCCAGTTCCCGGTCCCTCCTTGAATGAGAGCCATGAGCAGTCGCCAGGGTAGCGCTCACTGCACGACGTCTGTTTGTCTGTGTGTCTGTCTGTCTGTCTGTGTGTCTGTGTGTCTGTGTGTGTCTCTCTCTGTCTGTCTCTCTGTTTGTGTGTCTGTCTCTCTGTCTGTCTGTCTCTCTGTGTGTCTTTCTCTCTGTCTGTGTGTCTGTGTGTCTGTCTCTCTGTCTGTCTCTCTGTCTGTGTGTCTGTCTCTCTGTCTCTCTGTCTGTCTCTCTGTGTGTCTGTCTCTCTGTCTGTCTGTCTCTCTGTGTGTCTGTCTCCCTATCTGTCTCTCTGTCTGTGTGTCTGTCTCTCTGTCTCTCTGTCTTTCTCTCTGTGTTTCTGTCTCTATGTCTCTCTGTCTGTGTGTCTGTTTGTCTGTCTCTCTGTCTGTCTGTCTCTTTCTCTGTCTCTCTGTGTGTCTGTCTGTCTCTCTGTCTGTGTGTCTATCTGTGTGTCTGTCTGTTTCTCTGTCTGTTTCTCTGTCTGTGTGTCTGTCTGTGTGTCTGTCTGTATGTCTCTCTGTCTGTCTGTCTGTCTCCCTGTCTGTCTGTCTCTCTGTCTGTCTGTCTCCCTGTCTGTCTCTCTGTCTGTGTGTCTGTCTCTCTGTCTGTCTCTCTGTCTCTCTGTCTGTCTCTCTGTCTCTCTGTCTGTGTGTCTATCTGTCTGTCTGTCTATCTGTATGTCTATCTGTGCCCGCGGAGGGCAGGCCGCTTCCCTCAAGCCTGCTACGTTTATTCCAAGGCAAGGGTTGTTCGTGTTGTTGTTGTTAAACCAACATAGAAATGTTCACACACAGGCAGATTTCGCATTAACTGTTGGGGCAAGTGCTGTCCGATTCGTTCCAGCAGCAGCAGCAGCTATGCAGGCCGACAGGGTCACAGGAGGGTGATGGGTGGAACAGGGTTGTTGTTGTTGTTGTTGTTAAAACAACATGTGTAGAAATATATATACACACACAGACAAATTTAGCATTAACAGACTGTTGGGTCAAGTGCTGTCTGCGTAGTTCCAGCAGCAGCTATGAATGCAGACAGGGTCACAGGAGGGTGATGGGTGGGACAAGGTTGTTGTTGTTGTTGTTGTTCACTGCAGCGGGGGTGGGGGGGTGATCGCGTAAATATATAATTGTTGTGTCGTTGAACCCGCCACCACCCGACGCAGCCAATTAGTAAGAGGGGTTGGGGGGGCGGGGCGTGTTGGGAGGGGGGGTGTAGAAGTTACGGAACGGATGGATGGACTCGATAAACGCAACTGAGTGGAGGTTCTTCTTCTTGGTTCTTTCGGTAAAGTCACGTAGAAGGGAAAACATAAAATAACAAAAATTAAACATCATAAAATAATTCTCACCACGTTTCGGCCACAACGCAAGCAGCCGTCCTCAGGTGAAGAATGAAACGCCACCAAGCTTGGAGCGTCTATTTAAGCTGGGTTGGAGGGGGAAGAAGAGCGCCTTGACAAAAGAATTTGCATATCAAGAGGAATTTAGCATATTTATGGGAAATGCGTAGGAGGTGGGCGGGTGGGTTTCAAAGTCATATTATGCCCGTGCATTATGCAGGATTAGCAGCATCAAAGGGAGGGGATAGGCCGATAGGGAGTAGCATTAACAAAGGGAAGGAATGTTAATAGTATGTAGCTGCAGTTACTAAACCACCACGTAAGGGGTTTGTCACGTAAACAGAACGTGCCAATTCATTACTACTTCAGCACCCCCGGTGTGTTGGGGAGTAAATGTCATCCTCTCAGCCGACAAGGGCAATGCCACGGTCATCATGGACAACACCACATACAATAACAACAGTCAGGACCTACTTAATGATGGTAGCTATACAAAAATTAAAAGAGATCCCACCAACAGCCTCGTTACGAAAACCAACAATGTCATCACCGATTCGATATCTTTAATTGAACCGTCCAAGCGGTTTTCCTTCAAACCCTCTGCTGCTAGACCACCCAGATGTATGGCTTACCGAAAACCCATAAAGAAGGCACACACCTTCGTCCAATCGTCTCCACCATTGACTCACCCCACCTACAAACTGGCCCGATTTCT
Source organism: Lampetra fluviatilis (assembly GCF_964198595.1). Lineage (NCBI taxonomy): Eukaryota > Metazoa > Chordata > Hyperoartia > Petromyzontiformes > Petromyzontidae > Lampetra > Lampetra fluviatilis. The sequence continues at coordinate 5,538,474 of NC_136330.1, forward strand.
GTCTGAGACCTTATAACCATTCACTGGTAATACCGCCTCTGCTGAACTTAACTCAGCTCACTTGGTATCGTTAATTAATGACATCTCACTATCTCCAGGTGATTTGCTCGTTAGTTTCGATGTAGTCTCTTTGTTTACCAAAGTTCATGTGCCTGACACCATTGCAATCATTGAGGATTTGGTCCAACAAGGACTGAATGCTGATGTACCGGCCCTGGGGAGACACTGCCTCACCAACACTTACTTCACCTGGAATGGAACATTCTACAAACAAGTTAAAGGTACCCCAATGGGTTCTCCCTTATCTCCGGTTGTAGCCAATGTTTTCATGGATCAATTTTGAGACAAACGCCATCCAGGCATCACTCTACGTACGTCCTTGTGGAAGAGGTACGTAGATGACACGTTCGTCATCTGGCCACATGGCTGACCAGCTCTGAACCAATTCCTCAACCACATCAATTCCACACACCCAGCCATCAGATTCACCATGGAGGTGGAAAAAGATGTAAAGTTACCATTCTTGGATGTTTTAATCGAAAAGAGATCAGATGGCTCAATGGGCCACTCTCTCTACAGGAAAGCAACCCGCACGGATGCCTATCTAAAACCTGACTCCCACCACCATCCATCCCAGAAGAATTCCTTCAACAAAACTCTACACCATAGAGCTCAATGCATTTCTGACCATCATCACCTAACCAGTGAACTGGAACACGTACACCAAGCTCGCAAGACGAATGGATATTCTGACAATCCGTAAAGCTATCACTCCAACCGTTGAGAAAGACCCATCTGAGGACTTAATCAAAACCATCACCTTGCCAGACGTAGCAGGGTTCACCAAAAATATTTCCAAAATCATGAACAAACACAAGATCCAGGTTTGATTTAACACAGTACATACATTTCGATTTCAAGCTTTCGTGACTGCAGGGATTCATCTTCTTGGTTCTTTCGGTAAAGTCACGTAGAAGGGAAGTAATGAAATAATAAAAATAAAACATAATAAAATTTCGATTTCAAGCTTTCGTGACTGCAGGGATTCATCTTCTTGGTTCTTTCGGTAAAGTCACGTAGAAGGGAAGTAATAAAATAATAAAAATAAAACATAATAAAATAATTCTCACGACGTCGAGGCGACAGACCTGGTTTCACCTGAGGACGGCTGCTTGCGTTGTGGCCGAAACGTCGTGAGAATTATTTTATTATGTTTTATTTTTATTATTTTATTACTTCCCTTCTACGTGACTTTACCGAAAGAACCAAGAAGATAGTACATAAAATTCGTGATTTGATCCCATCTGTGAAGGATGTGATCCCTGACATGCAATACCCCGGCGTCTACAAACTAAGCTGTGTCTGCTGCAGCAGTTACATTGGGGAAACTAAGCGACATGTTTCGGACCGTGTTCGTGAACATAAAGCAGATCTGAAACACGACAGGACTAATACCTCGGCCGTGGCTGATAATTGTTTCAATGCGGTGGGCTCACACGAAATTGATTTCTTTAAGACGAAGGTGCTTTGCAAACCCACTGGCTATCAACAAAGATTCGTTCATGAAGCTATCAATATATACAGACATAGACACAATTTCAACCGAGAAGATGGGTACAAACTCAGCAATCACTGGAAGGACGTTATCAAACAGTTGAACTCATAACTGGCTGTGATGTTTCCATTTTAGACCTGGCAGAACTTTAATTGGTGGAAACCCACCACCACTAGCACTGTCGTTTCACCCTACAACCACCATTCACTTTAACATCAGCTGCCCCGCCCATACTGCTGACACTTGGGCTACACCACGACGCTTGTGCCAGGCTATGTGCACCTTTGAGGCCACGTGAAGTGTCGAACGCCCGCTGGCAGCAGGTCACGGGGCAGACCCAGCAGGTGCCACGGGTCGACTGACCGAGATGACCGAGATGAGTGGCTGATGCACCACCTGTGCCCCCTACTGTGCCAACTTGCTGTGCTTTAGCCACCCGACGCTCCGATCGTTGTTGTGAGCGTCGCTCCTCCGCCCTCCGTTGTTGTTGGAGGGCGACTGCCTCCAACTGCCCAGTAGCAGCGTCCTTCACGAGCCTCCTCCACAGAGGCCGATACAACCACCACTCACATTGACATCAGCTGCCCCGCCCATGCTGCTGACACTTGGGCTACGCCAATTTGAAACCTTTATCAACAGTTTGCCTTTAGAGGCTAACCCCCTTTGTCACGATGACGACCGCTTGTGTTGCGATCGAAACGTCGTGGTTTTTTGTTATTTTCTTTGAACCCATCTCCGTGACTTTACCGAAAGACCCAAAGAATGTGAGAGTACACGTGTTGGAGGAGAGTAAATGTGTTGGGGAGTAAACGTGTTGCGGAGTAAACGTGTTGCGGAGTAAACGTGTTGCGGAGTAAACGTGTTGCGGAGTAAACGTGTTGAAGGAGAGTAAATGAACACATTGGTGGTTGGCACGTTGTGATGATGTGACAACCCTTGCTGGCTGTGTCGGGTGGTGGAGGGTTACGACACATTCATACGCACGCGATCTAACCCACAAACACCTCTATTATGGGTTGTTGTTGTTGTTGTCGTTAAATATACAACAACAACAACCGCCATTCGCTACTAAGTGGTCACCACGACGCTTGTGCCAGGCCATGTGCACCTTGAGGCCACGTGAAGTGTCGAACGCCCGCAGACCCAGCAGGTGCCACGGGTCGACTGACTGAGACGACTGACTGGGATGACCGAGATGACTGGCTGATGCACCACCTGTGCCCCCTACTGTGCCAACTTGTTGTGCTTTAGCCACCCGGCGCTCCGCTCGTTGTTGTGAGCGTCGCTCCTCCGCCCTCCATTGTTGTTGTTGGAGGGCGACTGCCTCCAACTGCCCAGTAGCAGCGTCCTTCACGAGCCTCCTCCACAGAGGCCGATATACACACGCAGACCTCGCTTAGCGCTGAAGACTCGCTCCTGGGGTTGGTGAGCGTTATCCGAAACGGCGTTAACCGGGGTGACGTCGTACGGCCAATGCTTTGCGTGTTTGCCAACGTAATTACGTGGGAGGCCTAATTCAGGGTTGTCGCTAAACGGCGCTGATGATTAGCAGTCACATAATGCGGGCGTTTTATCATTTTGCATGAGATCAAATTAAAATTATTATCGTGAAATAATGATACGGTTTTTTTAATATATAGAGAGACACGGAGATGGTGCTGGTCACCCACTACCACATCCACGACGCACGGCCACCTGATTTCACGTTCATGTTAAGATCTGTCTGCGTCTTTCTGCGTCTCTCTGCGTCTCTCTGCGTCTCTCTGCGTCTCTTTGCGTCTTTCTGCGTCTCTCTGCGTCTCTCTGTCGCTCCGTTCTCAAAACGTGTTTGTTGGTGTTGCAAAACCGGTAACCACGTGGCTGCGAGAGTGAAACCGGTTAACAAACCGAAATATTGCGATGATTTTGTTGGCGATGCTGCCGCTGCTGCTGCATTGACGGTGGTGCACAAGCACAGACGACAATATCAACAACAATAGCAGACAACGTTTCAGGCAATGGACCTACTTAACACACAGCACACACATCAACAAAGCAAGCGCTAATAGGGGTTTTCCCCTTTTTGTCGGCAACAAAACTGACACGTTTTGCAAGGAATCATGCTTACATTAACCACAATACTTGCAGTCAAATGCAAACAAACACGGTACTCTGATAATTTATGCATTGTCTTTGAAACTGATTGGTCCACACCAGAGACAGCTTTCTTTAGAGCCTATTCTCATACGGTGTTCGACCAGATGACGCCAAAAGGCGCACAGTTCAAAGACAACGCACTACCACAGTAATGAGAGCTCGGGGTGAGCAGCCACATCGTGGGACCTCCTTTGTCAGTAGCAACATATTCTGTGCGCCTTTTGGCGTCATCTGGTCGAACACCGTGTGAGAACAGGCTCTAAAGAAAGCTGTCTCTGGTGTGGACCAATCAGTTTCAAAGACAATGCATAAATTATCAGAGTATTGTTTTTTGTTTGCATTTGACTGCAAGTATTGTGGTTAATGTAAGCATGATTCCTTGCAAAAGGTGTCAGTTTTGTTGCCGACAAAAAGGGGAAAACCCCTATTAGCGCTTGCTTTGTTGACGTGTGTGCTGTGTGTTAAGTAGGTCCATTGCCTGAAACGAGGACGTACCGCTCGCCGTCACGGCAACGTGGAGTTTCCCCCACAAACCTGTTCAGCCTCAGCGCCCCGCGATGCCCGCTGGAAGCAGCACCGACGTTTTGCGTTTGGCGATGTCAAATATTAAAATCATCCGTCCACGTCTTTGTGTCTCCTACAAAGATAAAAGATCCCCCCGTGTAGCCTTGACAGACTGTAGGGGCAAGGGCTGTTAGCGAGCACCTATGAAGGCCGGAACGGTACACGAGGTGGTGGGTGGCCAGCACCACGCCCGACCGCCTTTGTCTCCCCAGTGGCGATGTTTACACATCGCACCAGGTACTCATTTAAGGCTGAGTCGACCTAGGGGAGGCCCAGGACCGGTTCAGATAATCGTCACTGGGTGTTAGCCGTGAGCGGGAATCGAACCCGGGTCGGCGGGTTCATAGCGCAGCGTAGCGCTAACCGCTACACCACCGCTCCTACACACACAAAGACAAAGACAAAAGTGCCCCCCAACCCCCGTATAGCTTTAACAGGCTGTTGGGGGGGGGGGGGGGTTGGTGGACCAGCGCCACGCACGGCCGCCTTTGTCTCCCCAATTGCTGATGTGTGTTGTTTGTTTGTTGCTTGAACGCAGCTGCAGGTACTCATTTAAGACGAGGACCGGTTCTGATATTCGCCACTGATGTTAACCGTGAGCGGGAGTCGAACTCGCGTGGTCGGGTTCGTGTCGCAGTGCGCTAACCGCTGCGCCACCGCTCCCCCTGCGCCCACCAAACGAGACAAAGACAAAGATCCCCCGTACAGCCTTAAGAGAATATTGGGGGCAAGTGTCGTCAGCGAGTCGCGTCTATGAAGGCCGGCACGGCGCGCGAGGGGGTGGGTGTACCTCCCCTAGGTCGACTCAGCCTCAAATTGGTTTCTGGTGCGCTGTGCAACGAAAAAAAATCATCGCCACTGGGGGGGACAAAGGTGGTGCTGGTCACCCCACCCACCCCCTCGAGCAGCACTTGCCCCTGCAGTCTGCCGAGGCTACCCGGGGGGCATTTGCCTTTGGTGCGTGTGTGCATGTCGCGTGACAGGTGACATCTCTCACGCAGCCCCACGCACCTCCACACGAGACAAAGGTGCCCCGCGTAGCCTCTAGCAGACTGCAGGGGCAAGTGCTGTTGTTAGCGGGCAGCACCAAATTGAAGGCCGTCACTGTGGCACACGAGGGGGGTGGGTTGTGTGGCCAGCACCACGCCCGGCCGCCTTTGTCTCTCCACCGCTGACGTTTGTAACCCACGCAAATCGAGAGAGAGAGAGACGTGAAACACCCACGTGCAATGACGCACACAACAGAGAATGTACAAAGATAAAGGCAAAGATCCCACGTGTAGCCTGTGGCAGACTGCAGGGGCAAGTGCTGTTAGCAAGAAGCACCTATTGAAGGTCTTCACGGGCACACGAGGGGGTGGGTGGTCAGCACCACGCCCGGCCGCCTTTGTCTCCCCAGTGGCGACGTTTTAGACACTGGGGTTGGCCATGAGCCGGGATCGAACTCGGGTGGCCAACCGCTACGCTGCTGCTCTGCATACACAGAGACGCAGACAGAGACACATAGACTCATACAGAGACACATAGACTCATGCAGAGACACATAAACTCATACAGAGACACATAGACTCTTACAGAGACACATAGACTCATACAGAGACACATAGACTCATACAGAGACACATAGACTCATACAGAGACACATAGACTCATACAGAGACACAAAGACGCAGACAGAAACACGGACACACACAGTGACACACACAGTGACACAGACACGCACAGACGCAGCCAAAAAAGACTAAGATCTTCCGTGTAGACTTAACAGATTGTAGGGGCAATTGCTGTTAGCGAGCGTCTATGAAGGCCGGCACGGCACACGAGGGGGTGGGTGGCCAGCACCACGCCCGGCCGCCTTTGTCTCCCCAGTGGCGATGTTTTTGCGCACCGCACCAGGTACTAATTTGAGGCTGAGTCGACCTAGGGGAGGCCCAAGACCGGTTCAGCTAATCGTCACCGGTGTTGGCCGTGAGCGGGAATCGAACTCGGGTCGCCGGGTTCATAGCGCTAACCGCTACGCCACCGCTCCCCACACGCAGACAGACAGACAAAGATCCCCCATATAGCTTTAACAGACTGTAGGGGCAAGTGCTGTTAGCGAGCACCTATGAAGGTCGGAACGGTACACGAGGGGGTGGGTGGCCAGCACCACGCCCGACCGCCTTTGTTTCCCTAGTGGCAATGTTTACACACTGGACCAGGTACTCATTTGAGGCTGAGTTGACCTAGGGGAGGCCCGGAACCGGTTCAGATAATCGTCAATGGTGTTGGCAGTGAGCGGGAATCGAACTCGTGTCGCCGGGTTCATATCGCAGCGCGCTCACCGCTACACTACCGCTCCCCACACAAACGCACACACAGACAACACACACCCCTATACAAAGACAGACACATTGACACATACACGGACAGACACACACAGACAACACACACACAGACAACACACACACATACACAAAAACAGATACATTGACACATACAGAGAGACACACACACACGCACGCGCGCACACACCTACACACAAACACACACACAACAATGACACACACACACGCGCGCGCACACCTACACACCTACACACAAACACACACACAACAATGACACACACACACGCGCGCGCACACCTACACACCTACACACAAACACACACACAACAATGACACACACGCACGCGCGCACACCTACACACAAACACACACACAACAATGACACACACACACGCGCGCGCACACACCTACACACAAACACACACACAACAATGACACACACATACACACTGCAGCAGCAGCAGCAGCACCGCAGTAATGAATCCCAATGGGCGTCTGGCCATGGTTAAATAAAGGATGTTATTCCCATGAAGACAGGCGAGAGAGCGTGCATTGCGGGGGAGATGGGAAGGCGAAGCGTGGAGAGAGAGAGGAGGGAGAGAGGCAGGGAGAGAGAGGGGGGAGAGACGGAGAGCGATAGGGGAGAGACAAGGGAGAGATAGGGGAGAGATATGGGAGAGAGAGGGGAGATAGGGGAGAGATAAGGGAGAGATAGGGGAGAGATAAGGGAGAGATAAGGGAGAGATAAGGGGAGAGATAAGGGGAGAGATAAGGGAGAGATAGGGGAGAGATAAGGGAGAGATAGGGGAGAGATAAGGGGAGAGATAAGGGGAGGGATAAGGGAGAGATAGGGGAGAGATAAGGGAGAGATAAGGGAGAGATAGGGGAGAGATAGGGGAGAGATAGATAAGGGAGAGATAGGGGAGAGATAGGGGAGAGATTGATAAGGGAGAGATAGGGGAGAGATAAGGGAGAGATAAGAGAGAGATAACGGAGAGATAAGGGAGAGATAAGGGAGAGATAGGGGAGAGATAAGGGAGAGATAGGGGAGAGATAAGGGAGAGATAAGGGAGAGATAAGGGAGAGATAAGGGAGAGATAGGGGAGAGATAAGGGGAGAGATAAGGGGAGGGATAAGGGAGAGATAGGGGAGAGATAAGGGAGAGATAAGGGAGAGATAAGGGAGAGAGGCAGGGAGAGAGAGGGGGGAGGAGAGTGATAGGAGAGAGATAGGAGAGAGATAGGGGAGAGATATGGGGAGAGATAAGGGAGAGATAAGGGAGAGATAAGGGAGAGATAGGGGAGAGATAGATAAGGGAGAGATAGGGGAGAGATAGGGGAGAGATAAGGGAGAGATAAGGGAGAGATAAGGGAGAGATAGGGGAGAGATAAGGGAGAGATAGGGGAGAGATAAGGGAGAGATAAGGGAGAGATAAGGGAGAGATAGGAGAGGGGGCTTGCGTAGAGGGGGAGATGAATGAGAGACGGGGTAGGGAGACAGGATGGGAGAGCGAGGGCTGTGCGCGTGTGGGGGGAGGGGGGGGGCAGATGAGAGAATGGGAGACAGAGATGAATTGATACACTGAGAGACAGATAGAGAGAGGGGGGGGAGGGGGCAGAGAGAGAGAGAGAATGGAGGGGGGTGCGACATCTTTCATTTAAAGGGGGGGGGGGGTTACGTAAAGCAAAGCATGAAAAAAAATTAAAAAAAACCGAAATGATGAACGAAGCAAAGTGCCGACTACACCGAGCATCTTCTTGTTTCGTCTGCGTCGTAATAAAAAAGATGAGAGAAACAACAACAGCGGAGGGCAGAGGAGCGACGCTCACAACAACGAGCAGAGCGCCGGGGCGGATTTGACAAAGTTGGGCGGTAACACCGGTGGTGATGCATCAGCCAGGCAACCCATGGCACCACCTGGGTCTGTTCCGTGACCTCCTGCACCTAGCCTGGCACAGCAGTCAACCCATGGCACCACCTGGGTCTGTTCCGTGACCTCCTGCACCTAGCCTGGCACAGCAGTCAACACATGGCACCACCTGGGTCTGTCCTGTGACCTCCTCCTGCACCTAGCCTGGCACAGCAGTCAACACTTGGCACCACCTGGGTCTGTCCTGTGACCTCCTCCTGCACCTAGCCTGGCACAGCAGTCAACCCATGGCACCAACTGGGTCTGTCCCGTGACCTCCTGCACCTAGCTTGGCACAGCAGACAACCCACGGCACCACCTGGGTCTGTCTCGTGACCTCCTGCACCTAGCCTGGCACAGCAGACAACCCACGGCACCACCTGGGTCTGTCCCGTGGCCTCCTGCACCTAGCCTGGCACAGCAGACAACCCATGGCACCACCTGGGTCTGTCCCGTGACCTCCTGCACCTAGCTTGGCACAGCAGTCAACCCATGGCACCACCTGGGGTCTGTCCCGTGACCTCCTCCTGCACCTAGCCTGGCACAGCAGTCAACCCATGGCACCACCTGGGGTCTGCCAGCAGTAGCAGCGAACCTCACGTGACGGCCTCGAAGTGCACCCAGCCTGGCACGAGCGCCGCGGTGACGTCACCGCCACTGTGGTGGCGAGCGGCGATTGTTGTTGATGTGAGATAGGAGAGGAGAGGAAATGAGAGAGTGAGGTAGATGGAGAGAGAGAGAGCGAGAGTCCATTGAGAGGGGACATCTGTAAATGAAAACGCTTCATAGCTCATCGGATTCCTCCGGAATCGATATCTCCGTAGTGATTCAGAGACGCGGACAATGAAGACGACAATCGCGACGGGACAGACGTGAGCGAGCGAGAGGGGGAGAGAGAGGGGAGGAGAGTTTGTGTGCGTTGTGGAGATGGAGAGAGAATCAGCGAGAGAGAGAGAGAAAGAGAGAGAAAAGCAGAGCGCGCGGAGAGATTAAGAAGAGCAAAACCAAGGTCAGAAAAGCGTGGGGGGGGGGAAGGCGAGAGAGTTAAGAGGGAGGTAAGGGAGCGATGGGAGAGATAAGGGGGAGATACTAGAGAGATAAGTGAGAGATAGGGAGAGATAAGGGTGAAATATTTTATTTTAAAAGCTGGGGGGACGTTACATAAAGCAAAGCATTAAAAAAAAACTCACAAAAACCGAAATGATGAACGAAGCAAAGTGCCGTCTACACCGAGCATCTTCTTGTTGTTTCCTCTGCATCGTAAACAAAAGGGAGAGGTAAGGGACAGGTGCGGGAGAGAGAAGGGAGCGATGGGAGAGATAAGGGAGAGATAAGAGAGATATACGAGAGAGATGGGGGAGAGGTAAGGGAGAGATAAGAGAGAGATTTGGCAGAGATTTGGGAGGCCCTTAATTGAGGCGTTTTTAGCCATGGGCGAGGTGAAGGGTGACGGGGAAATACGAGGGATGGGGGAAGGAGGGGAGGGGTGATGGGGGTAGAGAGGGGGAGAGGGGAGGGGTGATGGGGGTATAGAGGGGGAGAGGGTGGATGGGGGAAGTAGGGGAGGGGTGATGTTGGGTAGAGGGGGGAGGGAAAGGGGGGATGGGGGAGGGAGAAAATCGGGGAGGGAGAGGGGAGGAGAGGAGGGGGAAGGAGAGGGGGGAGGGAGAGGGGGGAGGGAGAGGGGGGGAGAGGAGGGGGAGATGGGGGAGGGGGAGGGGGAGGAGGGGGGAGAGGAGGGGGAGATGGGGAGGGGGAGGAGGGGGGAGAGGAGGGGGAGATGGGGGAGGGGGAGGAGGGGGGGATGGGGGAGGGAGAGGGGAGGGAGTTGGGGGAAAGAGAGGAGGGAGATGGGGGAGGGAGTGGGGGGAGAAGAGGGGGGGGGGAGAGGGGAGGGAGAGGGGAGGAGGGGGAGATGGGGGAGGGGGAGGAGGGGAGAGAGGGGGGAGAGGAGGGGGAGATGAGGGAGGGGGAGGAGGGGGTGATGAGGGAGGGAGAGGAGGGGGGAGAGGGGGGAGGGGGAGGGGAGGGAGAGGGGAGGAGAGGAGGGGGAGATGGGGGAGGGGGAGGAGAGGAGGGGGAGATGGGGGAGGGGGAGGAGGGGGGGGAGGGGGAGGAGGGGGAGAGGAGGAGGAGATGGGGGAGGGGGAGGAGGGAGGATGGGGGAGGGAGAGGGGAGGGAGTTGGGGGAAGGAGAGGAGGGAGATGGGGGAGGAGGGGGAGAGATGGGGGAGGTAGATGAGGGGGAGATGGGAAGAGAGGGAGATGGGGGAGGGAGAGGGGGGAGGGAGCGAGAGGTGGGGGGGGAGATATGGGGGAGAAAGAGGGGAGGGAGATGGGGGGATGGAGAGGGAATATCTGAAGATCTTTCCGTGACCTCTCCATGTCTCCCGCTCGCTCAGACGCATTTAGCTCTGTGATCATGAATTTCCTGTGATCGTGAATTGACTGTGATCATGAATTGATGTATTGATTGTGTTCCTGAATTGCCTGTGATCGTGAATTGATGGTGATCATGAATTGATGTATTGACTGTGTTCCTGAATTGCCTGTGTTCATGAATTGATGGTGATCATGAATTGATGTATTGCCTGTGTTCCTGAATTGCCTGTGTTCATGAATTGATGGTGATCATTAATTGATGTTTTGATTGTGTTCCTGAATTGCCTGTGATCGTGAATTGATGGTGATCATGAATTGATGTATTGACTGTGTTCCTGAATTGCAGGTGATTATGAATTGATTGTGATTTTGAATTGCTTGAGATTATTAATGAATTCATTGTTTGTGATTATAATTTGGTTGAGACTATGCATTAATTGATTGATTTTGATTATGAATTGGTGTGTAATTTGGTTGTGATTATGAATGAATTGATTGATTGTGGTCATGAATTGATTGTGATTATGGATTGGTTGAGATTATGAATTAATCGATTGATTGTGATTATGATTTTACTGTGATTCTGCTTTGGTTGTGATCACGAGTGGATATTTTGTCATTGCAACCGTTGCTATGATAAAAGTGTAACAATGTTTTTTGTTCCTGGGTAGTAAGTGTTATTTCCTAATTGGTTATGCTTAAAAAGTACAGAACACGACTATTATTCCCCACAAACTTTCCTTTTGTGACCAGGACAGTGATATTTTTAAATTTACCTATTTTCAATGAGAGAACTGGCAAATTTGTGTCTTTTCGTTCACATAAAGTCAGAAAAAAACAATAACATATGAATCAAAATCTCCATGTATTTATACTAAAGTAACACAACAATTACTACGAAAGATTAAGACACCAAGGCGCACTACCACAGGCGGGACAGGCCACAGCGGACCGAGTTCTCTTTGGGGAGGAACAACGTCAAGTGGGAGCCACTGGTGGACCCCCAGAAGGTGCTGATGCCACCACTGCACATCAAATGGGGCCTCGTAAAACAATTTGTCAGAGCTGTAGATTAAGGAGTCGGCAGCCTTCAAGTACCTTCAAGACTTCTTCCCTAAGGTCAAAGCCGGTGTCTTCATCGGACCACAGATGAAGAAGATCCTGGAGTGCAATGAATTCCCCAAGAAGCTCACTGGTAAGGAGAAAGCGGCTTGGGACAGCTTCGTCGCAGTGGTTCGTGGCTTCCTGGGCAATCACAAGGACGAAAACTACGTGGAGCTGGTTGAGACTATGGTGAAGAACTACGGCACAATGGGGCTGTAGGATGTCCCTCAAAGTCCATATCTTTGATGCTCATCTTGATCAATTCAAGGAGAACTTGGGAGCGTACTGGGAGGAGCAAGGCGAGCGCTTCCACCAGGATCTACTGAACGCGCTACCAAGGACAGTATAACTAGAACATGATGGGAGACTACATTTGGGGGCTGATTCGTGAAAGTGATGTACGGTATAGTCGCAAATCTCGAAAAACTACTCACTTCTAAATCTGTTGTAGTCATTTTTGTATTACTTTTGTAAAAATGCATGTTCATTTTGATTCATATGTTGTTTCTTTCTGACTTTACGTCAACGAAAAGACACAAATTCGCCCGCTTTCTCATTGAAAATAGGTACATTTCAAAATATCACTGCGCTGGTCACAAAAGCAACGTTTGCGGGAGATAATAGCCATGTTCCGTACTTTTTAGCCATCAGCAATTACGAAATAGCACTTACTACCCAGGAACAAAAGATTGCGTTACTCAGTGCCATCATTTGCGTGCGCGTGCGTGCGCGTGCGTGCGCGTGCGTGCATGCGCGTGCGTGCGGAGTGAACAGCGGGACAGGGGGGGGGGAGAGACAAAGACGGCCGGGCGTAGTGCTGCACTCCACTTGCCCCAACAGACTGTTGAGGCTATACGGGAAGGGGGGGATCTTTGTCTTTGTGCTGTGCCTAGCGGGGAGCGGTGGTGTCAGTTTGAGTCGAGCTCACGGCGGCGATTTAACTGAGCTCGTCCTGGGCCTCCGCTAGGTCGACTCAGCCTCAAACGAATACCCAGTGTGACAAAGGCGGCCGGGCGTGGTGTTGGCCACCCACCCCATCGTGTGCCGTGCCGGCCTTTATAGGTGCTCGCTAACAGCACTTGCCCCAACAGTCTGTTAAGGCTATACGGGGGATCTTTGTCTTTGTTTTGTGAGTGTGTGTGAGTATGTATGTGTGTGTGAGTGTGTGAGTGTGTATGAGCGTGTGTGAGTGTGTGAATGTGTGTGAGTGTGTGTTAGTGTGTGAGTGTGTGTGAGTGTGTGTGTGTATGAGTGTGTGTGAGTGTGTGAGTGTGTGTGTGACAGTGTGTGTGAGTGTGTTTGAGTGTGTGTGTGAGTGTGTGAGTGTGTGTGAGACTAACTCCATCAAAAAAGTAACCTGCAGCGCCACACCTATTACCATCATTAGAGGAAAAAACGGTGATCCAATCTCCGACCCCCAGGAACAGGTTTGCAGATTTGCTGAGCATTTCTGTGAGGTCCTGGGGGAGGGAAAATCTCTCAGCCAGGAAAACATCATGGCACAAAGTGGGGATAACCCTGCTGAGGCTGCGGTGCCTCAAATATTGGAAGAGGTCACCCCCTGTGAGTGGCTGGCTGAGGTACCGGCTGTTGAGGAAGTACTGAGGGCGATCCGGAGTCTGAGACCAGGGAAGGCACCGGGCAGAGATGATCTCCCAGGCGAAATGCTGAGGGAGGGTGGCGTTTGTGCACAGACTGCCCTATATGACATCATAACAACAGTCTGGACCACTGGACGGGTTCCGCAGGACTGGAAGGATGCCCTGGTGGTCCCCCTCTTTAAGAAGGGGGACCGCACAGACTGTAACAACTACAGGGGCATCTCACTCCTCAGTGTGCCGGGTAAGGTCCTGGCAAGGATTATTCAACATCGCCTTGCTAGGCATGCTGAGGAGAGGCTTGCGGAGCCCCAATGTGGTTTCAGGAAAGGGCGGTCCTGCACAGATGCCATATTTTCTGTCCGTCTGCTACAGCAGAGGTGTAGGGAATTCCAAAAAGACCTACATCTCTGCTTTATTGACCTGGTCAAGGCCTATGATACCATCAGTAGGACTGGGCTCTGGGTTGTTCTTCGTGCTTTCGGAGTCCCTGACCCTCTGCTCACGATCATTAAGGACCTTCATGATGGTGAGCGGGCCCGGGTAAAACTACGTGGCCGGGAGTCGGAGCCTTTCCCTGTACACCTTGGGGTGCGACAGGGATGTCCTCTGGCTCCCACATTATTTAACATCTATTTCGACTGCGTAGTTCGTGAAGCCTTCAATAGCTGTACCGGGGGAATTACCATTTGGTACAGATATAATGGGAGGCTGATCGACGCCCGGGTGCGATCAAGGGATGGCTCCCTATTGGTCAACCACGTTATGTATGCCGATGATTTGGTAATAGCTGCTCATTCAGAAGAGGAGTTGGAGACGCTGCTGCTGAGGCTGGAGTGTGCCACTAAGAGGTGGGGCCTTACCATCAGCCCCACCAAAACTAAGCACCTGCCTGGGTATTTTGTACCATCGGGCACTCCGCCCCCACAACTCCCAATCGGTGATGGGGCAGTTGTGGAGAGAGTAGAGAGTTTCCCATACCTGGGCAGTGTGCTCATGACCAGCTCCAGTTTATCAGCAGAGGTCTCACTCCGAATCAGTCGAGCGGCAATATCTTTTCATCGGTTGCGTAACGCTGTGTGGAAGCTACCTGGTCTGTCGCTCCGCACGAAGCTTCAGGTCTTCTCGGCCACGGTCATTCCCTCCCTTCTCTACGCTTGCGAAACGTGGACCCCCCTAGTGGAGCATCTTCGCCGGTTGGAAACATTTAGGCTGGCCTGCCTACGATCCATCCTGGGTTTGACCAGGCTGGATTGTGTGAGGAGCTCACAAGTCCTTGAAAGATCTGGGCAAAGTCCCATCAGTGAGCTCCTCCGGCAGGCAAGGCTGCGTTGGCTGGGTCATGTAGCCCGCATGCCCAGCCACCGCATGCCTAAACAGCTTTTGTTCGGCCGGATCGAGGGGGCTAAACGGGCGCGGCACGGGCTAGAGAAGAGATGGAGTGATGTGGTACAGGAGGACGTGGAGCTGAGTGGACTTGCCGATGACTGGTACCAGCGGTGTCAAGATCGGCCTCAGTGGAGGAGGCTCGTGAAGGACGCTACTGGGCAGTTGGAGGCAGTCGCCCTCCAACAACAACGGAGGGCGGAGGAGCGACGCTCACAACAACGAGCGGAGCGCCGGGTGGCTAAAGCACAGCAAGTTGGCACAGTAGGGGGCACAGGTGGTGCATCAGCCAGTCATCTCGGTCATCTCGGTCAGTCGACCCGTGGCACCTGGGTCTGCCCCGTGACCTCCTGCCAGCGGGCGTTCGACACTTCACGTGGCCTCAAGGTGCACATGGCCTGGCACAAGCGTCGTGGTGACGTCACCGCCACTTAGTGGCGAATGGCGGTTGTTGTGTGTGAGAGTGTGTGTGAGTGTGTGTGAGCGTGTGAGGGTGTGTGAGTGTGTTTGAGTGTGTGTGTGAGTGTGTGAGTGTGTGTGAGTGTGTGTTTGAGTGTGTGTGTGTGAGTGTGTGAGTGTGTGTGAGAGTGTGTGTGAGTGTGTGTGAGTGTGTGAGTGTGTGTGAGTGTGTGTTTGAGTGTGTGTGTGAGTGTGTGTGAGAGTGTGTGTGAGTGTGTGTGAGCGTGTGAGGGTGTGTGTGTTTGAATGTGTGAGTGTTTGTGTGAGTGTGTGTGAGAGTGTGTGTGAGTGTGTGTGAATGTGTGAGGGTGTGTGTGTGTGTATGAGTGTGTATGAGTGTGTGTGAATGTGTGAGTGTGTGTGAGTGTGTTTGAGTGTGATTATGTTAGTGGTGTGTAGGTTAGTGCGTTCCAACGGGTGAGATTGAGTGATTAGGAGAGTGAGTGAGTCAGTCAGTGTAAGAGTGTGTGAGGGTGTGTGAGTGTGTGTGAGTGTGTGTGTGAGTGTGTGAGTGTGTGAGTGTGAGTGTGTGTGTGTGAGTGTGTGTGTGTGAGTGTGTGAGTGTGTGTGAGTGTGTGTGTGAGTGTGTGTGAGTGTTTGCGTGAGTGCGTGAGTGTGTGTGAGTGTTTGAGTGTGTGTGAGTGTGTGAGGGTGTGTGTGTGAGTGTGTGTGAGGTGTTTGTGTGTGATTATGTTAGCGGTGTGTTCGTGAGTACGTTCCAACGGGTGAGATTGAGTGATTAAGAGAGTGAGTGAGTCAGTCAGTGTGAGAGCAAATTGAGAGAGCGAACGAGAGCTGTAAATAATTTAGTTAGCGATGGATAGAGGTGGGGAGAGGGTGAGAGAGAGAGAGAAAGCGTTCGTAAACCAGCGAGTGAATGGATGAGTGGGTGAGAGGGTGAGATGTCACGGTGGGTTAGATGGGAGAGTCGGGTGGAGAGCGTGTGAGTGGATTAGTGAGTGTGTGGGAGAGAGGGGAGAGAGTTGGGATGGAGCGTGAGAGTGGGGGTGGAGGGTGAGAGAGTGCGAGTGAGTGGGTGAGTAGATGGGCGATTGAATGGGTGAGTGAAAGGGTGAGTACATGGGTGAGTGAATGGGTGAGTGAATGAGTGGGTGAGAGATTGAGGGTGAATGGGTGAGTGGATGAGTGGGTGGGTGAATGGGTGAGTGGATGAGTGGGTGAATGAGTGGGTAAGTGGATGAGTGGGTTAATGAGTGGGTGAATGGGTGAGTGGTAGAATGAGTGGGTGAGTGGGTGAGTGGGTGAATGGGTGAGTCAATGAGTGGGTGAATGAGTGGGTGAATGAGTGGGTGAATGAGTGGGTGAATGGGTGGGTAAGAGATTGTGGGTGAATGGGGTAGTGGATGAGTGGGTGGATGAGTGGGTGAATGGGTGAGTGGATGAGTGGGTGAATGAGTGAGTGAGTGGATGAGTGGGTGAATGGGTGAGTGGATGAGTGGGTGAATGAGTGAGTGAGTGGATGAGTGGGTTAATGAGTGGGTGAATGGGTGAGTGGATGATTGAGTGGGTGAATGGGTGAGTAGGTGAGTGGGTGAATGGGTGAGTAGATGAGTGGGTGAATGAGTGGGTGAATGGGTGATTGGATGAGTGGGTGAATGAGTGTGTGAATGGGTGAGTGGATGAGTGGGTGAATGAGTGGGTGAATGAGTGGGTGAATGAGTGGGTGAATGGGTGATTGGATGAGTGGGTGAATGGGTAAGTGGATGAGTGGGTGAATGAGTGGGTGAATGGGTGAGTGGATGAGTGGGTGAATGAATGGGTGAATGGGTGAATGGGTGAATGGATGAGTGAGTGAATGAGTGGGTGAATGGGTGAGTGGATGAGTGAGTGAATGAGTGGGTGAATGGATGCATGGGTGAATGATTTAGAGAATGGGTGAGTGGATGAGTGGGTGAATGAGTGGATTAATGAGCTTGTGCCGGAGGCCGCGGGGGGACAGGCGTCTATGACGTCTCATGGCTAACCCCCAATTGGCGGAGCTAGGAGATTGAATCTTTACCTTCGGGGCTCCTCCAGAAACAACGAAAAACAACTTCGTGTGGCCAAGTAGAATGTTCGAATGCTCACTGTGGAGGAGAGGCTGCCACTCCTCTGTCGGGAACTGGACTGGTACCGCCTGGATCTCTGTGGCATTCAGGAGGTCCAGTGGACCGGTTCTGGCTCCAGCCACCATGAGGGGTGGACAGTCCTCTAGTCGGGGCAGGAGACTGTGAAACAACAGGGTGTGGTTCTTCTTCTAAACAAAATAAATAAGGGGGCGTGGGAGCTTGGCGGTGAGATGTGGGAAGCTGTAAGCCCCAGGCTACTGTGGGCTCGCCTTCCCATCAACCGGAGGCAAGGAGTGGTGGTCGTGGTTACGTATGCCCCCACAAAAGACGAACATCCGTGGAAGGATGCAGGCAAAGCCGATGAGTCAGATGCGTTCTATGACCTCCTGTCACAGGTGCTGGCTAACGTGGCCACTCGGGATAGAGTCATCTTGTTGGGTAACTTCAATGCTCGAGTTGGTCATGATGTTGGCACCTGGTCTGGAGTGATTGGAAGGCATGGGCCAGATCAGCTCAATAACAACGGTAGAAGGCTGCTAGATTTTTGTGCAACCCATAGGCTTGTAATTACCAACACGCTCTTACGGCATCGGCGCATTCACACAACATCATGGATGCATGCCGGGTCCAAGCAAGAACATCTGCTGGACTACATAGTGACGGACCAGCGGATGCAAGCCCATGTTCTTAACACCAGGACCTACCGTGGAGCTGATCTGCCCTCTGATCATCGACTAGTCATCTGTAAGATGCGCCTGCCATTCTTCCACTCCAGTGGTGGGTGTACACCCAGGACCCCATCTCAACCTAAAGTGGCCTGGTCTCAGTTAGCTGATGAAAGTTGCAAGCGAGAATTTCATCATTGCTTGCGGCTGGGGTTGGCATCGTCCCCCACTCCTCCTGATGTCGAGGGTAAATGGGCGAGGTTTAGGACTGTGACTCATGCAGCTGCAATGGCTGCTTTGGGTACGCGGTCCAGACCTCCCCAGATACCCTGGCTGACAGAGGTGTTCAGGATAGTTGAGAAAAAGCGACAGGCCCACTCTCTTCGGCTACAGCATCCCACGTCAGAGAATGAGGAGGTTTACCACAGCCTTCGCTCGGAGGTTCGGAGAACCGTAAGGCGCTGCAAGGATTAGTGGTGGTCGCGGGTTGCGGAGGAGATGGAGTCTGCCTCAGTGGCCCGCGATCACAAATCACTATTTAACTCCATCAAAAAGTAACCTGCAGCGCCACACCTATTACCATCATTAGGGGAAAAAACGGTGATCCAATCTCCGACCCCCAGGAACAAGTTTGCAGATTTGCTGAGGATTTCTGTGAGGTCCTGGGGGAGAAGAAATCCCTCAGCCAGGAAAACATCGTGGCACAAAGTGGGGATGACCCTGCTGAGGCTGCGGTGCCTCAAACATTGGAAGAAGTCACCCCCTGTAAGTGGCTGGCTGAGGTGCCATCTGTTGAGGAAGTACTGAAGGCGATCCGGAGTCTGAGACCAGGAAAGGGACCGGGCAGAGATGACCTCCCAAGCGAAATGCTGAGGGAGGGTGGCGTTTGTGCACAGACTGCCCTATATGACATCATAACAACAGTCTGGACCACTAGACGGGTTCCGCAGGATTGGAAGGATGCCCTTGTGGTCCCCCTCTTTAAGAAGGGGGACCGCACAGACTGTAACAACTACAGGGGCATCTCACTCCTCAGTGTGCCGGGAAAGGTCCTGGCAAGGATTATTCAACATCGCCTTGCTAGGCACGCTGAGGAGAGGCTTGCAGAGCCCCAATGCGGTTTCTGGAAAGAGCGGTCCTGCACAGATGCCATATTTTCTGTCCGTCTGCTACAGCAGAGGTGTGGGGAATTCCAACAAGACCTACATCTCTGCTTTATTGACCTGGTCAAGGCCCATGATGTCATCAGTAAGCCTGGGCTCTGGGCTGTTCTTCGTGCTTTCGGAGTCCCTGACCCTCTGCTCACGATCATTAAGGACCTTCATGATGGTGAGCGGGCCCGGGTAAAACTACGTGGCCTTGAGTCGGAGCCTTTCCCTGTACACCTTGGGGTGCGACAGGGATGTCCTCTGGCTCCCACATTATTTAACATCTATTGTGACCACGTAGTTCGTGAAGCCTTCAATAGCTGCACCGGGGGAATTTCCATTTGGTACAGATATAATGGGAGGCTGATCGATGCCCGGGTGCGATCAAGGGATGGCTGCCTATTGGTCAACCACGTTATGTATGCCGATGATTTGGTAATAGCTTCTCATTCAGAGGAAGAGTTGGAGACGCTGCTGCTGAGACTGGAGCGTGCCACTGAGAGGACGGGCCTGACCATCAGCCCCACCAAAACTAAGCACCTGCCTGGGTATTTTGTACCATCAGACACTCCACCCCAACATCTCCCAATCGGTGATGGGGCAGTTGTGGAGAGAGTGGAGAGTTTCCCATACCTGGGCAGTGTGCTCATGACCGGCTCCAGTTTAACAGCAGATGTCTCAATTCGAATCAGTCTAGCGGCAATATCTTTTCATCTGTTGTGTCTGTCGCTCCGCACAAAGCCTCAGGTCTTCTGGGCAACAGTCATTCCCTCCCTTCTCTACGCTTGCGAAACGTGGACCCCCCTAATGGAGCATCTGCGCCGGTTAGAAACATTTAGGCTGGCCTGCCTACGATCCATCCTGGGTTTAACCAGGCTGGATTGTGTGAGGAGCTCACAAATCCTTGAACGATCTGGGCAAAGTCTCATTGGTGAGCTCCTCTGGCAGGCAAGGTTGCTTTGGCTGGGTCATGTAGCCTGCATGCCCAGCCACCGCATGCCTAAACAGCTATTGTTCGGCCGGATCGAGGGGGCTAAACGGGCGCGGCTCGGGCTAGAAAAGAGATGGAATGATGTGATACAGGAGGACGTGGAGCCGAGTGGACTTGACTGGTACCAGCGGTGTCAAGATCGGCCGCTGTGGAGGAGGCTCGTGAAGGACGCTACTGTGGCAGTTGGAGGCAGTCGCCCTCCAACAACAACGAGCGGAGCGCCGGGTGGCTAAAGCACAGCAAGTTGGCACAGTAGGGGGCATAGGTGGTGCATCAGCCAGTCATCTCGGTCATCTCAGTCAGTCGACCAGTGGTACCTGCTGGGTCTGCCTTTCTGACTTCCTGCCAGCGGGCGTTCGACACTTCACATGGCATCAAGGTGCACATGGCCTGGCACAAGCGTCGTGGTGACGTCACCGCCACTTATTGGCGAATGGCGGTTGTTGTTGTTGAATGAGTGGGTGAATGGGTGATTGGATGAGTGGGTGAATCGGTGAGTGGATGAGTGGGTGAATGAGTGGGTGAATGGGTGAGTGGATAAGTGGGTGAATGGGTGAGTGGATGAGTGGGTGAATGGGTGAGTGGATGAGTGGGTGAATAAGTGGGTGAATGGGTGAGTGGGTGAGTGGATGAATGGGTGAGTGGATGAGTTGGTGAATGAGTGGGTGAATGGGTGAGTGGATGAGTGGGTGGATGAGTGGGTGAATGAGTGGGTGAATGGGTGAGTGGATGAGTGGCTGGGTGGATTGTAAGAGGGGATAGTCGGTGACGAGGGGTTTCGGGTGTGTGGGTGAGTGGATGAGTGAGTGAGTGTTTGAGTGAGTGTGAGATAGTGGGTGGAGAGTGAGAGAGTGTGAATGAATGGCTGGGAGAGTCGGAGAGAGTGGGGGAGTGAGAGTGGCTCGAGAGAGAGAGAGAGTCAATGTGTGAGTGGGAGAGAGACGAGAGCGTGCAAATGAGTGAATGGGTGAGTGAGGAGAGAGAGTGGGTGGGAGAGTTAATGATGAGTCAGTTTGGCTGGCGCTGTTTCACCACGCAGGCAATTAAGCGCTGCGGCGAGATTTGTGCAAATTGTGCACATTCTAGTGAGAACACACAGACACACACGGATACAGATAGATGCATACACACATACATACAGAGAATACACACAGATACATACACACACACAGACACGTACAGATACATGCACACACAGATAGACACACGTACATGCAGATACATACACACATATAGACACGTGCAAAAATAGATACATACACACACACAGATACAGATAGATACATACACACAGATACATACACAAATACACACACGTACAGATACATGCACACACAAAGAGACACACGCGCATATAGATACATACACACAGATAGACACATGCAAAAATAGATACATACACACTGACATACAGAGAGATATTCAGATAATACACACAGATACAGACGCAAATACAGACACGTACACATACATACAAAGATCCCCCGTAGAGCCTTAACAGACTGTAGGGGCAAGTGCTGTTAGCGAGCACCTATGAAGGCCGAAACAGCACACGAGGGGGTGAGTGGCTAGCACCACGCCGGACCGCCTTTGCCCCCCCTGTGGTGATGTTTACTACACACCGCGCCGGGTACTCATTTGAGGCTGAGTCGACCTAGGGGAGGCCCAGGACCGGTTCAGATAATCGTCACCGGTGTTGGCCGTGAGCGTGCGAGCCGCTAGACCACCGCTCCCCACATTCACACACTGACGCTCACAAAGACAAAGATCCCCCGTGTAGCCTTAACAGACTGTAGGGGAAAGTGCTGAATCGAACCCGTATCGCCGGGTACTTAGCGCAGCGCGCTAACCGCTACACCACCGCTCCCCGTACATATACATACACAACAACCGCCATTCGCCACTAAGTGGCGGTGACGTCACCACGACGCTTGTGCCAGGCCATGTGCACCTTGAGGCCGCGTAAAGTGTCGAACGCCCGCTGACAGGAGGTCACGGGGCAGACCCAGCATGTGCCACGGGTCGACTGACTGAGATGACCAAGATGACTGGCTGATGCACCACCTGTGCCCCCTGCTGTGCCAACTTGCTGTGATTTAGCCACCCGGCGCACCGCTCGTTGTTGTGAGCGTCGCTCCTCCGCCCTCCGTTGTTGCTGGAGGGCGACTGCCTCCAACTGCCCAGTAGCGTCCTTCACGAGCCTCCTCCACAGAGGCCGATCTTGACACCGCTGGTACCAGTCATCGGCAAGTACACTCAACTCCACATCCTCCTGTACCACATCACTCCATTTCTTCTCTAGCCCGTGCCACGCTCGTTTAGCCCCCTCGACCCGGCCAAACAAAAGCTGTTTCGGCATGCGGTGGCTGGGCATGCGGGCGACATGATCCAGCCAACGCAGCCTTGCCTGCCAGAGGAGCTCACCAATGGGACTTTGTCCAGATCTTTCAATGATGTTTGAGCTCCTCACACAATCCAGCCTGGTTAAACCCAGGATGGATCGTAGGCAGGCCAGCCTAAATGTTTCTAACCGGTTAAGATGTCCCATGAGGGTTGTCCACGTTTCGCAAGCGTAGAGAAGGGAGGGCATGACCATAGCCGAGAAGACCTGAAGCTTCGTGTGGAGCGACAGACCACGTAGCTTCCACACAGCGTTACACAGCCAATGAAAAGATAATACCGCTCGACTGATTCGGAGAGAGACCTCTGCTGTCAAACCGGAGCTGTTCATGAGCACACTGCCCAGGTATGGGGAACTCTCCACTCTCTCCACAACTACCCCATCACCAATTGTGGAGTTTGGGGGGGGGTGGAGTGGTTGATAGCACAAATACCTAGGCAGGTGCTTAGTTTTGTTTGAGCTGATGGTAAGGCCCCACCTCTTAGTGGCACACTCCAGGTTCAGCAGCAGCACCTCCAACTCTTCCTCTGGGTGAGCAGCAATCACCAGATAAATATAATGAGCATACATGGTTGGCCAATAGGTAGCCAATCCTTGACCACACCCGGCCATCGATCAGCCTTCCATTGTATCTGTACCAGGACCGCCCTGGCCTGAAACCACATTGGGGCTCCACAAGCCTCTCCTCAGCGTTCCTGGCAAGGCGATGTTGAATAATCCGTGCCAGGACCTTTCCTGGCACACTGAGGGAGATGCTTTCAATCCTGTGGAACCTATCCAGTGGTCCAGACTTTTATTATGATGTCGCATAGGGCAGTCTGTGCACAAACGCCACCCTCCCTCAACATTTCGCTTGAGAGATCATCTCTGCCCGGCGCTTTCCTGGTCTCAGACTTTGGATTGCATACTTCCTCAACAGATGGCAATTCAGCCAACCACTCACGAGGGGTGACTACTTCTTCCAATATTTGAGAGGCACCGCAGCCCCAGCAAGGTCATCCCCACTTTGCCCCATGATGTTTTACAGGTTGAGGGATATCCCCTCCCCTAGAAACATCACAGAAATGCTTAGCAAATCTGCTGGGGGTCGGAAATCGGATCAGCGATCTTTACCCTAAAAAACTGGATAGGTGTGGAACTATAGGTTACTTTTTAATTGAGTTAAAGAGTGATTTGAAATCACGAGCTACTGAGGCAGACTCCATCTGCTCAGCAACCCACGACAACCACCCATCCTTGCAGCGCCTCACTGCTCTCAGAATCTCCGAGCAAAGACTGCGGTAAGCCTCCTCATTCTCCGACGTGGGATGCTGTCGACATTGAGAGTGGGCCTGTCGTTTTTTCTCCATCAGCCTTGAACACCTCCTCCGTCAGCCAGGGTCTCTGGGGAGGTCTCGACCGACCATGTACTCAAAGCAGTCATTGCAGCTGCATGAACCGAAGTTCTAAATGTCGCTAATTTCACCTCGTCATCAGGAGGGTGGGGGGGGAGATGCCACCCCCAGCTGCTTGCGATGACGAAATTCTCGCTTGCAACTTTCATCAACTAGCTGAGACCAGGCCACTTTAGGTTTGAATGGGGTCCTGGGTGTACACCCACCACCGGAGTGGAAGAATGGCAGGCGCGTCTTACAGATGGCAAGCCGATGATCAGTGTGCAGATCAGATCCACGGTAGGTCCTGGTGTCAAGGACATGGGTCCGCATATGCTATTCCGTCACTATGTAGTCCAGCAGATGTTTAGCTTGGACCCAGCATACATCCATTATGTTGTGTGGATGCGCCGATGCCGGAACAGTGTGTTGGTAATTACAAGCCCTTGGGCTGCACAGAAGTCTAGCAGCCTCCTACCGTTGTTATTGAGCTGATCTGGCCCATGCCTTCGAATCACTCCAGCCCAGGTGCCCGCATCATGACCAACTCGGGCATTAAAGTCACCCAACAGAATGACTCTATCCCGAGGGGCCACTTTAGCTAGCACCTGCGACAGTAGGTCATTGAAGGCATCTGACTCATCGGCCTTGACTGCATCCGTCCACTGATGTTCATCTTTGGTGTGGGCGTAAGCAACCTCGACCACCATTCCTCACCTCCCGTTGATGGGAAGGCGAGCCCACAGTAGCCTGGGGCTTACAGCTTCCCACACCTCACCACCACGCCACATTCATTTTTTGTTCAGAATAAGAGCCACTACTTGTTGTTTGGCAGTATCCTGCCCTGACTG
Organism: Lampetra fluviatilis; assembly: GCF_964198595.1. Classification (NCBI taxonomy): domain Eukaryota; kingdom Metazoa; phylum Chordata; class Hyperoartia; order Petromyzontiformes; family Petromyzontidae; genus Lampetra; species Lampetra fluviatilis. Next base: position 5,563,392 of record NC_136330.1, read on the forward strand.
CAGGACTGTCCACCTCTCATGGTGACTGGAGCCAGATCCGCTCCACCGGACGTTCCAGGCGGTACCGGTCCAGCTCCTGACAGAGGTGTGGCAGCCTCTCCTCTGCAGCGAGCGTTTGATTATTCCACGTGGCCACTTGCAATAGTTATTTTTTACCATTTCTGGAGGAATCCCGATGCTACGAGATCAGTCTGCTGGCACCGCCAAATGGGGTTTGGCCTGAAGACGTCAAAGACGCCTGTCCCCCCGGGGCCTTTGGCACATGCTTAGTTCGATGTTTTTCAAAGTAGTTTAATGGTACTTAGGCGGAAGGTGGAGGGGTTACCAGCCCCTCGCAACCGTCCACAACCCCCTTAGGCCACTGTGTTGGCCGTACACAAAAGCACAAAAACAGAGCCCCCGTGTAGCCTTAACAGACTGTAGGGGCAAGTGCTGTTAGCGAGTAGCACCTATGAAGGCCGGCACGGCACACGAGGGGGTGGGTGGCCAGCACCACGCCCGGCCGCCTTTGTCTCCCCAGTGGCGATGTTTACTACACACTGCACCAGGTACTCATTTGAGGCTGAGTCGAACTAGGGGAAGCCCAAAACCGGTTCAGATAATCGTCACTGATTTTTGGCCGTGAGCGGGAATCGAACTTGGCTCTCCGGGTTCGATGCACAGCGTAGCGCTAACCGCTGCACCACCGCTCGCCTACACACCACTCACGCAACAACAACAGCCGCCATTTCGCCACTAAGAAGCGGTAACGTCACAACGGCAATGGTGCCAGGCTAAGTGCCCCTAGAGGCTATCACGTGACGTGTGGAAGGCTCGCTGCTTGCAGAGGTGACGGGACAGATCCAGGTGGTGATGACTCCAGATGCACCACCTGCGTGCTCTCCACTTTGCGCTTTATCCACCCGGCGCTCTGGCCGTTGTTGTGAGCGTTGCTCCTTCGCTCTCCATTGTCATTGCTGGAGGGTGACCGCCTCCAATCTGGAGCGCCGCAGTGGCTAGGAGATGTGAACTACCTCGCCTGGTGTACAGGAGGTCGTGGGTTCGATACCGACCCTGACGCCTGCTGCTGTATATTTGGAGTTTGAGTGTCTCTCTCTCTCATCATCATCATCATCATCACGGTGGCTAGGAGATGTTGACTACCTCGCCTGGTATACAGGATGTCGTGGGTTCCATCCGGACCCGAACGCCTGATGTATATTTGGAGTTTGCGTATCTCTCCCTTTAATCATCATCATCATCGCGGTGGCTAGGAGATGTTGACTACCTCACCTTGTATACAGGAGGTCGTGGGTTCGATACCGACCCTGACGCCTGCTATATATTTGGAGTTTGCGTGTCTTTCTCTCACATCATCATCATCATCACGGTGGCTAGGAGATGTTAGCTACTTCGCCTGGTGTACACGAGGTCGTGGGTTCGATCCGGACCCGAACGCCTCCTGTATATTTGGAGTTTGCACGTTCTTCCCGTGGTCGTGTGGATTTTCCTCCGGGTCCATGGGTTTATCACTTCCACATTTAGAATCAACATCACGCCTTCAGAGTATTTGGCTGCGGTGCATTTCCACGTGATGAGCCACTTCGTTGAGCTGTCATTTGTGGCCACGTTGCTTCGGAACGAGAGCTGAATGGCTCAGAAAGGCCCTGTCTGGTTAAAAATACATTCCCTGTGGAGGGAGCTGGTAGGAGCGTTGTGTTGTGGTTATTGCAAACATGATGCCTTGTATAAAGGTGTCCGTTTTTTGTAGCAGTTGAAAGGGTTAAACCCTATTACAATAAGAAAGCAATAAAATAAAAAAGTGAAAACAACTCGATTAAATCACGACGTTTCGGGCGCAACACAAGCGCCCGTCATCAGGTGGGGACAACCAACAGCGAAAACAGTAGCTGAGTTATGCCGAAGAGATGGCTTTAACAAGGGTTTAACACATTCCTGCGGAGGGAGCTGGTAGGAACGTTGGGTTGCTCGGTCAATGGCCAGGGTCAACGGCCAGGGCGTAGTGTATTCCGCAAATATGGCCGACTGTGAGGGCGGGCACGAGCCGGCGTGAGTAGGTTAAACGTTGAGTTTTATAAGGGCACCACGGGGTGACCAGCCCCTCCCCACCCAGCCCCACCCCTCCCACCCCCCACCCAGCTCAACCCTCCCCACCCAGCCTCTTCCCACCCAGCCCCTCCCCACCCTCTCATCTCCACCCAGCCCCACCTCTCCCATTTTTCGATGCACGACGGACGGACGGACACAATAATCCCCTGTGGGCTGGTGTAACCAGGAGGTTCCTACCAGTATAAAATTCCTAAGTAGTTTAGTTTCGTTTAACTTCCCTGGAGCGACCTTCACGAGCCGCCTCCTCCTGCACAGAAGCCGATCTTGGCATCTCCGGTAGCAGTCACCTGCAAGTCGACTCAGCTCCACATCCTCCTAGACCGCATCAGCTCCACCTATTCAAGCGTGCACAACACACAACGCTGACACGTAACACAAAGTTCCCCCGTATAGCCTCGACACATCAGTGGGGCAAGTCCTGTTAGTGAGTAGCACCTATAAAGGCCGGCACTGCAAACGAGCGGGGTGGGTGGCCAGCAACCACGCCCGGCCGCCTTTGTCTCCCCATTTGAGGCTGAGTTGACCTAGGGGAGGCCCAGCACCGGTTCAGACAATCGCCACCGCTGTTGGTGGTGGCCGTGAGCATGGAATCGAACTCGGGTCGCCGGGTTCGCTCCCCGCAAAGACAAAGGTCCCCCGTGTAGCCTTGAGTCGACCGTTGGGGCAAGCCAGTTGGTGGGCAGCAATCCGTGCACCGGACCGCCTTTGTCTCCCCAGTTATCACTGAAGTCTACAGCAGGCCGCATCGGGCACCCGGTTTGAAGGCTGAGTCGTCCAAGGTCCCATGGCCGTATTCTTAGGTTTTTTCGGTAAAGTCATTTAGGTAAAAAAATAAAATAAAAAAAAGTAAAATAAAATAAAAAATAAAATAAAAAAATCACGACGTTTCGGAGGCAACACAAGCTTCCGTCTCCGAAACGTCGTGATTTTTAATTTTATTTTTATTTTATTTTACTTTAATTAATTTAAATTTTTTACCTACGTGACTTTACCGTAAAAACCTAAAAATATGAATCCTTGCAGTCACGAAAGCTTCAAATCTAGAAGTCCCATGGCCGCCTCGCAATGAATTTTAGTTTTTGGGTCAGGTTCGCTCGCGAGAGTTGCGCTAACCGCTGCGCCACCGCTCCCTCTCCACCACACAACCTTCCCCCTCGGCGCATCCAGCATGCAAATGAGCTCGCGGGCACGCGAGGAATTAGCCCCCAGGGTGTTACAGAGAGACGGAGAGGGAGAGAAAGCCAGCCGCGTGACCGCCACCCCCCCCGCGCCCCTCTCTCCTCCTCCGAAAAGCAAAAAAAAATTATTGTAATAAATAACAACAGTAAAACAACAGCGGCGGCGACAAGAAACGAATTATAAATCAACTTGCTCGCGTTTGAGAGAGAGTGCGCGTGTGTGTTGTGTGTGTGTGTGTGGGGAGCGGTGGTGCAGCGGTTAACGCTACGCTGCGCTATGAACCCGGCGACCCGAGTTCGATTCCGGCTCACGGCCAACACCGGTGACCCTTATCGGGAACCGGTCCTGGGCCCTCCCCTAGGTAGACTCAGCCTCAAATGAGTACCTGGTGCGGTGCGTAAAGATCGCCACTAGGGGAGACAAAGGCGGCCGGGCGTGGCGCTGGCAACTAACCCCCTCGTGTGCCGTTCCGGTCCTCATAGGTGCTAAACGGTAACAGCACTTGCCCCGAAAGTTTATTTAGGCTATATGGGGGATCTTTGTCTAGTGTGTTGCAGTGTGCGTATGAGAGCTGGGGTTTTTTTTCGATTCGTACAAAGACACAACGCATCGGGTACTCATTTCAATGCTGAGTCGACCTAGGAGAGGCCCAGGATCGGCACGGATAATCGTCACTGCGTGTTGGTCGTGAGCCTGGAATCGAACTCGGGTCGCAGCTCAGCGTAGCGCTAACCACTACACCACCGCTCCCTCTCTCTCTCTCTCTCATACAACACAGACAAAGATCCCACCGTATGAAACTCCATTCTCCTCCGGCCACTATGGTCCAGAATTCCATTATCCTCTAGCCCCCCCTCTCTCTCCCTGCCCAGCTTCCAGTGTTCAGGGGCCTGCTCAAGGCGCGGCTCCGGCTGGAGCACGCCATGTACCACACACGTGTCGGTGATGTGCAGCGCGTCTTCTTCGAACGCTGGGGAGCCGGACAAGCCCCTCTCTGCACCAGCGTGGACGGCACCCTCGTGGTGTTCACCTTCTGAAGCGCTCACTCGTCACCGTGGCGTGCGCGATGACCACCACCACCACCACCACAACCACCACCACAACCACAACCACCACAACCACCACCACCACAACCACCACAACTACCACCACCACAACCACCACCACAACCACAACCACCACCACCACAACCACCACCACCACCACGTGGCTTTTCTTTCGTGTTGTGCGCGGTGCTTTTAGCGCCACAGCGCGTGGATTTGTAGCGTTTATTTTCATTTGTTTGCTGGTGACTTTGTGTATTTCATATCGAAATCGCCTCCAGTGCCTTTGCTGCTGCCGGCAATAAAAGTTGTTTAAAAGTCAAAAGTCGATTTAAGGCTCCGACACAGCGGGCGCTGTCTGTCTGTTCGTCATTCTGTTGGTTGAACGTCATCAACCACGTGGGGTTGTTGTTGACTGTTGTGTTAGCCGACTCTCTGTGCTGTATTGCATTTTATTTCTAAGTCTACTATGTTTTTTTTATCTCATTCTTAGCTGATGATGGTTGCTGGTGTTGCAATCGAAACGTCGTATTCTATTGTTATTTGATTTTCTATGTGACGTTACCGAAAGAGCCAAAGAACGACTCCCACGTATTGCCTAAACAGACTGTAGGGGCAAGTGCTGTTAGCGAGTAGCAGCACCTGTGAAGGCCGGCACTGTGGCACACGAGGGGGTGGGTGGCCAGCCCCACGCCCGGCCGCCTTTGTCTCCCCCAGTGGCGATGTTTGCACGTCGCAGCAGGTACACATTTGAGGCTGAGTCGACCTAGGGGAGGCCCGGAACCGGTTCAGATAATCGTCACCGGTGTTGGCCGTGAGCGGGAGTCGAACTCGGCTCATAGCCGGGTTTGTAGCGGAGCGGAGCGCTAACCGCTGCACCACCGCTCCTCACACACACACACACAAAGACAAAGACAAAGATCCCCCATATAGCCTGCACAGACTGTTGGGGCAAGTGCTGTTAGCGAACAACTATGAAGGCCGAAAAGGCGCACGAGGGGCTGGGTGGCCAGCACCACGCCCGGCCGCCTTTGTCTCCCCCATTGCTTGCCGAGGGGTTCACACCGCAACGTGGACATTGTTACCTCCGATGTCGCAGCGACAACAAACGCCAAAGAGGCCGTCAACTGTAATTAGCAGAGTCATTAAACACGACGGAGGTGGGGGGGGGAGATTACAAACTCAGGCGAAAAATTATTAACAATTAACGTTTATTATCTCGACGCGAGCGGGCAGCCCACGTGTTCGGATGTAGCGGCACTTGGATACCAAACCACAGACATTTGCTATCGTGATGATAATGATGCATCATCATCATCATCGTCTGTTCACGACGGTTGCTTAACGCTGTGTGGAAGCTACCTGAGCTGTCGTTCCACACGAAGCTTCAGGTCTTCTCGGCCACAGTCATTCCCTCCCTTCTCTACGCTTGCGAAACGTGGGCCCCCCTAATGGAGCATCTTCGCCGGTTAGAAACATTTAGACCGGCCTGCCTACGATCTATGCTGGGTTTAACCAGGCTGGATTGTGTGAGGAGCTCACAAATCTTTGAAAGATCTGGACAAAGTCCCATCGGTGAGCTCCGGCAGGCAAGGCTGCGTTGGCTGGGTCATGTAGCCCGCATGCCCAGCCACCGCATGCCTAAACAGCTTTTGTTTGGCCGGATCGACGGGGCTAAACGGGCGCGGCACGGGCTAGAGAAGAGATGGAGTGATGTGGAACAGGAGGACGTGGAGCTGAGTGGACTTGCCGATGACTGGTACCAGCGGTGTCAAGATCGGCCTCTGAGGAGGAGGCTCGTGAAGGACGCTACTGGGCAGTTGGAGGCAGTCGCCCTCCAGCAACAACGGAGGGCGGAAGAGCGACGCTCACAACAACGAGCGGAGCGCTGTGCGGATAAAACACAGCAAGTTGGCACAGTAGGGGGCACAGGTGGTGCATCAGCCAGTCATCTCAGTCAGTCGACCCGTGGCACCTGCTGGGTCTGCCCCGTGACCTCCTGCCAGCGGGCGTTCGACACTTCACGTGGCCTCAAGCTGCACCTAGCCTGGCACAAGCGTCGTGGTGACGTCACCGCCACTTCGTGGTGAATGGCGGTTGTTGTTGTTGTTGGTATTCATCTGAATCGATATGTTTGTTTGTCTAGGTATCGATCTGTCTATGTGTCTATGTATCTGGCCGTATGTTTGTATCTACCGGTATACGTGTGTATGTATCTATCTGTCTGTGTGCGTGTGTCTGTGTGTGTCTGTGTGTTGACGATTATCTGAACCGGTCCTGGGCCTCCCCTAGGTCGACTCAACCTCAAATGAGTACCTGATGCGATGTGTAAACATCGCCACTGGGGAGACAAAGGCGGCCGGGCGTGGCTGTTGGCTCACCCCACCTGCTCGTGTGCCGTGCCGGCCTTCGTATCTGCTGCTGCTTGCTAACAGCACTTGCCCCAACAGTCTGTCACAGGCTACACGGGGGATCTTTGTCTTTATCTTTGTGCTCGCTAACAGCACTTGCCCCAAACAGTCTGTCACAGGCGACACGGGGGATCTTTGTCTTTATCTTTGTGCTCGCTAACAGCACTTGCCCCAAACAGTCTGTCACAGGCTACACGGGGGATCTTTGTCTTTATCCTTGTGCTCGCTAACAGCACTTGCCCCAAACAGTCTGTCACAGGCTACACGGGGGATCTTTGTCTTTATCTTTGTGCTCGCTAACAGCACTTGCCCCAACAGTCTGTCACAGGCGACACGGGGGATCTTTGTCTTTGTAATTTGGCGTAGCTTCGCTCTGCTTGCTGGGGTGGGCACAATGGCCTGGGCCCTCATTTGCTTTCTGCGGAACAACTCCCGCGGGCCGACGAGACAGACAGGCGGGAACCCCCCACTGGATAAATAAATTAATAATGACAATAGTAAACACTCACCCCTCCCTCCTACCCCTCCGCCTACCCCCCACCAACACCCCCCACTAACTCTGCACTCCCACCATCCACCCCCACCACCCCCCCCCCCACCTAACTCCTACCCCCCACCAACCCCTCCTCCTACCCCCGACCGACCCCCCCGCCAACCCCCCCCCCCCCCACTAACTCTGCACTCCCACCATCCCCCCCCAACCCCCCCCCCCACCATCCCCCCCCACCTAACTCCTACCCCCCACCAACCCCCCCCCCACTAACTCTGCACTCCCACCATCCCCCCCCACCCCCCCCCCCCCCCACCATCCCCCCCCACCTAACTCCTACCCCCCACCAACCCCTCCTCCTACCCCCGACCAACACCCCCACCATCACCCCCACCAACCCCCCCACTAACTCTGCACTCCCACCATCCCCCCCCACCAACCCCCCCCCACCATCCCCCCCCACCTAACTCCTACCCCCCACCAACCCCCCCCCCCCCCCACTAACTCCGAATCGCCACCAATCAATCAACGGCGGTCGTTAATCGCACCTCAACGTCGATCCAGGGCAGTGAGTCAATTCGGTCACCGGCCATGAAACTCAAACTCGCGGACCGTGCAGCAAAACGCAGAGAGACACACACAGAGAGTCATAGAGATTCATAGAGATGCATAGAGATGGGTAGAGATGCGTAGAGATTCATAGAGATGCATAGAGATGGGTAGAGATGCGTAGAGATTCATAGAGATGCATAGAGATGGGTAGAGATGCGTAGAGATTCATAGAGATGCATAGAGATGGGTAGACATGCATAGATTTTCATAGAGATTCATAGAGATGCATAGAGATGGGTAGAGATTCATAGAGATGCATAGAGATGGGTAGAGATGCGTAGAGATTCATAGAGATGCATAGAGATGGGTAGAGATGTGTTGAGATTCATAGAGATGCATAGAGATGGGTAGACATGCATAGATTTTCATAGAGATGCATAGAGATGGGTAGAGATGCATAGAGATTCATAGAGATTCATAGAGATGCATAGAGATGGGTAGAGATTCATAGAGATGCATAGAGATGCATAGAGGTGAATAGAGATGGGTAGAGAGTCACAGAGAGTCACAGAGATGCATAGAGATGGGTAGAGATTCATAGAGATGCATAGAGATGGGTAGAGATTCATAGAGATGCATAGAGATGCATAGAGGTGAATAGAGATGGGTAGAGAGTCACAGAGAGTCACAGAGATGCATAGAGATGGGTAGAGATGCGTAGAGATTCATAGAGATGCATAGAGATGGGTAGAGATGCGTAGAGATTCATAGAGATGCATAGAGATGGGTAGAGATGCATAGATTTTCATAGAGATTCATAGAGATGCATAGAGATGCGTAGAGATGCATAGAGATGGGTAGAGAGTCACAGAGAGTCACAGAGATGCATAGAGATGGGTAGAGATGCGTAGAGATGCATAGAGATGCATAGAGATGGGTAGAGAGTCACAGAGAGTCACAGAGATGCATAGAGATGGGTAGAGATGCGTAGAGATTCATAGAGATTCGTGCGACCCGTGAACTGCTGGCAGGGGCTGGGTGGGAAGGGGCTGGGTGGGGAGGGTGGGGGCTGGATGGGTGGGTGGTGGGAGGGGTGGGGCTGGGTGGGTGGTGGGAGGGGTGGGGCTGGTGGGGAGGGTGGGGAGGGGCTGGGTGGGGAGGGTGGGCTGGGTGGGTGTTGGGAGGGGTGGGGCTGGGTGGGGAGGGTGGGGAGGGGCTGGGTGGGGAGGGTGGGGCTGGGTGGGTGTTGGGAGGGGTGGGGCTGGGTGGAGAGGGGAGGATGGGGAGGGGCTGGGTGGGGCTGGGTGAGGGGTGGGGCTGGGTGGGTAGGGGCTGGTCACCCCGTGGTGCCCTTATAAATCTCAACGTTTCACCTACTCACGCCGGCTTGTGCCCGCCCTCACAGTCGGGCATATTTGCGGAATACACCACGCCGCCGTTGACCCTGGCCGTTGACCGAGCAACCCAACGTTCCTACCAGCTCCCTCCGCAGGAATGTGTTAAACCCTTGTCAACGCCATCGCTTCGGCATGCCTCAACTACTGCTTTCGCTGTTGGTTGTCCCTACCTGATGACGGGCGCTTGTGTTGCGCCCGAAACGTCGTGATTTAATCGAGTTGTTTTCACTTTTTTTATTTTATTGCATTCTTATAGTAATAGGTTTTTACCCTTTCAACTGCTACAAAAACTGACACCTTTATACAAGGCATCATGTTTGCAATAACCACAACACAAGTAGTCAAAATGCAAGGACAGTGCATATCATTATCATCATCAGAGTTGTTTCTTTTTGTTTGCATTTTGACTGCTTGTGTTGTGGTTATTGCAAACATGATGCCTTGTATAAAGGTGTCAGTTTTTGTACCAGTTGAAAGGGTAAAAACCTACTACTATATTTTGCCACTGGTAAAGGAGATGTCTCATAGTGTAAATGATTATCCCGAGTTCTCAATACTCTGATAGTGCGCTGTCTTTGAGTTGTACGCCTTTTGGCGTCATCTGGTCCAACACCAATGGAGACTAGGCTCTAAGAAAAGCTGTCTCGGGTGTGGACCAATCAACTTCAAGGACAGTGCATATCATCATCAGAGTTGTTTCTTTTTGTTTGCATTTTGACTGCTTGTGTTGTGGTTATTGCAAACACGATGCTTTGTATAAAGGTGTCAGTTTTTGTACCAGTCGAAAGGGTAAAAACCTATTACTATATTTTGCCACTGGTAAAGGAGGTCTCATAGTGCATTCTTATTATTTTTATTTTTTCACCCACGTGACTTTACGGAAAGATCAAAATTATTAAAAGTTAAATAAAAATAAAATAAAAACCACGACGTTTCGGAGGCAACACAAGCTTCCGTCTTCAGGTGGAACCGTCACAGCGGAAGCTTGTGTTGCCTCCGAAACGTCGTGATTTTTATTTTTATTTTACTTTCATTAATTTAGATTTTTTTTTTACCTACGTGACTTTACCGAAAAAAAACATAAGAATATGAATACTTGCAGTCACGAAAGCTTCAAATCTAGAATTTACCGAAAGAACCAACGGATGCATGGCTCCTTGCAGTCACGAAAACTTCAAATCCAGTATGAACCTTTGCCCTATGCCCCCTTGTCCTTCGGCAGGGGCGCGTGCGTGACGTCTGGGGCCCCGATGGACGTGCGCGCGATCGTGCTGTGGACGGCGGTGGCTTCCTGCGCGCTGCGACGAGCGGGCGGGTACCGGTGCTGGGCTTCGTCAACTCGATGGACCAGGTTGGACTCCCCCGTCGAGTGGAGGTGGAGGGGGGGGGGATAGTGGGGGGGGGGGGGGGGAGAGTGGGGGGGTGGGATAGTGGGGGGGGGAGAGTTGGGGGGGGTTCACAATTTGTGTATTTGTCGAAGGGGGTGGAGTGAGTGAGTGTCAGCCAGTCATCTCGGTCATCTCGATCATCTCGGACATCTCGGGAATTTCAGTCATCTCAGTCAACTCGGTCATCTAGGTCATCTCGGTCATCTCAGGCATTTCAGTCATCTCGGTCATCTCAGTCATCTCGGTCATCTCGGTCATCTCGGTCATCTCAGTCATCTCGGTCATCTCGGACATCTCGGTCAGTCATCTCGGTCATCTCAGTCATCTCGGTCATCTCGGTCAGTCATCTCGGTCATCTCGGTCAGTCATCTCGGTCATCTCAGTCATCTCGGACATCTCGGTCATCTCGGTCATCTCGGTCATCTCTGTCACCTCAGTCATCTCGGTCATCTCGGACATCTCGGTCATCTCAGTCATTTCGGTCATCTCGGTCAGTCATCTCGGTCATCTCGGTCATTTCGGTCAGTCATCTCGGTCATCTCAGTCATCTCGGTCATCTCGGTCATCTCGGTCATCTCGGTCATCTCAGTCATCTCGGACATCTCGGTCATCTCGGTCATCTCGGTCATCTCTGTCATCTCGGTCATCTCGGACATCTCGGACATTTCGGTCATCTCAGTCATCTCAGTCATCTCGGTCATCTCAGTCATCTCGGTCATCTCAGTCATCTCGGTCATCTCGGTCATCTCAGTCAGTCGACACGTGGCCCCTGCTGGGTCTGCCCCGTGACCTCCTTGCCAGCGGGCGTTCGACACTTCACGTGGCCTAAAGGTGCACATGGCCTGGCACAAGCGTCGTGGTGACGTCACCGCAACTTAGTGGTGAATGGCGCTTGTTGTTGAGTGAGTGTTTGAGTGAGTGTGTGGGTGAGTGTGTGAGTGTGTGGGTGAGTGAGTATGTGAGTGAGTGTGTGAGTATGTGGGTGAGTTAGTGAGTGTGTGAGTGTGTGAGTGTGTGAGTGAGTGAGTGTGTTAGTGAGTGAATGTGGGGGGTGAGTGAGTGAGTGAGCCTACATGTGAGTGTGTGAGTGAGTCTACGTGTGAGTGTGAGAGCGAGTGAGTGTGTGAGTGAAAGAGTGAGTCTACATGTGAGCGAGTGCCAGAGTGCATGTGTGTGTGCGTGTATATGGGCTTTTCCTGGGTCATCTCACCCTCAAACGAGTACCTGGTGCACTGTCTAAACATCGCCACTGGGGAAACAAAGGCGGCCGGGCGTGGTGCTGGCCACCCACCCCCTCGTGTGCAGTTCCAGCCTTCGTACGTGTTGCTCACCAACAGCACTTGCCCCAACAATCCGTTAAGGCTACACGGGGGATCTTTGTGTTTGTGCAGCATGCCGCGGACACACCACGCACACCTACACCCCCACCTCTCCCCGGTCTCCCTCTCACTCACAGGTGTGGCCGGCCCTGATGCGGAGGACACCGTTGGTACGGAGTCTGGTGAGTTGTACAGACCCTGCTGGTGTGGCCCATTTCCCTTGGTGTGGCTGCCACCCTCTGTGCCCGTCACGTGGCGTGAACCTCCCATACTCTTAGGTTTTTTAGGTAAAGTCACGTAGGTAAAAAATAAAAAAAATTAATCCGTAAAAACAAAGTTTTTCACTATAAATCCTTTATAGGCGTAGCGGCTAGAGTCATCTCGTCCTCTGGCTTGAGATGGCTGCCACCTATGGGTCAGATGATTGCCTGCCACCATTAAGCAATTGGTAATTAAATATAATTTATTTTTTCCTAAAAAGTGCAAAATTTTGGAGAAAAAAAATTTCACGAAAATAAATTGTCACGCACAACGAGTCTGTGTGCAAAATGTCAGCTCGATTGGATCACGGGAAGTGGGTTAAAAAACGACCGAAAGATTTGCACGGTCGTAAGCGCGCAAGCAAGCAAGTGAACTTAATATAAAGGATTTAAAAATACAAATTTATGAAAGTATTTTTTTTTACCTACGTGACTTTACCGAAAAAACCTAAGAGTATGAATCCTTGCAGTCACAAAAGCTTCAAATCGTGAACCTCCCAATTGTCACGTCCGCAACACCCCGCGATGTTTGTAACTTTCGTTGTGGCTGATTGACCAGGGTGTGGCTGGGCCATTGGCGATGTGTTGTCGTGGTTTGGCTATTACCTGGTCTCCGTGGTGTGGCCTGTCCTGGTGTGGCCGGATTTGTTCCTGGTATGGCCAATCCGCGGTGTAGTGCCACCGGTTTGGCTGAACCCTTTGAAGTGGTGAGCCCGACGCTGTGGTTTCCATGGTGTGGCTAGCGGAACAAAAAATCACGTTGTGGCCGATTTTGACCAAAAAATGTTGCTGTGGTCGTCCCAATCGCGAGGCAGCAATCGCATCAGCCGCTCATCTCGTATTTATCCACGCCCGACACTGTTGTGGCCGCTACCACCCTCTGCCAAATCATTGCTGGTGGCCTCCGTATGGTGCCGGAAGAGTTCAACGTTACCATGAACTACGACCATTGTTTTTTGTATTTGACCAGGTAAGACTCCACTGAGCTATGTAGCTCTTTTACATTTTTGGGATGTTACGTGGCCACAAATGATAGCCCGACGAAGTGGCTTCCCATCGTGCAGAAAATTAATAGCAGGAGCACGTCGATTGTTAATGCGGAGGGAAAAACCTGAGGGCCCGGAGAAAAATCCACGCGACCACGGGGAGAAAAACACACAAACTACAAACATACAGCAGCAGGCGTAAAGGTCGGGATTGAAATCACGACCTCCTGTATACCAGGCGAGGTAGTTAACATCTCCTAGCCACCATGATGATGATGAGAGAGAAAAACTCGCGAACTCCAAATACACAGCAGCAGGCGTCAGGGTTGGGATCAAACCAACGACCTCCTGTACACCAGGCGAGGTAGTTAACATCTCCTAGCCACCCTGATGATGATGATGAGAGAGATAAACTCGCAAACTACAAATATACAGCAGCAGGGGTCAGGGTTGGGATCGAACCCACGACCTCCTGTATACCTGGCGAGGTCGTTAACATCTCATAGCCACCGTGATGATGATGAGAGAAAGAGACACGCAAACTCCAGGCGAGGTAGTCAACATCTCGTAGCCACCGTGATGACGATGAGAGAGAGAGAGAGCACGAGAGACATGCAAACTCCACATATGCAGCAAGCATCAAGGTCGGGATCGAACCCACGACCTCCTGCACACCAGGCGAGGTAGTTAACATCTCCAAGCCTTGACATGCACACGGGGACTCCGCTACTTACGAAACAGGCCTCTGGAAACCGGCTCGTTCGTAAGTAGAAGAGTCCCTGTATATTTCGATTTAAAGTTTTCGTGACTGCAGGGATTCATCTTCTTGGTTCTTTCGGTAAAGTCACGTAGAAGGGAGATAATAAAATAATAAAAATAAAACATAATAAAATAATAAAATTATTTGTATTACAATAATTTTATTATGTTTTACTTTTATTATTTGATTATCTCCCTTCTACGTGACTTTACCGAAAGAGCCAAGAAGATGAGTCCCTGTATATACAACATTCCCCCCTTCTATTCCTCCACCTCTCACCCCCTGACCCCGCCCAGCCGTTCCCACTCTTGGCGTGGCCGCCGCCGCCGTCGTCCAGGTCGACCTCTGCTCCTTGCCGTGTTCGTGCTCCGAGCGGGAGGGCGCCTGGGAGGTGGACTGCGAGGCCCGGGGTTTGGGGCCGGCATCGGCGCTGCCGCCGCCGCCCTCGGCCGCCCGCGCCTACCGCCTCTACCTGGCGCGCAACCCGCTGGGCCGCCTGGCGCCCGGAGACCTCGTCAACCACAGCGGCGCCGTGCTCGCGCACCTCGGCAGCGCCGAGATCGACGACATCGAGGTGGGTGGTGCGTGTGTGTGCGTGTGTTTATGCGTGGGTGTGCATGTGTGCGTGTACGTGCGTGTGTGCATGCGTGTATATGCGTGTGGGTGCACGTGTGTGCGTGCATGTGTGCGTGCGTGTGTGTGTGTGCGTGTGTGCGTACGTGCGTGTGCGTGTGAGTGTGTGTGCGTGTGCGTGTGCGCGTATGTGTATCTGTGTGTGCGTGTGTGTGCGTGTGCCATTACCAGTGACGATTATTTGAACCAGTCCTGGGTCTCCCCTAGGTCGACTCAGCCTCAAATGAGTACCTGGTGCGGTGTGTAAACATCGTCACTGGGGAGACAAAGGCGGTCGGGCGTGGTGCTGGCCACCCACCCCCTCGTGAGCCGTGCCGGCCTTCATAGGTGCTCGCTAACAGCACTTGCCCCTACAGTCTGTTCAGGCTATACGGGGGATCTTTTCTTTTTGTCCCTGGGGGTGAGGTTAAAGGGGTAGGGGTAAATGTAGGGGTGAGGCCGGGGTGGGTGAGGTGAGGTTTGAGGCTGACTGTGGGTGAGGTTAGGGGTAGGTGTAGAGGTGAGGCAAGGCTGGGTGAGGTTAGGGGTAGGGGTAGAGGTGAGGCCAGGGTAGGTGTTGGTGTGGATCGAGTGTTTCTCCCTCGCATGCTTGGTTATTTACCCTCCACACGTATAACAAACACTCTCTTCATTGGCCAATACCACCTTTTCACATGTAGAGAACCGCGTGCGTGATTGCAGCGTCACGATGACCATTGTGCCGTTGTGACGTCACGCCCAATGACGTCACACTCGCCGTTGTGACGTCACGCTCAATGACGTCACAATCGCCGTTGTGACGTCACGTTCAATGATGTCACAGTCGCCGTTGTGACGTCACGCCCAATGACGTCACAGTCGCCGACGTGACGTCACTCCAAATGACGTCACATTCGCCGTTGTGACATCACGCCCAATGACGTCACGCCCAATGACGTCACAGTCGCCGTCGTGACGTCACGCCCAATGATGTCACAGTCGCCGTTGTGACGTCACGCCAAATGACATCACAATCACCACTGTGATGTCGCGTCCAATGACGTCGCGCCCAATGACGTCACAATCGCCGCTGTGACGTCACGCTCAATGACGTCACAATCGCCGTTGTGACGTCACGCCCAATGACGTCACAGTCGCCGACGTGACGTCACTCCCAATGACGTCACATTCGCCGTTGTGACATCACGCCCAATGACGTCACAGTCGCCGACGTGACGTCACGCCCAATGACGTCACAGTCGCCGACGTGACGTCACGCCCAATGACGTCACAGTCGCCGTCGTGACGTCACGCCCAATGATGTCACAGTCGCCGTCGTGACGTCATTGTGACGGGGCCACGCGCCGCCATTGTTGCAGGATGGCGCGTTCGCCGGCTGGCGGTCGCTCAAGAAGCTTTTCCTCAACGGCAACAACCTCGAGTCTCTGCGCAACGACACCCTGCAGGGGCTGGACTCGCTCGAGTACCTGCAGGCCGACTACAACCTCCTCAGCTACCTGGAGGCCGGCGCGTTTGCCAACACCCCGCGTCTCAAGGTACGCGAGCCCTCGCCACGAGAATGCGGACATTTTGTTTTTTGTCATCCGCCGTCCGTGCCCCCCTCCGCCCCCTCCGGCCCTTCCCCACGCGTCGTTCGAGTCTCGCCGCTGCCACCCCCACCGACGGCCCCCCCCCCCAGGGTCGTAGTAAGACGGCACGCTGGGCTGGTGTGAGGTGGGTATCGTTGCCTTCGTCTGACTGATGGCCTTAATCTAAGTTGTCTTGTGGTTGTTGTTGTTGTTGTTTGAATTGCATCCCACTGGGATTTTTGCACACAGCGTTGGTGTGTAACGGTGTTTTTTCTGCAATATTTTGCTGTCTTTTCTTGGATTTTCTGTTTGCACTCATATTCACTTTAATATGTTTTTTGTTCATGTTTTAGATTTTTGTTTGTTGTGGTTGCACCCGATTCAAGAGCCGAATGGCTCACAGGGCTATACCTAATAAATGAACTTGAACTTGACTCTGCGTGGCAATGAATGAATGAATGACCTCTCGCGCTTTTGTGTGTGGGGGGTGGTGATGGCGGCCGCAGGTCCTCATCCTCAACGACAACCTCCTCTCGTCGCTGCCCGCCCACTGCCTGCGCCCCGTGTCGCTCACCCACCTCGACCTGCGGGGAAACCGCGTGCGCACCCTCGCCTACGGGGGCCTCCTCGAGCACCTCAACCGCGTGCTCGAGCTGCAGCTCGACGAGAACCCGTGGAACTGCTCCTGCGACCTGCTCAGCATGCGCCGCTGGCTCGACAACGTCCCCTACTCGGCGCTTCTCGGCGACGTCACGTGCGAGACGCCCTTTCGCCTCCACGGCAAGCAGCTCCGCGACGTTCCGCGCTCCGAGCTGTGTCAGCGGCGGGCCGCGTCGCCGTCCGGCGGCGGCGGCGGCGGCGGCGGCGCCGCGTCGGGAGGGAGATTGTCGCGCGGTAATAGCCACGGCGGCGGCGGCGGCGGTCACAATGTTCACAACCAACAGCAGCCGAACCAACACAACAACCACCACAGCCACCACGGCCACCACCACCATCAGCAGAAGACGCAGCAGCAGGGGCACGGCGATCGTAAGGGCGACGGTGGCGGCGGTGACCGGGAAGAGCGGACGATGAAAAAATCGAAGAGGCCACCGGATGGAGGTGGCGGCGGCGGCAACGTGACGACGGAAAGCGGCGGTGGCGATGGCGGCGGCGGCCGCGATGTCCCGAAGTCGTCGGCGTCGTTCTCCTCATCGCTCGCCTCCACGACGGCGCCGCCGGTGGCCACGACGACGTCGCTCGCCACCACGACGATGGCGACGATGGCGGTGGCGACGACGACGACGGCGGTGGTGCCGCGTGCCTCCTCCACGCGCCACCCCAAGGCCACAGTGCGAAACCCGCGGCCGTCCACGCGTTCCACCAGCCACCACCACCACCATCACCAGCAGCAGCATCAGCACAACCAGGTAAGTGTGTCGACGGGTCTCTCTGTGTGAGAGTCCGTTGGCCGCTGTGTGAGCTATGAGTCTTTGTGTGAGTCTGTGGGTCTCTGTGTGTAGTCTGTGGGTCTCTGCGTGTAGTCTGTGGGTTTCTGTGTGAGCTATGAGTCTGTGGGTCTGTGTGAAGTCTACGGGTCTCTCTGTGTGTAGTCTGTGGGCCTCTATGTGAGCTATTAGTCTGTGGGTCTCTATGTAGTCTGTGGGTCTCTGTGTGAAGTCTGTGGGTCTCTGTGTGTAGTCTGTGAGTCTCTGTGTGAGTCTGTGGGTCTCTGTGTGTAGTCTGTGGGTCTCTGTGTGAGTCTGTGGGTCTCTGTGTGTAGTCTGTGGGTCTCTGTGTGAGTCTGTGAGTCTATGTGTGAAGTCTGTGGGTCTCTGTGTGAGTCTGTGAGTCTCTGTGTGTAGTCTGTGGGTCTCTGCGTGTAGTCTGTGGGTCTCTCTGTGTGAGAGTCTGTGGGCCTCTGTGTGTGAGCTATGAGTCTCTGTGTGAGTCTGTGAGTCTCTGTGAGAAGTCTGTGGGTCTCTGTGTGAGTCTGTGGGTCTGTGTGAAGTCTACGGGTCTCTCTGTGTGTAGTCTGTGGGCCGCTATGTGAGCTATTCGTCTGTTGTCCTCTGTAGTCTGTGAGTCTCTGTGTAGTCTGTGGGTCTCTGTGTGTAGTCTGTGGGTCTCTGTGTGAAGTCTGTGGGTCTCTGTGTGAAGTCTGTGGGTCTCTGTGTGAAGTCTGTGGGTCTCTGTGTGTAGTCTGTGAGTCTCTGTGTGAAGTCTGTGGGTCTCTGTGTGTAGTCTGTGGGTCTCTGTGTGAAGTCTGTGGGTCTCTGTGTGTAGTCTGTGAGTCTCTGTGTGAAGTCTGTGGGTCTCTGTGTGAAGTCTGTGGGTCTCTGTGTGTAGTCTGTGGGTCTCTGTGTGAAGTCTGTGGGTCTCTGTGTGTAGTCTGTGAGTCTCTGTGTGAAGTCTGTGGGTCTCTGTGTGAGTCTGTGGGTCTCTGTGTGAGTCTGTGGGTCTCTGTGTGTAGTCTGTGGGTCTCTGTGTGAGTCTCTGTGTGATTCTGTGGGTCTCTGTGTGAAGTCTGTGGGTCTCTGTGTGAGTCTCTGTGTGAGTCTGTGGGTCTCTGTGTGAAGTCTGTGAGTCTCTGTGTGAAGTCTGTGGGTCTCTGTGTGAGTCTGTGAGTCTCTGTGTGAGTCTGTGGGTCTCTGTGTGTAGTCTGTGGGTCTCTGTGTAAAGTCTGTGGGTCTCTGTGTGTAGTCTGTGGGTCTCTGTGTAAAGTCTGTGGGTCTCTGTGTAATATCGTTGAGGACTCTTGGACGCCGGGGTTGAGGCACACGTATTTATTCCGCAACAGTTGTCACAACCGCGGACATACAACACTGGAGGGGGTATCGGCCCCCTCACCCGGATAGCTGGGAACACACTTGCTAGCTATCTCTGACCTACCTCCTAGTCCTCCACTAACGGGCTAGGGGAGGCTATCTGGCCCGACACTGGTAAGTCGGGCTATGGTACCCGGAGTCCCAGAGCACCGGCTCTTGTTCTCGGGACCACGCCGCTGGCTCGGTCCTGCGCGGCCCTGATAAGGGCGGCGACCCAGGGGAGTCCAGAGCTCTAGCTAGACGATCTTAGGTCTTCACTGGTTTAGCTTTAACATTGTGCCCCGAGCTCTCCGGCTCATCCCCTTTTATACCAAAACCCCCCGCTGAGGGGTGGGGCCCCGGAGGATCACGACTCCGGGTCAGCCCCCCAGGCTGCCCGGTGCGGACGTCGTTGAGAGCACCTCCCCGTGCACTCACGAAGCCCCGCCCACTGTGTTTGTTCCCCGTGTGATCCTATGTATACAGCCCCTCCGTAACACCCCTACATCTGTGTAAAGTCTGTGGGTCTCTGTGTGAAGTCTGTGGGTCTCTGTGTGAAGTCTGTGAGTCTATGTGTGAAGTCTGTGGGTCTCTGTGTGAGTCTGTGGGTCTCTGTGTGTAGTCTGTGGGTCTCTGTGTGAGTCTGTGGGTCTCTGTGTGAGTCTGTGGGTCTCTGTGTGAAGTCTGTGGGTCTCTGTGTGTAGTCTGTGGGTCTCTGTGTGTAGTCTGTGGGTCTCTGTGTGAGTCTGTGGGTCTCTGTGTGAGTCTGTGGGTCTCTGTGTGAAGTCTGTGGGTCTCTGTGTGTAGTCTGTGGGTCTCTGTGTGTAGTCTGTGGGTCTCTGTGTGAGTCTGTGGGTCTCTGTGTGAGTCTGTGGGTCTCTGTGTGAAGTCTGTGGGTCTCTGTGTGAGTCTGTGGGTCTCTGTGTGTAGTCTGTGGGTCTCTGTGTGAGTCTGTGGGTCTCTGTGTGAGTCTGTGGGTCTCTGTGTGAAGTCTGTGGGTCTCTGTGTGTAGTCTGTGGGTCTCTGTGTGTAGTCTGTGGGTCTCTGTGTGTAGTCTGTGGGTCTCTGTGTGAGTCTGTGGGTCTCTGTGTGTAGTCTGTGGGTCTCTGTGTGTAGTCTGTGGGTCTCTGTGTGTAGTCTGTGGGTCTCTGTGTGAGTCTGTGAGTCTCTGTGTGAGTCTGTGAGTCTCTGTGTGAGTCTGTGGGTCTCTGTGTGAGTCTGTGGGTCTCTGTGTGAGTCTGTGGGTCTCTGTGTGAGTCTGTGGGTCTCTGTGTGAGTCTGTGGGTCTCTGTGTGAAGTCTGTGGGTCTCTGTGTGTAGTCTGTGGGTCTCTGTGTGAGTCTGTGGGTCTCTGTGTGAGTCTGTTAGTCTCTGTGTGAGTCTGTGAGTCTCTGTGTGAGTCTGTGGGTCTCTGTGTGAGTCTGTGGGTCTCTGTGTGTAGTCTGTGGGTCTCTGTGTGAGTCTGTGGGTCTATGTGTGAGTCTGTGGGTCTCTGTGTGTAGTCTGTGAGTCTCTGTGTGTAGTCTGTGGGTCTCTGTGTGAAGTCTGTGGGTCTCTGTGTGAAGTCTGTGGGTCTCTGTGTGTAGTCTGTGGATCTCTGTGTGAGTCTGTGGGTCTCTGTGTGAAGTCTGTGGGTCTCTGCGTGTAGTCTGTGGGTCTCTGTGTGAGTCTGTGGGTCTCTGTGTGAGTCTGTGGGTCTCTGTGTGTAGTCTGTGGGTCTCTGTGTGTAGTCTGTGGGTCTCTGCGTGTAGTCTGTGGGTCTCTGTGTGAGTCTGTGAGTCTCTGTGTGTAGTCTGTGGGTCTCTGTGTGAGTCTGTGGGTCTCTGTGTGTAGTCTGTGAGTCTCTGTGTGAGTCTGTGGGTCTCTGTGTGAGTCTGTGAGTCTCTGTGTGTAGTCTGTGGGTCTCTGTGTGAGTCTGTGGGTCTCTGTGTGTAGTCTGTGAGTCTCTGTGTGAGTCTGTGGATCTCTGTGTGAGTCTGTGGGTCTCTGTGTGTAGTCTGTGGGTCTCTGTGTGAGTCTGTGGGTCTCTGTGTGAGTCTGTGGGTCTCTGTGTGAGTCTGTGGGTCTCTGTGTGTAGTCTGTGAGTCTCTGTGTAGTCTGTGGGTCTCTGTGTGAAGTCTGTGGGTCTCTGCGTGTAGTCTGTGGGTCTCTGCGTGTAGTCTGTGGGTCTCTGTGTGAGTCTGTGGGTCTATGTGTGAGTCTGTGAGTCTCTGTGTGAGTCTGTGGGTCTCTGTGTGAAGTTTGTGGGTCTCTGTGTGTAGTCTGGGTCTCTGCGTGTAGTCTGTGGGTCTCTGTGTGTAGTCTGTGGGTCTCTGTGTGAAGTCTGTGGGTCTCTGTGTGAAGTCTGTGGGTCTCTGTGTGTAGTCTGTGGATCTCTGTGTGAGTCTGTCGGTCTCTGTGTGAAGTCTGTGGGTCTCTGCGTGTAGTCTGTGGGTCTCTGTGTGAGTCTGTGGGTCTCTGTGTGAGTCTGTGGGTCTCTGTGTGTAGTCTGTGGGTCTCTGCGTGTAGTCTGTGGGTCTCTGTGTGAGTCTGTGGGTCTCTGTGTGAGTCTGTGGGTCTCTGTGTGAAGTCTGTGGGTCTCTGTGTGAGTCTGTAGGTCTCTGTGTGAAGTCTGTGGGTCTCTGCGTGTAGTCTGTGGATCTCTGTGTGAGTCTGTGGGTCTCTGTGTGAAGTCTGTGGGTCTCTGCGTGTAGTCTGTGGGTCTCTGTGTGAGTCTGTGGGTCTCTGTGTGAGTCTGTGGGTCTCTGTGTGTAGTCTGTGGGTCTCTGTGTGTAGTCTGTGGGTCTCTGCGTGTAGTCTGTGGGTCTCTGTGTGAGTCTGTGAGTCTCTGTGTGTAGTCTGTGGGTATCTGTGTGGAGTCTGTGAGTCTCTGTGTGAGTCTGTGAGTCTCTGTGTGAGTCTGTGGGTCTCTGTGTGAGTCTGTGGGTCTCTGTGTGAAGTCTGTGAGTCTCTGTGTGAAGTCTGTGGGTCTCTGTGTGAGTCTGTGAGTCTCTGTGTGAGTCTGTGGGTCTCTGTGTGTAGTCTGTGGGTCTCTGTGTAAAGTCTGTGGGTCTCTGTGTGTAGTCTGTGGGTCTCTGTGTAAAGTCTGTGGGTCTCTGTGTAATATCGTTGAGGACTCTTGGACGCCGGGGTTGAGGCACACGTATTTATTCCGCAACAGTTGTCACAACCGCGGACATACAACACTGGAGGGGGTATCGGCCCCCTCACCCGGATAGCTGGGAACACACTTGCTAGCTATCTCTGACCTACCTCCTAGTCCTCCACTAACGGGCTAGGGGAGGCTATCTGGCCCGACACTGGTAAGTCGGGCTATGGTACCCGGAGTCCCAGAGCACCGGCTCTGGTTCTCGGGACCACGCTGCTGGCTCGGTCCTGCGCGGCCCTGATAAGGGCGGCGACCCAGGGGAGTCCAGAGCTCTAGCTAGACGATCTTAGGTCTTCACTGGTTTAGCTTTAACATTGTGCCCCGAGCTCTCCGGCTCATCCCCTTTTATACCAAAACCCCCCGCTGAGGGGTGGGGCCCCGGAGGATCACGACTCCGGGTCAGCCCCCCAGGCTGCCCGGTGCGGACGTCGTTGAGAGCACCTCCCCGTGCACTCACGAAGCCCCGCCCACTGTGTTTGTTCCCCGTGTGATCCTATGTATACAGCCCCTCCGTAACACCCCTACATCTGTGTAAAGTCTGTGGGTCTCTGTGTGAAGTCTGTGGGTCTCTGTGTGAAGTCTGTGAGTCTATGTGTGAAGTCTGTGGGTCTCTGTGTGAGTCTGTGGGTCTCTGTGTGTAGTCTGTGGGTCTCTGTGTGAGTCTGTGGGTCTCTGTGTGAGTCTGTGGGTCTCTGTGTGAAGTCTGTGGGTCTCTGTGTGTAGTCTGTGGGTCTCTGTGTGTAGTCTGTGGGTCTCTGTGTGAGTCTGTGGGTCTCTGTGTGAGTCTGTGGGTCTCTGTGTGAAGTCTGTGGGTCTCTGTGTGTAGTCTGTGGGTCTCTGTGTGTAGTCTGTGGGTCTCTGTGTGAGTCTGTGGGTCTCTGTGTGAGTCTGTGGGTCTCTGTGTGAAGTCTGTGGGTCTCTGTGTGAGTCTGTGGGTCTCTGTGTGTAGTCTGTGGGTCTCTGTGTGAGTCTGTGGGTCTCTGTGTGAGTCTGTGGGTCTCTGTGTGAAGTCTGTGGGTCTCTGTGTGTAGTCTGTGGGTCTCTGTGTGTAGTCTGTGGGTCTCTGTGTGTAGTCTGTGGGTCTCTGTGTGAGTCTGTGGGTCTCTGTGTGTAGTCTGTGGGTCTCTGTGTGTAGTCTGTGGGTCTCTGTGTGTAGTCTGTGGGTCTCTGTGTGAGTCTGTGAGTCTCTGTGTGAGTCTGTGAGTCTCTGTGTGAGTCTGTGGGTCTCTGTGTGAGTCTGTGGGTCTCTGTGTGAGTCTGTGGGTCTCTGTGTGAGTCTGTGGGTCTCTGTGTGAGTCTGTGGGTCTCTGTGTGAAGTCTGTGGGTCTCTGTGTGTAGTCTGTGGGTCTCTGTGTGAGTCTGTGGGTCTCTGTGTGAGTCTGTTAGTCTCTGTGTGAGTCTGTGAGTCTCTGTGTGAGTCTGTGGGTCTCTGTGTGAGTCTGTGGGTCTCTGTGTGTAGTCTGTGGGTCTCTGTGTGAGTCTGTGGGTCTATGTGTGAGTCTGTGGGTCTCTGTGTGTAGTCTGTGAGTCTCTGTGTGTAGTCTGTGGGTCTCTGTGTGAAGTCTGTGGGTCTCTGTGTGAAGTCTGTGGGTCTCTGTGTGTAGTCTGTGGATCTCTGTGTGAGTCTGTGGGTCTCTGTGTGAAGTCTGTGGGTCTCTGCGTGTAGTCTGTGGGTCTCTGTGTGAGTCTGTGGGTCTCTGTGTGAGTCTGTGGGTCTCTGTGTGTAGTCTGTGGGTCTCTGTGTGTAGTCTGTGGGTCTCTGCGTGTAGTCTGTGGGTCTCTGTGTGAGTCTGTGAGTCTCTGTGTGTAGTCTGTGGGTCTCTGTGTGAGTCTGTGGGTCTCTGTGTGTAGTCTGTGAGTCTCTGTGTGAGTCTGTGGGTCTCTGTGTGAGTCTGTGAGTCTCTGTGTGTAGTCTGTGGGTCTCTGTGTGAGTCTGTGGGTCTCTGTGTGTAGTCTGTGAGTCTCTGTGTGAGTCTGTGGATCTCTGTGTGAGTCTGTGGGTCTCTGTGTGTAGTCTGTGGGTCTCTGTGTGAGTCTGTGGGTCTCTGTGTGAGTCTGTGGGTCTCTGTGTGAGTCTGTGGGTCTCTGTGTGTAGTCTGTGAGTCTCTGTGTAGTCTGTGGGTCTCTGTGTGAAGTCTGTGGGTCTCTGCGTGTAGTCTGTGGGTCTCTGCGTGTAGTCTGTGGGTCTCTGTGTGAGTCTGTGGGTCTATGTGTGAGTCTGTGAGTCTCTGTGTGAGTCTGTGGGTCTCTGTGTGAAGTTTGTGGGTCTCTGTGTGTAGTCTGGGTCTCTGCGTGTAGTCTGTGGGTCTCTGTGTGTAGTCTGTGGGTCTCTGTGTGAAGTCTGTGGGTCTCTGTGTGAAGTCTGTGGGTCTCTGTGTGTAGTCTGTGGATCTCTGTGTGAGTCTGTCGGTCTCTGTGTGAAGTCTGTGGGTCTCTGCGTGTAGTCTGTGGGTCTCTGTGTGAGTCTGTGGGTCTCTGTGTGAGTCTGTGGGTCTCTGTGTGTAGTCTGTGGGTCTCTGCGTGTAGTCTGTGGGTCTCTGTGTGAGTCTGTGGGTCTCTGTGTGAGTCTGTGGGTCTCTGTGTGAAGTCTGTGGGTCTCTGTGTGAGTCTGTAGGTCTCTGTGTGAAGTCTGTGGGTCTCTGCGTGTAGTCTGTGGATCTCTGTGTGAGTCTGTGGGTCTCTGTGTGAAGTCTGTGGGTCTCTGCGTGTAGTCTGTGGGTCTCTGTGTGAGTCTGTGGGTCTCTGTGTGAGTCTGTGGGTCTCTGTGTGTAGTCTGTGGGTCTCTGTGTGTAGTCTGTGGGTCTCTGCGTGTAGTCTGTGGGTCTCTGTGTGAGTCTGTGAGTCTCTGTGTGTAGTCTGTGGGTATCTGTGTGGAGTCTGTGAGTCTCTGTGTGAGTCTGTGAGTCTCTGTGTGAGTCTGTGGGTCTCTGTGTGAGTCTGTGGGTCTCTGTGTGAGTCTGTGAGTCTCTGTGTGAGTCTGTGGGTCTCTGTGTGTAGTCTGTGAGTCTCTGTGTGAGTCTGTGGGTCTCTGTGTGAGTCTGTGGGTCTCTGTGTGAGTCTGTGAGTCTCTGTGTGAGTCTGTGGGTCTCTGTGTGAGTCTGTGGGTCTCTGCGTGTAGTCTGTGGGTCTCTGCGTGTAGTCTGTGGGTCTCTGCGTGTAGTCTTTGGGTCCCTCCGTGTGTAGTCTGTTGGTCTCTGTGTGAGCTATGAGTCTGTGGGTCTGTGTGAAGTCTACGGGTCTCGTGTAGTCTGTGGGTCTCTGTGTGAAGTCTGTGGGTTTCTGTGTGTAGTCTGTGATTCTCTGTGTGAGTCTGTGAGTCTCTGCGTGTAGTCTGTGGGTCTCTGTGTGAGCTATGAGTCTGTGGGTCTGTGATTTGTCTATGGGTCTCTCTGTGTGTAGTCTGTGGGCCGCTATGTGAGCTATTAGTCTGTGGGTCTCTGTGTGAAGTCTGTGGGTCTCTGTGTGTAGTCTGTGAGTCTCTGTGTGAGTCTGTGGGTCTCTGTGTGTAGTCTTTGGGTCCCTCCGTGTGTAGTCTGTTGGTCTCTGTGTGAGCTATGAGTCTGTGGGTCTGTGTGAAGTCTACGGGTCTCTGTGTAGTCTGTGGGTCTCTGTGTGAAGTCTGTGGGTCTCTGTGTGTAGTCTGTGATTCTCTGTGTGAGTCTGTGAGTCTCTGTGTGAGAGTCTGTGGGCCTCTGTGTGAGTCTGTGTGCTGCTGTGCGAGCTATTAGTCTGTGGGTCTCTGTGTGAGTCTCTGAGTCCATTGGTCTATGCGTGAGTCTATTGAGTTTGAGTTGATTTGATTTCTTACACGGATGATGACGGTCCGGTTTGAAACAGTTGCAAAAAAATCCACGGAAGATCTGTGGTGCCGTACGAGCACAGCAAGATGAAACATTACATCAATGTAAGATGTAATGTTTTTATTTTACCAGGTAAGGCCCACTGCATATCACAAATGATAGCTCAACGAAGTGGACTTATTATCATCATCATCATGATCACGTGGACATTTAAAGCAGCAGCCACACACTCTTGACTCGTGATGTCGATTCTAAATGTGGAAGGGAAAACCCGGAGGACCCAGAGAAATATCCACGCGACCACGGGGAAAGAGAGAGACACGCAAACTCCAAACATACAGCAGTCGTCGTCAGGGTCGGAATCGAACCCACGACCTCCTGTACACCAGGCGAGGTAGTTAACATCTCCTAGCCATCGTGGTGATGATGAGATAGAGAGAGAGACGCAAACTCCAAATAAATAGCGGGGGTCAGGATCGAACTGACGATCGCCTGTATACGAGGCGAGGTAGTTAACATCTCCGAGCCACCGTGGTGATGATGATGAGAGAGAGAGACACGCAAACTCCAAATATATAGCAGCAGGCGTCAGGGTCGGAATCGAACCCACGACCTCCTGTACACCAGGCGAGGTAGTTAACATCTCCTAGCCTCCGTGGTGATGATGATGAGAGAGACAAGCAAACTCCAAATACACAGCAGGCATCATCAGGGTCCGGATCGAACCCACGACCTCCTGTGCACCAGGCGAGGTAGTTAACATCTCCTAGCCACCGTGATGATGATGATGCTGATGAAAGAGACACACAAACTCCAAATATACAGCAGCAGCCGTCAGGATCAGGATCGAACCCACGACCTCCTGTACACCAGGCGAGGTAGTTAACATCTCCTAGCCACCGTGGCCCCCTCTACAACCCCCACTCACCCCGCCTACTCGCTGGTCTCGACACCACAACAACAACTACGGTAACGTAGTAGGATGGGGATGGTTGCGTCGTATTTGTAAGTGTTTCGATGATTTGTTTACTTTTCCTATACTTTGTAATTCCTACCGTGTTTCTTTTAGATTTCTTGTTGTCGTGACGTTCTTACCCCGTGCCCCGACTGGACATCTGTGAGCAAAGCGTCACGGCTCATCGGATTCCTCTAGCGGTCTAATTACAAATAAACTCTCATTCTGTGGAATTCTCTCTCTCGCTCTCCCATCCTTCACGCCATCACCACCACCACGACCACCACCACCACGACCACCACCACCACGACCACCACGACCACCACCACCACCACGACCACCACCACGACCACCACCCCCCCTTCCCCCTCCCCCTTCCTTCTCCCCCTCCCTCCTCCCCCCTCCCCCCCTCCCTCCTTCCCCCTCTCTCCTTTCCCCTCCCCCTCCTCCCCCTCCCAATCCTTTCCACCCCCTCCTCCTCCTCCCCCCCCTCCTCCACCCCCTCTCCCCCTTCCTACCTCCCCCCCCCCTCCTCCCCCCTCCTCCCCCCCCTCCTCCCCCCCCTCCTCCTCCCCCTCCTCCTCCTCCCTCCCCCCTCCTCCCCCCCCCTCCTCCTCCCCCCCCCTCCTCCCCCCTCCTCCCCCCTCCCTCCCTCCCCCCCTCCTCCTCCCCCTCTCCCTCCCCCCTCCCCCCTCTCCCTCCTCTGTCCCCCTCTCCCACCCCTCCACCCCCCACAGCGCCCCCCGATCCCCGTGCAGTGCCCCACGGCGTGCACGTGCGTGGTGCACACCGCCGACCTGGGCCTGAGCGTCAACTGCCAGGAGCGCGGCATCGAGCGCCTCTCGTCGCTGCGCCCTCGTCCCGGCGACCCCAAGAAGCTCTACCTCACCGGCAACGCCCTCGGGCGTGTCATGCGCGGCGACCTCGAAGGCCTGCGCGCCCTCGACCTCCTCCACCTGGCCGCCAACCGCATCGCGTACGTCGAGGAGGGCTCCTTCGACGACCTCGGCGGACTCCGTCGGCTGCACCTGAACGGCAACGACCTGGCGCGTCTCACGCCCGGGATGCTCTCGGGTCTCGGCAGCCTCCAGTACCTGTACGCGGAGTACAACGTGCTCCGCGAGGTGGCGCCGGGCACGTTCGAGCGCACGCCCCAGCTGCGGCTGCTGTTCCTCAACAACAACCTGCTGCGCTGGCTGCCCGCGGGCGCGTTCGCCTCGACGCCCGAGCTCGCGCGCCTCAACCTGCGCGGCAACCACTTCAGGGCGCTGCCCGTCGCCGGCGTGCTCGATCGCATCAGCGCGCCGCTCGTGCAGGTGACGGTTGGTGGGGTGGGGGGAGGGGTGGGTGGGGGAGGGTGGGGGAGGGTGGGTGGGTGGGGGAGGGTGGGTGGGGGGTGGGGTGGGTGGGGTGGGTGGGGTGGGTGGGGTGGGATGCGGGTGGGTGGGATGGGTGGGATGGGTGGGGGTGGGTGGGTGTGGTGGGTGGGTGGGGGGTAGGGTGGGTGGGGTGGGTGGGTGGGGGGTAGGGTGGGGTGGGTGGGGTGGGTGGGGGGTAGGGTGGGGTGGCTGGGGTTGGGGGTGGGTGGGGGGGGCGGGTGGGGTGGTTGGGGTGGGTGGAGTGGGGTTGGGGGTGGGTGGGGTGGGTCGGTGCGGTGGGGTCGGTGCGGTGGGATGGGTGAGGGGGGGTGGTGGGGTGGGTGAGGTGGGGAGGGAGGTGATTGGGGGGGGGGGGGGTTGTGTAGTTGATTGGTGGTGGTGTTGGGTTGGTTGTTGGTGGTGGTGTTGTTGGGTGCCCATCGCCAGAGTGTGGTTCACAACATTTGGAGCCTTTTTGGCCGCTACAAAAGAAGGCCGCTGTCTCTGTTGTAAGCCAATCAGTTTCAAAGGCAATGCCCATTTACTATCAGAGCCACGTGTTTTGTTCGCATGTTCACCACGAGTACCGTGTGTGGTTAATGCAGTAACTTTATTCCTTGCCAAAGGTTTCGATTTGTTGTTTAAACATTTTAACATTTTAACAAAACTCCTGTTTTAGTGCCAGAAAGGGTAAACCCTACTGTCATTTAGCAAAGATTTGGAGCATTTTTTCTTTACCGGTTTCGCCGGATCGCCCCCCCCCGCCCCGCCGGCACCGCCCTATAACGTTACCAGCATCCGTTTAATCGCGCGGCGCCGGATATAATCGATGACCAACTCCGGTTGTTGCGGTGACGCAGGTGGACCTCCACGAAAACCCGTGGGACTGCACGTGCCCCCTGGCCGACCTGCGGCGGTGGATGCTCGAGGAGCTGAGCGCCGGCATCGTCGTGGGCGAGGTGACCTGCGAGTCTCCGGTGCGGCTCGCCGGACGCGACGTCCGCTTCGCTGCCCTGGGAGGTGCTGTGCCCTCTTCCTCACGACGACGGCGACGACGATGTCGCGGCAGCGGCGGCCCTCATCCCGGCGGCCCCCGCCGTCACCGGGCGACCGCAGCCCGCGGCCGTCTCCCCGCCTTCGCCGGTCGGCGAGGGCGCCGGACGGCCCCGCCCGCCGGTGGCCGAAGCCGGGACCGCCGGCCCCGGCACGTCGGAGGTCTCGGCCGTCCCCCTCTCGGTGCTCATCCTCAGCCTCCTCGCCGTGTTCGTGGCGACCGTCTTCGCCGCCGCGGGCCTCCTGGTCTTCGTGCTCCGGAGGCGGAGGCTCGGGCAGGCGGTCGGCGGCGGCGGCGGAGGTGGAGGAGCGGGTGGAGTCGGCGGAGGAGGAGCGGGCAGGGCGGTCGTGCTCAAGCGCAAGCGGGGAGTCTCCAGCGGCGCAGGGCAGGTGGGTCTTGGGTTGGCGGGGGGAGGGGGGGGCGGCGTCGTAACGATGATGCAAAGGCGTCGGAGTTCGCGCGCATCGCTAAATTGTTTGCAAGGCGTCCACGCGGGGGTACACGCGGGGTTACACCCACCTATAGACTGTACCATCCCTCCACACCACCTGTGGACCGTATCATCATACCCCCCTCGCACCTGTGGGCTGTACCATCCCTCCCCACCACACCTGTGGACCGTAGCATCCTGCCCCCCCTCCCCCACCTGTAGACCATACCATCCTACATGTGGTTGGGGGGTAGGGGCGGTGATGAGGGGAGGGAGCCTATGGGTAAAGTGGGGGGTGCATGCCATTACGTTCATCTAGCAAGGGGTGGAAGAGGAGGAGGAGGAGGGTTGTGGGGGTGTGGTGGGATGGTCAGGGGAAGAGGGAAGGAAGGGTGGGAAAGCTTATGAACTACTTTTTGGTTTTTTTACCAGGTAAGGCCCTAACGCAGCTGTGTAGCCCTTTTTCAGAAGTCACCGGGCTATCACAAATTATACTGGTAGGAACCACCTGGTTCCACCAGCCCACAGGGGATTATTGTGTCCGTCTGTCCGTTGTGCATCCAAAAATAGGAGGGGTGGGGCTGGGTGGAGAGGGGAGGGTGGGGAGGGCTGGGTGGGAAGGGTGGGGCTGGGTGGGGATGGTGGGGTGGGGCGGGGTGGGGAGGGGCTGGTCACCCCGTGGTGCCCTTATAAAACTCAAAGTTTAACTTACTCACGCCGACTTGTGTCCGCCCTCACAGTCGGCCATATTTGCGGAATACACCATGCCGCCGTTGACTCTGGCCATTGACCGAGCAACCCAACGTTCCTACCAGCTCCCTCCGCAGGAATGTGTTAAGCTTCTCAACGAAGTGGCAGCTTCTCATCATCATAACCGTCGTAGTCGTGTGGAAGTTCATCGCGGCAGCCAAATGCTCTCCTCTTAAACACCGTCGATTCAAAATGTGGAGGGGTAAAAAACCGGAGGAGCTGGAGAAATATCCACGCGACCACGGAGAGAGAGAGGCATGCAAACTCCAAACATACAACAGGCATCGTCAGGGTTGAGATCGAACCCACGTACCTCCTGTACACTAGGCGAGGTGATTGACATCTCGCTCTGTTCCAGTGGTTCTTCTTCTTGTTAACCCGGGGTGCACGCAACCCCAGGGGGTGCGAGATGCACTTTCTGGGGGTGTGCGAGACACGGCCACATTTATTTTTTTAGAAGGTAAATCATCGAAACACAAATCAAGCACGGGCAACGTAAATTACAACTTAATCTGTTTCATAAAACCTCTACGTAGTTATTAACATTGCACATTCGTTTTACGATTCAGATCCAAAAGGGCGCAAGGCTGCAGTAAAGGTTACGAATTACCACTGGTTTAGAGCGTCTGCCACTTGCACCGTTT
Source organism: Lampetra fluviatilis (assembly GCF_964198595.1). Lineage (NCBI taxonomy): Eukaryota > Metazoa > Chordata > Hyperoartia > Petromyzontiformes > Petromyzontidae > Lampetra > Lampetra fluviatilis. The sequence goes on from NC_136330.1 coordinate 5,594,390, forward strand.
TAAAGACGCAGTAATATCCCCCCCCTCCCCTGTATACCAGGCGAGGTAGTTAACATCTCGCTCTATTCGTACAAATGGGTGCGCGTGTCCGATTGCACATCGTTGCGGTTAAAACCCGGCCAATATTCGCCGGCCCCGTCGACCCGCACACGCGCTCCCCCACGATCTTAATCCGCACAGCAAATAAAATGGAGAAATTGGGATCACCCTTTGCTTTACAAGTTGTACGCACACACAAAAAAGGAAAGAAAGAATTGCCATTGTTAAATCTTGTCACTTTTTATAAGCCGGAGAAATGTACGTCTATATATCTGCCTTGCTGCTTGCCTAACAAATAGAAAGAAGCAACCGTGCTTTTTGGAAAGCAGTCTTTTCAACGTTTATTGGGTATTATTATGCATTCTTTTTTTAATATGCTATTATTTTTTGAGCTCTGTAACTGACACTGCAGGTCGTTGTTGTATGCTGTGATTTACGTGTGGTGTATTTTGCAATAGTTTTCTGTGATTGGACATCATCTGTCACGTGTAGCACATTTTGCAGTAACTTTTTAACTATGACTCCCTGTGATTGGACATCATCTGTCACGTGTAGCACATTTTGCAGTAACTTCTTCACTATACTCGTTTGTGATTGGACGGAGCCTGTGACGTGTAGCACGTTTCACAGTAATGTCCTCACTATAGCCGTCTCTGATTGGACGGAATCTGTCAAGTGTAGCAAATTTCACAGTAACTTCTTCAATTATAACCCTCTGTGATTGGACGGAATCTGTCACGTGTAACACGTTTCACAGTCACTTCATCACTATAACCGTCTGTGATTGGACGGAATCTGTCACGTGTGTGTACGTATGTATGTTCCAGTTCAAGTTCATTTATTAGATATAGCCCTGTGAGCCATTCGGCTCTTGAATCGGGTGCAACGGCAACAAACAAAAAACAAAAACATGAACAAAAAAACATCTTAAAGTGAATATGTGACTAAGTGCAAACAGAAAATCCAAGAAAAGACAGCAAAATATTGCAGAAAAAAACACCGTACACCAACGCTGTGTGCAAAAATCCCAGTGGGATGCAATTCAAACAACAACAACAACAACCACAAGACAACTTAGATTAAGGCCATCAGTCTAACTCTGTACTACAACAAACAAACATGGCTAAACCAATACACTTTTCGAAATCGCCAAAATAAAGCCATGAAAGCAATGAAAAAGCAATCATAGGAACTGTGACGGAATTTTCACAATAAATGGCATAAACATGTACTACCAAAACCTTGCAGCCATAGCTGAGAGGCAGGCGACTGTGGGTTTGAACGGGGTCCTAGATGGACGCCCATCACCGGCGCGGAACAATGGCAGGCGCATTTTACAGATGACAAGTCGATGGTCAGTGGGCAGATCAGCTCCACGGTAGGTCGTGGTGTCAAGGACATCCGCTGTTCTCTCGCTGTGCAATCCAGCGGATGTTCTTCCTTGGACCCGGCGTGCAACTGTGATGCTTCACGGCGTAGTTGGTGATTATAAACCCACGGTGCTGCACAGAAGTTCAGCAGCCTTCTGCTGCTGCTGCTGCTGCCGTTGTTATTGAGCCGATCTGGCCCGTGCCTTCTAATCACTCCAGCCCAGGTGCGAGGGTCATGACCCACTCGGGCATTAAAGTCACTCAACAGGACGTTGAACTTCGTTCGCACCGTACGTAGCGAACCGTGCTCATCGGAGGTGCGGGGTCGGGTCGAAGGACAAACTAACTTCACAGGGCTCAGACGCCCTTGGCATGAGGGTAAAAGCAGCTCCCATCGTGTAAAACAAACCAGTGTTGTGATTATCCATCCGTCTGTCCATCCGTCAATTCATCTGTCTGTCCGTCCATCTGTCCATCTATCCATCCGTCCATTTGTCCGTGTGTCTGTCCGTGCATCTGTCTGTCCGTCCGTTTGTCCGTTTGTCCACGCATCCATTAGTCTAACGCCAGCGGTACCACCATAGCTGCCATGAAGATGATCCGATGTGAGCGGAACTTGAGTCTGACGGTTGCGTTGCTGTTCGGGTTGGGATGGAAGAAAAAGAAAACAGGCAAATTGATCGTAGGATTTTTTTTGCCCAAACCTTGCGGAGACACAAGCCGAGGGTCCATCGGAAGGAGGCTCAGCATTTAGTAAATCCCGATCCTGCGCGTCGATGCCATTTGCCCTGGACGCTTTTTTGCCGGGTCTGCGTCCATACCGCGAAAAGAAATAAGTTCACAAGGACGCACCGACAAACGCAAAGACGAAAAGTCTTCTGCCGCTCGTCGCTCGTGTCAAAGGTCACCAGCCGGCATCGATGTCTCCTGCTCGTCTCCCGGTTCGCTTCGCCCAGAGCCAGTTGTGAGAAATATCCACGCTGCTACAGCTCGGAGGGGTCAGGTCTATCCACTGTCAAGTCAAGTTCCCGTATTTTTGTTGTTGTTGTTGTTTTGACACCGCGTGAGTGTGGCTATGGTACAAATTGAAAGTGGGCCTCGACGGAAATCGTCGATCTTCTTGCTGATGTGAGCCAAACGAATTAAGTGGGGGGTGAGGGGTTGTGTGGAGGAGGCTCGTGAAGGACGCTGCTGCTGCTGCTACTGGGCAGTTGGAGGCAGTCGCTCCTCCGGCAACAACGGAGGGCGGAGGAGCGACGCTCACAACAACGAGCGGAGCACCGGGTGCTAAAGCACAGCGAGTTGGCACGTAAGGGGGGTACAGCTGGTGCATCCGCCAGTCATCTCAGTCAGTCAAACGAAGGCACCACCTGGGTCTGTCCGGTGACCTTACAGCGAGCCTTCGACAATTCACGTGGCAATTCAAAGCAGGCTGCGAGGGGAATCACCGATCTTGCTGATTTGAGCCAAACAAATGAAGTCAGGAGGGGGGGGGGGTGTGGAGGAGGCTCGTGAAGGACGCTGCTGCTACTGGGCAGTTGGAGGCGGTCGCCCCTCCAGCAACGACTTAGGGCAGAAGAGCAACGCTCACAACAACGATCGGAGCGCTGGGCATATAAAATACAGCCATTTACACAAGGAGTCATGACTCCTTGTAAAAAGGTGTCAGTTTTGTTGCCAGATAGAAGGGTAAAAAAACAATAATCATATTTCTTACTGGCAAATGAGGTTCCAATGGTGTAGATGCTTACCCCGAGCTCTCATACTCTGATGGTGCATTGTCTTTGAGTTGTGCGCCTTTTGGCGTCATCTGGTCCAACACCATGTGAGACTAGGCTCTAATGAAAGCTGTCTCGGGTGTGGACCAATCAACTTCAAGCACAGTGCATACAGAGTTATGTTTTTTGTTTGCATTATGACTGCAGGTATTGTGGTCTATGCAAACATGACTCCTTGTAAAAATGTGTCAGTTTTGTTGCCAGATAGAAGGGTAAAAAAACAATTATCAAAAGACAGCCAGTTGGCACTCCAGGGGGTACACCTGGTGGTGCATCTGCCGGTCATCTCAGTCAGCCAACCCATGGCACCACCTGGTTTGTCCCGAGACCTCCTCCTGTCAGCGAGCCTCAAAGTGCACCTAGCCTGGCACAAGCGCCGTGGTGACGTCACCATCACTTAGTGAGTATTGGCATTGGATGTCACACCACTACTCGGTCCAAGTATTGCTTGCCAACAAATCGATTGCCAGAGAATCGACATCTCTCAAGATCGCTTCCTCGTCAATGTTGAGCAGCCGATGCCGGATCGACCGAGCGAGAATCGATATGATTGACCTCGATTCACGATCCACAAGGACAATGCATGGAGCGGGCAAATATCGTGATCCCTGATTTCTTAAAACTAAACTCGAACTGATAATTGTTTTTTTTTTACCCTTCTATCTGGCAACAAAACTGACACCTTTTTTTACAAGGAGTCATGTTTGCATAGACCACAATACCTGCAGTCATAATGCAACCAAAAAACATAACTCTGATAATGTGCACTGTCCTTGAAGTTGATTGGTCCACACCCGAGGCAGCTTTCTTTAGAGCCTAGTCTCACATGGGTTGGACCAGATGACGCCAAAAGGCGCACAACTCAAAGACAATGCACCATCAGAGTATGAGAGCTCGGGGATAAGCATTTACACCATTGGAACCTCATTTGCCAGTAAAAAAAATGATAAATATGATAATTGGTTTTTTTTGTAGTCTATGCAAACATGACTCCTTGTAAAAAAAGGTGTCAGTTTTGTTGCCAGATAGAAGGGTAAAAAAAAACTATTATCATATTTTTTACTGGCAAATGAGGTTCCAATGGTGTAAACTCGAACTATTTTTCGATTTAAAGCTTTCGTGACTGCAGGGATTCATCTTCTTGGTTCTTTCGGTAAAGTCACGTAGAAGGGAAGTAATAAAATAATAAAAATAAAACATAATAAAATAAAATAATATAATAATATAATCATAAAATAAAATAATATAATAATATAATAATATTTTATTTTATTATGTTTTATTTTTATTATTTTATTACTTCCCTTCTACGTGACTTTACCGAAAGAACCAAGAAGTCGAACTATTTTGTTATTTTAGCTTGAACTACGTAGCTGTTTTGCACAAGCGGCCTGGCTTTCACAAACGACGGCTCAAAGAAATCGCTGCTTGCTCATCATCGTCACGGGGGAATTTACAGCAGCAGCAAAAAGACTCGAAACGCGTGACGTTGATTGCAAACGTGGAGGGAAAACCCGGAGGACCTTGAGAAAAATCTACGCGACCACGGGGAGGGAGACGCCACAAACTCCAAATATACAGCAGCAGGCGTCAGGGTCTGGATCGAACCCACGATCTCCTGTACACCAGGCGAGGTAGTCAACATCTCCTAGCCACCGTGATGATTATGATATAGATCGAACCCACGACCTCCTGTAGATCAGGCGAGGTAGTCAACATCTCCTAGCCACCGTGATGATTATGATATAGATCGAACCCACGATCTCCTGTACACCAGGCAAGGTAGTCAACATCTCCTAACCACCCTGATGATTATGATATAGATCGAACCCACGACCTCCTGTAGATCAGGCGAGGTAGTCAACATCTCCTAGCCACCGTGATGATGATAGAGATCAAACCCACTAACTCCTGTAGACCAAGCGAGGTAGTTAACATCTCCTAGTCACCCTGATGATTATGATAGAGATCGAACCCACGACCTCCTGTAGATCAGGCGAGGTAGTCAACATCTCCTAGCCCCCATAATTGTGATCGAGATCGAACCCACGACCTCCCGTACACCAGGCGAAGTAGTCAACATCTCCTAGCCACCATGATGATAAAGATCGAACCCACGACTTCCTGTACACCAGGCGAGGTAGTCAACATCTCCTAGTCACCCTGATGATTATGATAGAGATCGAACCCACGACCTCCTGTACACCAGGCGAGGTAGTCAACATTTCCTAGCCACCGTGGGGCCCATTTCTTTTCGTCGGGTGTTCCGATTCTATTGGCGCCTTCCGGGCTCACACAAACATCTGCCACTCAAAGCGCCATCAAATAAAACTGACGAATCAATGTCGAGGTGGTACCTAATTTATCGACCACCCCGTCCGAACAGAGGGTGGGATGATGATGATGTTGATGATGATGATGGGCTGAGTCAACCCCCTCCACACCACCAACCTGAATGCGAACTCAGGTTTCATTGGCTCAGGGGGAGCGTGCGTTGGTTGTGTGGGGTGCGTGGGGGGGAGCGGTGGCGCAGTGGTTAGCGCTTCGCTGCGCTACGAACCCAGTCCCGTTCGAGTTTGAATCTCGCTCACGGTCACCAAACGCCGGCAACTGATTTCATCTGAACCGTTCCTGGGCCTTCCGCAAGGTCGACTCAGCCTTAAAATGCTTCTTATCTGGTGATGCGCGTGTGTGTGTGGGGGGGGAGCGGTGGTGTAGTGGTTAGCGCTACGCTGCGCTACGAACCCGGTGACCCGAGTTCGATTCCCGCTCACGGCCAACACCAGTGACGATTATCTTAACCGGTCCTGGGCCTCCCCTAGGTCGACTCAGCCTCAAATTAGTACCTCATGTGCTGTGTAAACATCGCCACGAGGGGAGACAAAGGCGACCGGGCGTGGTGCTGGCCACCCACCCCCTCGTGTGCCACGTGCCGACCTTCATAGATTTGCCGCTGCGACCTCCTCACAGCACTTGCCCCCAAAGGCCTGCCGAGGCTATGCGGGGGATCTTTGTCTTTGGATAAGTGGGTGAGCGAGAAGGGCTCGCAAGTGACGTCATCGCATCTATCCCTCGATTTAAGGAACGAAACGGGAGGATTTCTCCACAAATCTCGCTGTCGGCCTGATGAAGCTGGTTGCAATGACTGGAAAAACGTCGTGCTCAGATTGTAAATGTTGTGGATTTGCTCTCCAACACACAGCCGGTGTGCTGTACTAGTACACTACACTATTCACTACACTATACACTACACTATACACTACTATACATTACACTATACACTACACTATACACTACTATACACTACACTATACACTACACTATATACTACTTTACACTACACTATACACTACGCTATACACTACACTATACACTACACTATACACTACACTATATACTACTTTACACTACACTATAGACTACACTATACACTACACTACTATAAACTACACTCTACACTACACTATATACTACGCTATACACTACACTATACACTACACTATACACTACTATACACTACACTATACACTACTATACACTACACTATACACTTCACTATATACTACTTTACACTACACTATACACTACACTATACACTAGTGCTGTACTAGTAACAACACGGCACGTTTTGTTTACGTGACACTAAACCTTACTAATTAACTGTGTCGGGTGGTGGCGGGTTTAACGACACAACATTTTTATTTACGCGATTTAACCCAACAAAACAACAACCTGAATTGTGCATGTGCGAGTGAGTGGTTCTGCAAAGTCACAAACTCTGGGACGGAAGCAATCGAATGGCTCAAATCACTGTGGAGCTCAAATCTCAAAAGGAAAAACAAAAATTATTATCGCGAAATTGCTGCTCACAGGGGTCGATGATGGGCATTCACTGTTTTACGTTGGTGGTTACGTGTGGAGTGTGTGGTGTGTAGTGTGTGTGTAGTGTGGTGTGTGTGTAGTGTGGTGTGTGTGTGGTGTGTGTGGTGTGTGTGTGCGTGTGTGTGTGGAGTGTGTGTGGTGTGTGTGTGCGTGTGTAGTGTATGTGGCGTGTGTGTGTGGTGTGTGTGTGGTTTGTGTGGTGTGTGGTGTATAGTGTGTGTGTGTGTGTGATGTGTGTGTGATGTGTGTGTGTGTGTGGTGTGTTTGTGGTGTATAGTGTGTGTGGTGTGTGTGGTGTGTGGTGTGTGTGTGTGCGCGTGTGTGTGGAGTGTGTGTGGTGTGTGTGTGCGTGTGTAGTGTATGTGGCGTGTGTGTGTGGTGTGTGTGTGGTTTGTGTGGTGTGTGGTGTATAGTGTGTGTGTGTGTGTGATGTGTGTGTGATGTGTGTGATGTGTGTGTGTGTGGTGTGTTTGTGGTGTATAGTGTGTGTGGTGTGTGTGGTGTGTGTGTGGTGTGTGTGTGCGTGTGTGTGTGTGGTGTATGTGGTATATGTATGGTGTGTGTGCGTGTGGTATGTAGTGTGTGGTGTGTGTGCGTGTGTGTGGTGTATGCGTGTGTGGTGTGTGGTGTGTATGGTATGTGTATGGTGTGGGTGCGTGTGTGGTGTGTGTGGTGTGTAGTGTGTGGTGTGTGTGTGTGCGTGTGTGTGGTGTATGCGTGTGGTATGTGTGTGTGTGTGGTGTGTGTGTGTGGTATAATGTGGTGTGTGTGTGGTGTGTGTGTGGGGTGTGCGTGTGTGTTTTTGTGTGTGGTGTGTGTGATGTGTTGTGTGTGTGAGTGTGGTGTGAGTGTGTGCGTGTATGTGCTGTGTAAAGTGTGTGTGTGGTGTGTGTGTGTGAGAGTGGGGTGTGTGTGCGGTGTGTGTGTGAGGTGTGTGTGTGTGAGGTGTGTGTGGTGTATAAGTGTGTGTGAGCGGTGTGTGAGCGGTGTGTAAAGTGTGTGTGTGTGAGTGTGGTGTGTGTATGGTGTGAGTGTGGTGTGTGTGGTGTGAGTGCGGTGTGTGTGTGCTGTGTAAAGTGTGTGTGTGAGTGTGGTGTGAGTGTGGTGAGTGTGGTGTGTGTAGTGTGTGTGGGGTGTAGTGTGTGCGTGTGTGAGAGTGTGTGAGAGTGTGTTAGAGTGTCTGAGAGTGTGTGTGAGTGTATGTGAGTGTGTGTGCGGGGTGAGTGTGTGAGTGGTATGAGGTGCGTGCGGTGTGTGTGGTGTGTGTGTGCTGTGTAAAGTGTGTGTGTGAGTGTGGTGTGAGTGTGGTGTGTGTGGTGTGTCTGTGGTGTGTGTGTGTGTGGTGTGTGTGGTGTGTGTAGTGGGTGTGTGCGTGTGTGTGGTGTGTAGTGTGTGTGTGCGGTGTGTGTGTGCGGTGTGTTTGGTGTGTGTGAGTGGTGTGTGCGGGGTGAGTGCGTGAGTGGTGTGAGTGGTGTGAGTGGTGTGAGGTGTGTGTGGTGTGTGCGTGTGCGGTGTGTGTGTGTGCGTGTGGTGTGTTAAGTGTGTGTGAGAGTGGTGTGTGTGAGTGGTGTGTGCGGTGTGTGTGTGGTGTGTGTGTGAGTGGTGTGTGCGGTGTGTGTGTGTGCGGTGTGTGTGGTGTGTAGTGTGTGGTGTGTGTAGTGTGTGTGTGGTGTGTGTGTGTGCGGTGTGTGTGAGTGTGGTGTGTGTGAGTGTGGTGTGTGTGCTGTGTAAAGTGTGTGTGAGAGTGTGTGTGTGTGTGCGGTGTGTGTGTGTGCTAGCTCACGAACTAAGGCCTCATTAAACACTTAAAAGCAGTAAAAAAAATTTTACTCACTTCACCGAGCTTCAGCGAAATTAACAGTGGCGATAAATTTCAAAGCATCGCCTGTTTAATATATTCGCATACCTTTTATTAGTTCTACCCCAGCTGCTGCTGATGTTGTTGTTGATGAATCATCAATGCTCCCTTCAAACCCCAAACGTCAAAAGAGTTAAAGTTAAAAGATCATCAGAGCCGACGAAATTCCCGGAATTCGATGTCGACGCCTCGCAGCGCGTTTGCGATGATTTCCTTTTCGTCAGATAAAAGTTTCGTTAATCAAAACGAAGGTTTCATTTTCACTGTGCAGGTGATTCTCGCTATAACGGGGGGGGGGCGGGGCGGGTTGGAGGGGGGGGGGGGTACAATTCCGTAAGACAAATGCAAAGATCCCCCGTATAGCTCTTAAGACTGTCGGGGCAAAGTGCTGCAAGTGGCGAGTAGTAGCACCGCCGATGAGGTTCTAGAGCACGTGGAGAGGAGGGGGGGGTGGAAGGACAGTGCTGGTCATCCCGCCCGGCCGCCTTTGTCTCCCTAAGTGAAGCGATGTTGACACAGCCAAGGTACTCGTTCGAGGCTGAGTCGACCTAGTGGAACCCCAGGACTGGGCTCAGATGAATACGTCACCGATGTTGGTGGCCGTGAGCGGGAATCGAACTCAGGGTCAGTAGGCTCAGTAGCGCCGTGCGCTAACCGCTGCACCACCGCTCCCCGCCACTATCATCATCATCGTCATTATTTCTTTAGAACTCAAGTTTTTGGTTTAGTGTCCTTGTATGCACCTCCGATGAGCGCGGTGGGCTACGTACGGTGCGAAGAAAGTCCAACAAACATGCATACTCACCGGGCATTTTAAGGCCGAGTCGACCTAGGGGGAGCCCCAGGACTCGGGTCTCCAGGCTCAGTAGCGCCGTGCGCTAACCGCTGCGCCACCGCTCCCCCTCCTCCCCCAGCAGCATCCAAATCACGGCAGTCGTCAGCATCTGGGTGCTCGGGGAGAGGAAGTTGAAGGGGCGATTCAGTTTCATGTATTCGGTGTAGCCCTGTGAGCCATTCGGCTCTTGAATCGGGTGCAACCGCAACAAGCAACAGAACAAAAACATGAACAAGAAAACATCTTAAAGTGAATATGCGACTATGTGCAAACAGAGAAATCTAGGAAAAAAAACTGCAAAGTCTTCCAGAAAAAAAGGCATCGTAGACCAACGCTGCGTGCAAAAATCCAAGTGGGATGCAAGTCAAACAACAACAACAACAACCACAAGACAACTTAGATTAAGGCCATCATTCTAACTCCGTACTACAACAACACAAACATGGCCAAACCAAAAAAACGTATTCGAAATCACCAAAATAAAGCCATAAAAGCAATGTAACAGTGATCATACGAACTGTGACCATCATCATCAGCATCCCTCCCTTCGGATGGGGGTTGATAAAACGAAGTACCACCTACTCCAGGGAAGATATTAACGCGTTCGGAGCACGGCGCGCTAACCACTGCACCACCGCTCCCCCCCCCACCGCAAACCACACCACCCCACCCCCCTCCCTCGGGCCCCTTCCAAGTCTGCAAAAAGAAATCGCTGAGTCTGGCAAAAAAAAAAATTGTATTTGTATAATTATTTATATATCAAACGTTCCCCGCAATCATCCATCGATTAGCGGACATCCCGTGCGTGTGTGGGTGGGTGGGGGTGGACCGGTTGTACGGACGGAGAGTGAAGCCAATTACTAGGGGCCTGCAACATCCCTGCTGTAGTGGGGGGGAGGGAGGGGGGGAGGGGGGGGGAGTAGGTGGAGGAGGAGGAGGGGGGAGGAGGGGGAGGGGGGGAGGGGGGGAGGGAGGGAGGAGGGGGCAGGAGGAGGGAGGGAGGGGGAGTAGGTGGAGGAGGAGAGGGGGAGGGGGGAGGGGGGAGGGGGGGGGAGGGGGGAGGGGGGAGGAGGAGGGGGGAGGAGGGGGGGAGGGAGGGAGGAGGGGGCAGGAGGAGGGAGGGAGGGGGAGTAGGTGGAGGAGGAGGAGGAGGAGAGGGGGAGGGAGGAGGGGGGAAGAGGAAGGAGAAGGAAGGGGGAGGAGGGAGGGGGGAAAAGAGAAGAGGGGGGAGGGGGAGGAGGGGGGGGGGAGGAGGAGGAGGGGGAGGGGGAGTAGGTGGAGGAGGAGGAGGGGGGAGGAGGGGGGAGGGGGGGGGGAGTAGGTGGAGGAGGAGGAGGGGGGAGGAGGGGGGAGGGGGGAGGAGGGGGGGAGGGAGGGAGGAGGGGGCAGGAGGAGGGAGGGAGGGGGAGTAGGTGGAGGAGGAGAGGGGGAGGGGGGAGGGGGGAGGGGGGAGGAGGAGGGGGGAGGAGGGGGGGAGGGAGGGAGGAGGGGGCAGGAGGAGGGAGGGAGGGGGAGTAGGTGGAGGAGGAGGAGGAGGAGGAGGAGGAGAGGGGGAGGGAGGAGGGGGGAAGAGGAAGGAGAAGGAAGGGGGAGGAGGGAGGGGGGAAAAGAGAAGAGGGGGGAGGGGGAGGAGGGGGGGGGGAGGAGGGGGGAGGAGGAGGGGGAGGGAGGAGAAGGAGGAGAGAACAACCAAACCCACGCACGGATCGCTCCAAAGCTGCTGACATGATGTGTGTGACCCACCTGAAGAAGGACGCTTATGTTGCGCCCGAAACGTCGCGATTTTATTTAGTTTTTTTTTTATTACCTACCTGACTTTACCGAAAAAAACAAAGAGTTTGATGTGTGTCTGTGTGTGTGTGTCCGTGTGTGTGTGTCTGTGTATGTGTCTGTGTATGTGTCTGTGTGTGTGTCTGTGTGTGTGTCTGTGTGTGTGTCTGTGTGTGTGTGTCTGTGTGTGTCTGTGTGTGTCTGTGTGTGTGTGTCTGTGTGTGTGTCTGTGTGTTCTGTTCACGTGACGAACCTGTCTGGCCGTGTCGGGTGGTGGAGGGCCACGACAAATTGATACTCACGAAAATCTAAAACCCCCCAAAAGCCTTCGTCGTGAACCGCCACCAAACCTGCACCGTCCAAAAATAAAAAAGTAAAAAAAAACCTTCCAATAACAAGATCCCTGCCCAAGGTCCCACATCATTAAAACCAGAGCGGAGAGAGAGGCAGCACGCACACACGCACACACGCACACACGCGCACACGCGCACACGCGCACACACGCACACACGCACACACGCACGCACGCACGCACGCACACACGCACACACGCACGCACGCACGCACGCACGCACACACACGCACACACGCACACACGCACACACGCACGCACACACACACGCACGCACACACGCACACACGCACGCACGCACGCACACACGCACACACGCACGCACGCACACACGCACACACTCACAAAGACAAAGGTCCCCCGTGTAGCCTTTAACAAAGCTTTTGGAGGGGCAAGTGCTGTTAGCACCTATGAAGGCCGGCACGGTGGCACACGACGGGGTGAGGTGGCCAGCGCCACGCCCGGCCGCCTTTGTCTCCCCCAGGTACTCATTTGAGGCCGAGTCGACCTAGGGGAGGCCCAGGACCGGTTCAGATTTTCTCCACTGGTGTTGTTGGCCGTGAGCGGGAATCGAACTCGGGTCGCCGGGTTCGTAGCGTGGCGTAGCGCTAACCGCTGCACCACCGCTCCCCACACACACAGACAGACAAAGATAAAGATCCCGCGTATAGCCTTAACAGACTGTAGGGGGCAAGTGCTGTTAGCGAGCACCTATGAAGGCCGGAACGGTACACGAGGAGGTGGGTGGCCAGCACCACGCCCGACCGCCTTTGTCTCCCTAGCAGCGATGTTTACACACCGAACCAGGTACTCATTTGAGGTTGAGTCGACCTAGGGGAGGCCCAGGACCGGTTCAAATAAGCGTCACTGGTGTTGTTGGCCGTGAGCGGGAATCGAACCCGGGTCGCCAGGTTCGTAGTGCAGCGCGCTAACCGCTACACCACCGCTCCCCACAGACACACACACAGACACACAGACACAGACACCGCTGTATGAAAAATAATAATAAAATAACAAAAATTCCGGCGGTCAGAAACGGATCTCCCCGGCATCGTTCCTTGACGCTAATTGGGACGTGGAGGTGAGGGTAGCAGCTTGGACAGCGACGGGGAGAAATTAAATAAATTATATCACGAAACTTTAAACAAAATGCCAGAGCGGGCGGAGTGAGCGAGGTGATGTGGGGGTGGGTGGGGTGGTGTGGGTGGTGTGGTGTAGGTTGAGTGGGTGGTTTGCGGGGGTGGTGTAGGTGGGGTGGTGTGAGTTGGGTGGTGTGGGTGGTGTGGGTGGTGTAGGTGGTGTGGTGTGATGTGGCTGGGTGGTGTGGGTGGTGTGGTGTGGTGTGGGTGGTGTGGTGTAGGTGGGGTGGTGTGGGTTGGGTGGTGTGGGTGGTGTGGTGTGGGTGGTGTGGTTTGGGTTGAGTGGTGTGGGTGGGTGGGGTGGTGTAGGTGATGTAGGTGGTGTGGGTGGGTGGGGTGGTGTGGTGTGGTGTGGGTGGGTGGTGTGGGTGGTGTGGTGTGGTTGGTGTGGAGTGGGTGGTGTGGTGTAGGTGGGGTGGTGTGGGTTGGGTGGGTGGTGTGGGTGGGTGGGGTGGTGTAGGTGGTGTAGGTGGTGTAGGTGATGTGGGTGGGTGGGGTGGTGTGGTGTGGTGTGGGTGGGTGGTGTGGGTGGTGTGGTGTGGGTGGTGTGGGTGGGGTGGGTGGGGTGATGTAGGTGGTGTGGTGGTGTAGGTGGTGTAGGTGTTGTGGGTGGGTGGGTGGGGTGGTGTGGTGTGGTGTGGGTGGGTGGTGTGGGTGGTGTGGTGTGGTTGGTGTGGAGTGGGTGGTGTGGTGTAGGTGGGGTGGTGTGGGTTGGGTGGGTGGTGTGGGTGGTGTGGGTGGGTGGGTGGGGTGGTGTAGGTGGTGTGATGTAGGTGGTGTGGGTGGTGTAGGTGGTGTGGAGTGGGTGGTGTGGGTGGGTGGGTGGTGTAGGTGGTGTAGGTTGGATGGGTAAGTGGTGTGGGTGGGTGGTGTGGGTGGTGTGGGTGGGTGGTGTGGGTGGTGTGGGTGGGTGGTGTGGGTGGTGTGGGTGGTGTGGGTGGGTGGTGTGGGTGGTGTGGGTGGGTGTTGTAGGTGGTGTGGGTGGTGTGGGTGGGTGGTGTGGGTGGGTGGTGTGGGTGGTGTGGGTGGGTGGTGTGGGTGGGTGGTGTGGGTGGTGTGGTGTGGTGTGGGTGGTGTGGGTGGGGTGGGTGGGGTGATGTAGGTGGTGTGGGTGGGGTGATGTAGGTGGTGTGGTGGTGTAGGTGGGGTGGGTGGGTGGTGTGCGGGGGTGGTGTGGTGTGGGTGGTGTGGGTGGTCTGCGGGGGTGGTATGGGTGGGTGGGGTGGTGTAGGTGGTGTAGGTGGGGAGGGTGGGTGGGTGGGGTGTGGTGGTGTGGTGTGCAGTGGGTGGTGTGGGTGGTGTGGGTTGGGTGGGTGGGGTGGGGTGGTGTGGGTAGTGTGGGTGAGTGGTGTGGGTGGTGGGTGGTGTGGTGTGCGGGGGTGGTGTAGCGTGGGTGGTGTGGGTGGGTGGGGTGGTGCGGGTGGGTGGGGTGGTGTAGGTGGTGTGGGTGGTGTGGATGGTGTGGGTGGTGTGGTGAGGGTGGGTGGGTGGGGTGGGGTGGTGTGGCTGGGTGGTGTGGTGTGGGTGGTGTGGTGTGGGTGGTGTGGTGTGGGTGGTGTGGTGTGGGTGGTGTGGTGTGGGTTGGGTAGGTGGTGTGGTGTGGGTGGGTGGGGTGGTGTTGGTGGTGTGATGTAGGTGGTGTGGGTGGTGTAGGTGGTGTGGAGTGGGTGGTGTGGGTGGGTGGGTGGTGTAGGTGGTGTAGGTTGGATGGGTAAGTGGTGTGGGTGGGTGGTGTGGGTGGTGTGGGTGGGTGGTGTGGGTGGTGTGGGTGGGTGGTGTGGGTGGTGTGGGTGGGTGGTGTGGGTGGTGTGGGTGGGTGTTGTAGGTGGTGTGGGTGGTGTGGGTGGGTGGTGTGGGTGGGTGGTGTGGGTGGTGTGGGTGGGTGGTGTGGGTGGTTTGGGTGGTGTGGGTGGTGTGGGTGGGTGGGGTGGTGTGGGTGGGTGGTGTGGGTGGTGTGGGTGGTGTAGGTGGTGTGAGTGGGTGGTGTAGGTGGTGTGGGTGGTGTGGGTGGGTGGGGTGGTGTGAGTGGGTGGTGTGGGTGGTGTGAGTGGGTGGTGTGGGTGGTGTGGGTGGGTGGGGTGGTGTGAGTGGGTGGGTGTTGTAGGTGGTGTGGGTGGTGTGGGTGGGTGGTGTGGGTGGTGTGGGTGGGTGGTGTGGGTGGTGTGGGTGGGTGTTGTAGGTGGTGTGGGTGGTGTGGGTGGGTGGTGTGGGTGGGTGGTGTGGGTGGTGTGGGTGGGTGGTGTGGGTGGTTTGGGTGGTGTGGGTGGTGTGGGTGGGTGGGGTGGTGTGGGTGGGTGGTGTGGGTGGTGTGGGTGGTGTGGGTGGTGTAGGTGGTGTGAGTGGGTGGTGTAGGTGGTGTGGGTGGTGTGGGTGGGTGGGGTGGTGTGAGTGGGTGGTGTGGGTGGCGTGGGTGGGTGGTGTGGGTGGTGTAGGTTGGGTGGTGTGAGTGGGTGGTGTGGGTGGGTGGGGTGGTGTGGGTGGTGTAGGTGGTGTAGGTGGTGTGGGTGGGTGGTGTAGGTGGTGTGGGTGGTGTGGGTGGTGTGGGTGGTGTGGGTGGGTGGGGTGATGTGAGTGGGTGGTGTGGGTGGTGTGGGTGGTGTGGGTGGGTGGTGTAGGTGGTGTGGGTGGTGTGGGTGGGTGGTGTGGGTGGGTGGTGTGGGTGGTGTGGGTGGGTGGTGTGGGTGGTGTGGGTGGGTGTTGTAGGTGGTGTGGGTGGTGTGGGTGGGTGGTGTGGGTGGGTGGTGTGGGTGGTGTGGGTGGGTGGTGTGGGTGGTTTGGGTGGTGTGGGTGGTGTGGGTGGGTGGGGTGGTGTGGGTGGGTGGTGTGGGTGGTGTGGGTGGTGTGGGTGGTGTAGGTGGTGTGAGTGGGTGGTGTAGGTGGTGTGGGTGGTGTGGGTGGGTGGGGTGGTGTGAGTGGGTGGTGTGGGTGGCGTGGGTGGGTGGTGTGGGTGGTGTAGGTTGGGTGGTGTGAGTGGGTGGTGTGGGTGGGTGGGGTGGTGTGGGTGGTGTAGGTGGTGTAGGTGGTGTGGGTGGGTGGTGTGGGTGGGTGGTGTAGGTGGTGTGGGTGGTGTGGGTGGTGTGGGTGGTGTGGGTGGGTGGGGTGATGTGAGTGGGTGGTGTGGGTGGTGTGGGTGGTGTGGGTGGGTGGTGTAGGTGGTGTGGGTGGTGTGGGTGGGTGGTGTGGGTGGGTGGTGTGGGTGGTGTGGGTGGGTGGTGTGGGTGGTGTGGGTGGGTGTTGTAGGTGGTGTGGGTGGTGTGGGTGGGTGGTGTGGGTGGGTGGTGTGGGTGGTGTGGGTGGGTGGTGTGGGTGGTTTGGGTGGTGTGGGTGGTGTGGGTGGGTGGGGTGGTGTGGGTGGGTGGTGTGGGTGGTGTGGGTGGTGTGGGTGGTGTAGGTGGTGTGAGTGGGTGGTGTAGGTGGTGTGGGTGGTGTGGGTGGGTGGGGTGGTGTGAGTGGGTGGTGTGGGTGGCGTGGGTGGGTGGTGTGGGTGGTGTAGGTTGGGTGGTGTGAGTGGGTGGTGTGGGTGGGTGGGGTGGTGTGGGTGGTGTAGGTGGTGTAGGTGGTGTGGGTGGGTGGTGTGGGTGGGTGGTGTAGGTGGTGTGGGTGGTGTGGGTGGTGTGGGTGGGTGGGGTGATGTGAGTGGGTGGTGTGGGTGGTGTGGGTGGTGTGGGTGGGTGGTGTAGGTGGTGTGGGTGGGTGGTGTGGGTGGTGTAGGTGTTGTAGGTGGTGTGGGTGGTGTGGGTGGTGTGGGTGGGTGGGGTGGTGTGGGTGGGTGGTGTGGGTGGTGTGGGTGGTGTAGGTGGTGTGAGTGGGTGGTGTAGGTGGTGTGGGTGGTGTGGGTGGTGTGGGTGGTGTGGGTGGGTGGGGTGGTGTGGGTGGCGTGGGTGGGTGGTGTGGGTGGTGTGGGTGGGTGGTGTAGGTGTTGTAGGTGGTGTGGGTGGTGTGGGTGGTGTGGGTGGTGTAGTGGTTAGCGCGCTGCGCTATGCAACCGGCGACACGAGTTTGACTCTCGCTCACGGCCAACACCAGTGACAAGTATCTAAATCGGTTATGGGCTTGCCCTAGGTCGACTCAGCCTCAAATTAGTACCTGGTGCGGTGTGTAGTAAACATTGTCACTAGGGAGACAAAGGCGGCCGGGCGTGGTGTTGGCCACCCACCCCCTCGTGTGCCGTTCTGGCCTTCATAGGTGCTCGCTAACAGCACTTGCCCCTACAGTCTGTTGAGGCTATACGGGGGATCTTTGTCTCTTTTTAAATCCTTTATATTAAGTTCGCTTGCTTGCTTAGGACCGTGCAAATCTTTCGGTCGTTTTTTAACCCACTTCCCGTGATCCAATCGAGCTGGCATTTTGCACACAGACTCGTTGTGCGTGACAATGCATTTTCGTGAAAAAAATTTTTCCAAAATTTTACACTGTTTAGGGGAAAATAAATAAATATTTAATTACCAATTGTTTAATTCTGCCAGACAATCATCTGACCCATAGGTGGCAGCCATCTCAAGCCAGAGGACGAGAGGACTCTAGCCGCCCCGATGCCACGCATATAAAGGATTTATAGTGAAAAACTTTGTTTTTACGGGTTATACTTGTTTCTGTCGCAGCGTGAGCCGCACACAGAAATCCGCGTGGAGGGAGAAGGCGCATTCGCTCCTCCTCCTCCTGCCTCTCTCTGTCTCTCTCTGTCTCTGTCTGTCGGATCAAGAATCGGAATATTTATTCGTATACTCGAGGAGTAATCCGATGGGCTATGAAGTTTTCTTTTTTATTCGCGCACGAAGTTCCAAGTAACGGAGGTCCGCGTGGGTCACAACGTTGCAACACCAAACAAAAAAAATGAACCCGTAAAAACAAAGTTTTTCACTATAAATCCTTTATATGCGTGGCGGCTAGAGTCCTCTCGTCCTCTGGCTTGAGATGGCTGCCACCTATGGGTCAGATGATTGTCTGCCACCATTAAGCAATTGGTAATTAAATATAATTAATTTTTTCCTAAAAAGTGTAAAATTTTGGAAAAAAATGTTCACGAAAAGAAATTGTCACGCACAACGAGTCTGTGTGCAAAATGTCAGCTCGATTGGATCACGGGAAGTGGGTTAAAAAAACGACCGAAAGATTTGCACGGTCGTAAGCGCGCAAGCAAGCAAGCAAGTGAACTTAATATAAAGGATTTAACAAGTATAACCCGTAAAAACAAAGTTTTTCACGATAAATCCTTTATATGCGTGGCGGCTAGAGTTCTCTCGTCCTCTGGCTTGAGATGGCTGCCACCTATAGGTCAGATGATTGCATTGCACCATTAAGCAATTGGTAATTAAATATAATATTTTCATCCTAAACAGTGTAAAATTTTGGAAAAAAAAATTCACGAACATTAATTGTCACGCACAACGAGTCTGTGTGCCAAATGTCAGCTCGATTGTATCACGGGAAGTGGGTTAAAAAACGACCGAAAGATTTGCACGGTCCTAAGCAAGCACGCGAACTTAATATAAAGGATTTTAAAAGACACAAACGCACGAGAGCAGTGCGAAGGGTAAGAAATGTAAAACAAAAATCCACCAAAGATGCATTTTCAAATCAAAACTGAGCAATGTTTCTAGCTTACCTGAGCCGAGTGAACCGAGTTCGATTCCCGCTAGAGGCCACCGACATCAGTGACGATTATCTGAGCCCGGTGCCTGGGGCTCCCCTAGGTCGACTCAGCCTCAAATTAGTAAAGCCTCACTCAGCTATTAGCTTGTTTTTTTTTCAGAAGCGACCTGGCCGCAATTGACAGCTGAAAAAAAAAAGTGGCATTCATCACCGCGTCGAAATTTATTGCAGTAAAATAATCTAATCCATACTACGCGTAAAGATAAATGCGTCGTTAAACCCGCCACCACCCGACACAGCCAATTAGTGCCAAATCGTGACTGGAACGGCACTAACCGGTCGTGTGCCGGAGAGTGAACCCAGCACAACGTTCACACTCCGAGTCCGACGTTTCGCCAGTAATCACGACTGGCTTCATCAGGAGATCTAACCCAAACACCTCTGCGATGGATTGGTGGCGAAAGCCTCCTGCGTGTTCAACAAAACATCTCACCAGTCGAAACGCGTGCTTCTTAAAGTGGAGGGGAGAAAGCCGGAGGACTCGGAGAAAGAAAAAAAAACCCGCTGAGGATTTGTGTCCTTTCGATTTAAAGCTTTCGTGACTGCAGGAATTCATCTTCTTGGTTGTTTCGGTAAAGTCACGTGAGAATTGTTCTATTATGTTGCATTTTTATTATTTTATTACTTCCCTTCTACGTGACTTTACCGAAAAAAAAAAACCAAGAAGATGATTTGTGTCCTCCTGCGTGTCCTCCATCCTTATCCATCATCCTGTCAGCGCCCGCCACCACTGCTAACATCATACCCAACATGCACACCACCACCATCATTATTACCATCATCACCATCACTCTCATCACCACCACTCTCATCACCACCACTCTCATCATCATCATCATCCCCACCCCTACCGCCACCACCGCCACCACCACCACCACCGCCACCGCCACCTTCTCCACCACCACCATCGCCACCACCTCTACCACCTCCACCACCATCACCACCACCACCGCCTCCACCACCACCACCTCTACCACCGCCACAGCCACCACCACCACCTCCGCCGCCAACACCGCCACCACCTCCACCACTATCTCCCCCACCACCACCTCCATCACCACCACCTCCACCACCACCACCACCACTTCCCCCACCACCACCACCTCCCCCACCACCACCACCTCCACCACCACTACCAGCACCTCCGCCACCACCTCCCCCACCACCACCACCACCTCCATCACCACCACCTCCACCACCACCACCACCTCCCCCACCACCACCACTTCCACAACCACCGCCACCACCACTGCCACCACCGCCACCACCACCAGCACGCTCAACAGCAGGGAGTCACGGTACAGGTGGTGCACAGAGCCCGCGCCGTCAGCGGAATCTTGACGATCACATTTTGCCTTTATTAGCGCCAACTAATTGAGTTTGTGGAATTGGCTCCGAATCTTAAAACGCAGCAGGAATAATTCGAGCAATAAATGACATCACCGTAACCTCGCTGCTGATGGGGGTGCTAATTAATGATGGTGATGATGAGGATGTTGTTGTTGTTGTTGGTGGTGGTGGTGGTGGTGGTAATGATGATGTCAACGATGTTTGTGTATCGGTTAACTGGTGGTGACGATGGCGGCGCTGGTAATTGTGTACGAACGTGGAACTTCCTTCGCGCCGTACGTAGCCAACCACACACAAGCTGAGTTCTACAGAAATGATGACGATGATGACGGTGGCGATGATGACGATGGTGGCGATGATGATGATGGTGGCGATGATGATGATGATGATGGTGGCGATGATGATGGTGGTGATGATGATGATGGCGACGATGATGATGGTGGCGATGATGATGGTGGCGATGTTGATGATGATGGTGGCGATGATGATGATGGTGCCGATGATGATGATGATGGTGCCGATGATGATGATGGTGGCGATGATGATGGTGGCGATGTTGATGATGGTGGCGATGATGATGATGGCGACGATGATGATGGCGGCGATGATGATGGTGGCGATGTTGATGATGATGGTGGCGATGATGATGATGGTGGCGATGATGATGATGATGGTGGCGATAATGATGATGGCCGCGATGATGATGATGGCGAGGTTGATGATGATGATGGTGGCGATGATGATGATGGCGATGATCATGGCGATGATGAATGATGATGGCGATGATGAATGATGATGGTGGCGATGTTGATGATGATGATGGTGGCGATGTTGATGATGATGGTGGCGATGATGATGGTGGCGATGTTGATGATGATGATGGTGGCGATGTTGATGATGATGGTGGCGATGTTGATGATGATGATGATGGTGGCGATGTTGATGATCATGATGATGGTGGCGATGTTGATGAGGATGGTGGCGATGATGATGATGACGAGATGATGATTGCGATGATGATGATGATGGTGGCGATAATGATGATGATGGCGATGATGATGATGACGATGATGTGATGATGATGGCGATGATGATAATGGCGATGATGATGATGGCGATGATGATGATGATGATGGTGGTGATGTTGATCATGACAGTGGTGGGGGGAACGGTGGTGCAGCGGTTAGCGCTACGCGGCGCTACTGAGCTTCGTGAACCGAGTTCGATTCCCGCTCACGGCCACCAACATCGGTGACGATTCACCTGAGCCCAGTCCTGGGGCTCCCCTAGGTCGACTCAGCCTCGAATCAGTACCTAGTGAGTATGCATGTTTGTTGAACTTCCTTCGCACCGTACGTAGCCCGCCGCGCTAATCGGAGGTGCGGAGCAGGGCAAGAAACTGAAAACTGAGTTCTACAGAAATAATTACGATGATGATGATGATGGTGGCGATGATGATGGTGATGATGATGATGGCGATGATGATGATGATGGTGGCGATGATGATGATGATGGTGGCGATGATGATGATGATGGTGGCGATGATGATGATGATGGCGATGATGATGATGATGGTGGCGATGATGATGATGATGGCGATGATGATGATGATGGTGGCGATGATGATGATGGTGGCGATGATGATGATGATGGTGGCGATGATGATGATGATGGTGGCGATGATGATGATGATGGTGGCGATGATGATGATGATGGTGGCGATGATGATGATGATGGCGATGATGATGATGATGGTGGCGATGATGATAATGATGGCGATGATGATGATGATGGTGGCGATGATGATGATGATGATGATGATGGTGGCGATGATGATGATGGTGGCGATGATGATGATGGCGATGATGATGATGATGATGGCGATGATGATGATGATGGTGGCGATGATGATGATGATGGCGGCGATGATGATGATGGTGGCGATGATGATGATGATGGCGATGATGAATGATGATGGCGATGATGATGGCGATGATGATGATGATGATGGCGATGATGATGATGATGATGTTGATGGTGATGATGGCGATGATGATGATGATGATGTTGATGATGATGATGATGATGGCGATGATGATGATGGCGATGATGATGATGGCGATGATGATGATGATGATGTTGATGATGGTGATGATGGCGGCGATGATGATGATGATGATGGCGATGATGATGATGATGGCGATGATGATGATGGTGGCGATGATGATGGCGATGATGATGATGGCGATGATGATGATGATGGTGGCGATGATGATGATGATGGCGATGATGAATGATGATGGCGATGATGATGGCGATGATGATGATGATGATGGCGATGATGATGATGATGGTGGCGATGATGATGATGATGGCGATGATGAATGATGATGGCGATGATGATGGCGATGATGATGATGATGGCGATGATGATGATGATGATGTTGGCGATGATGATGATGTTGATGGTGATGATGGCGATGATGAATGATGATGGCGATGATGATGGCGATGATGATGATGGCGATGATGATGATGTTGGCGATGATGATGATGTTGATGATGATGATGGCGATGATGATGATGATGATGTTGATGATGGTGATGATGGCGATGATGATGATGATGGCGATGATGATGATGGCGATGATGATGATGGCGATGATGATGATGATGATGGCGATGATGAATGACAGTGGTGGTCGTGGTGAGAGTGGTGGGGGTAGCGGTTAGCGCTAAGCGGCGCTACTGAGCCTAGTGAACCGAGTTCGATTCCCACTCACGGCCACCAACATCGGTGAGGATGGTCTCAACCCAGTCCTGGGGCCTGCCGCTAGGTCCACTCAGCCTCAAACTAGTTACCTGTCATGTACGTGCGTACCTTCAACTTTATGTCGCTCCGTACGTAGCCAACTCTGCTGATCACAGGTGCAGTTCGCAGAGGTGGGACAAAGTCATTGTTATGCAAGTCCAAGTCGAGTCGCAAGTCATCAAATTCATGACTCGAGTCTGACTCGAGTCCAAGTCACATGACTCGAGTCCACACCTCTGGCAGTTCGTGAACAGCACTTGCCCCAACAGCCCGTTGAGGCTACACGGAGTGGGGTGAGGGCAGGATCTTTGTCTTTGTGTAGTAGTTGGAGGTCCCCTTTCTCTAGCAGGTAACAATTTGAGGCTGAGTCGACCTAGGCGAGGACCAGGACTGGGTTCGGATAATCGTCACTGGTGGTGTCGTGGCCGTGAGCTCGGATCTCTGCCGGGTTCGTAGCGCTAACCGCTGCGCCACCGCTCCCCACGACAACAAGAACAACAGCAACAACAGGACAACAACAACAACAACCCAACAAGTGGCGGTGACGTCACCATGGCACCTGTAGCAAGTGAGGTGCAGAAGGAAAAAAAAGTTCCCGTGGAACACTGCGCCGTTACAACACGGAACACCGCTCCGTTACAACGCTCCGTTTACAAGCGAGCGGTCGACGACGAACTACTTTCTTGAGCTGAGCGGCTGAGCGGAGTGATACGGTAACTCGGCAGCGGTTGTTTGTCCCGCCATCTCACCGCGCAGTGTGCGTAGCAGCAGCAGCAGCATTAGTAGTAGCAGCACATCGTACCTCGCCAGACTTTATCATTACTTTATTATTTACGGGGAAATGGTTTTCGCTTAACGCGTTTTTCGATAAAAGGTGGCACTTTTCTCGTTATCGTTCGTGACCCGGCCCGTCACAAATGATAGCCCAACGAAAGTGGGCGGTTTATCATCATCATCATCACGTGGAAATGTATGGCAGCAGTCATATACCCGAAACGTGTGACGTTGCTTTTAAGTGTGGAGGGGGAAAACCGGAGGACCTGGAGAAAAATCCGTGGGATCGTAGGAAGGCAGAGACACGCAAACTCCAAATATACAGCAGCAGGCGTCAGGGTTGGAATCGAACCCACGACCTCCTGTACACCAGGCGAGGTAGTTAACATCTCCTAGCCACCGTGATGATGATGAGAGAGGTCGAACCCACGACCAACCTGCATACCAGGCGAGGTAGTTAACATCTCCTAGCCACCGTGGCGCCCTGAAACCCATCCACTGAGGACTTCCGGACGACTTCCACACACCTACAGAATTGTCGTTATGGATTTTGGAACTCGGGTTAGGTGATAAGAGTTCGCGAAAGGACGTCTGCCGTGGGAGATGGAGCCACGGAATTAGCTCGCTCGTGTGCGGAGAGGGGTGGGGGGGGGGGTGTTCTACCCGCATCGTTGGTTTTGATGGTGGGGTCGGCAAGAAGGCGCTGTTGGCAGTCACTGCGGCGTCACCGCCTTGTCTATGAGTCGCAGGCCATTTGTGTTCCACTGGTACGTGAGCTCGGATTGAGCACGGATCGAGCTCAGGTCGAGCTCGGGTCGAGCTCGGGTCGAGCACGGGTCGAGCACGGGTTAGGCTCGGGTCGAGCACGGGTTGAGCACGGCTAATCCCCCATTTGTCCGTGTCTTTCCAAATTACCTCCACCCACCACCTGCCAACTCCTGATCCCTCCTGCACACCTTCTCCCACCATCTCCTCAATCTCCTCTCACAATCTCTCCCACCTCCTCCCACCCTCTCCTCCCACCGTGTCATCCACCTCCTCCCACCTCCTCCCACCATCTCCACCATCTCCTCCTACCATCTCCTCCATTTCCTCCCATGATTTCATCCACCTCCCACCTCCTCCCACCATCTCCTACACCATCTCCTACACCACCTCCTTCCACCATCTCCACCTCCTCCTCCCACCATCTCCTCCACCTCCTCCCACCATCTCCTCCACCATCTCCTCCTCCACCTCCTCCCACCATCTCCTCCACCATCTCCTCCACCTCCTTCCACCATCTCCTCCACCATCTCCTCCATCTCCTCCCACCATCTCCTCCATCTCCTCCCACCTCCTCCCACCATCTCTTCCCACCATCTCCTCCACTTCTTTCCACCATCTCCTCCACCTCCTCCCACCATCTCCTCCATCTCCTCCAACCATCTCCTCCCATCTCCTCCCACCTCCTCCTCCCACCATCTCCTCCTCCCCCCCTTCCTCCCCACCCCTCCCCTCTCCCCACCCCACAGGATGTGAGCTCTGCGGGGCTGCATCTGCGCTACGCCATCTACGGACACGGCTGCTCGGCCTCCTCCGAGCGCGGCGCCAAAGCCGCCGCCGCCGAGCGTGCCATGCTGACGGCCGCGTCCGGTGGCAGTGGCTCCGGCAGCGGCGGCACCGGCGGAGTCTACGACTCGTCGTCCGTCCACCTGCCGCGCTTCCTCGGCAGGATGTGCCGCAACCCGATCTACGCGCCGCCACGCGCCGAGTGGATGAGTCCCAGCGCGGTCGGAGCCACCGTGGGCGGAATCATCACGGGCGCCACCGCCACCACCACCACCACCACCTCCACCACCACCGGCGCCACCACCGCCAGCCTGGCCGACGTCTCGCCGGGCCGACTGATATTGTCGCACCTTCCCGGCGACGGCATGGTTGGCCACCACCACCACCAATACCACCAATACCACCACCTCCTCCACCATCAACAACAACAACAACACCATCAACATCACCCACATCAGCAGCAGCAGCTCATACTGGACGACCACCACTTCCAGCATCTTCAGCATCTACACGAGCGGCACCACCTCCTGCTGCAGCAGCAGGAGCACCAACAGCAGCAACAGCACCAGCAGCAGCAGCAGGAGTTTCTGCTGGAGGTAGAAGCCGGATTGCGTCGGCAGGAGCTGAAGATCTGCGAGGCCATCACTCTGGCCGGTGTCGTGGAGTTACCGCAGCAGCAGCAGCAGCAGCTGCAGATGCAACAGCTGCAACAGCAGGCGCCGCGGTTGCTGGAGGCCGGCTGTCTGCTGGAGGCAAGCGGAGGCGAGTACCTGGAACTGCGAGCGAAAGTCCACGTGGACACGGACTACCTGGAGGTGCTGGAGAGGCAGGCGACGCTCCACCAGGCGTAGCGAGGAGACGGAGGAATTTATGGAGGGAGGGAGGAGAGGGGCACACGGGGTCTGTGGGGACACGGGGACTGGGAGCCGGGACACGGGACTTGGGTCTTGGGACACGGGATGCAGGGCCTGAGACATGGGATATGGGGCCTGAGACACGGTACATGGTACACGAGATGCAGGGCCTGAGACACGGGACACGGGGTCTGGAACACGGGACATGGTACACGAGATTCACGGCCTGAGACACGGGACACGGGGTCTGGAACACGGGACATGGTACACGGGATGCTGGGCCTGAGACACGGGACATGGGGCCTGGGACACGGGACATGGTACACGAGATGCAGGGCCTGAGACACGGGATATGGAGCATGGAACACAGGACATGGTACACGAGATGCAGGGCCTGAGACACGGGACATGGGGCCTGGGACACGGGACATGGTACACGAGATGCAGGGCCTGAGACACGGGATATGGGGCCTGGGACACGGGACCTGGTACACGAGATGCAGGGCCTGAGACACGGGACATGGGGTCTGGAACACGGGACCTGGTACACGGGATGCAGGGCCTGAGACACGGGACATGGGGCCTGGGACACGGGACATGGTACACGAGATGCAGGGCCTGAGACACGGGACATGGGGTCTGGAACACGGGACATGGTACACGAGATGCAGGGCCTGAGACACGGGACATGGGGTCTGGAACACGGGACCTGGTACACGGGATGCAGGGCCTGAGACACGGGACATGGGGCCTGGGACACGGGACATGGTACACGAGATGCAGGGCCTGAGACACGGGACATGGGGTCTGGAACACGGGACATGGTACACGGGATGCTGGGCCTGAGACACGGGATATGGGGCCTGGGACACGGGACCTGGTACACGAGATGCAGGGCCTGAGACACGGGTTATGGGGCCTGGGACACGGGACCTGGTACACGAGATGCAGGGCCTGAGACACGGGACATGGGGCCTGGGACATGGAATCTGGGACAAGGGACCCTGAAAACGGGACACACGGGACAAGAGACACGGGAACGGGACTTGGGATAAAGGGCACGTGATAGGATACGCGAATTGGGAGGGCGTGGAACCTGGGAGCTAGGACATGAGACACGAGACCACTGGACGTGGAGCATGGGACACGGGACCATGGACACAGGCGCTCGTGCCGGGCTACGATTCTATCGGTGTTGGCGAGCAGAGAGAGGATGTCAGATTGTCTGGGTAGTGACGTGAGACCAAGAGTACAGATGTAAAGATTGTCTGGGTAGTGGCGTGAGACCCAGAGTACAGATGTAGAGATTGTCTGGATAGTGACGTGAGACCCAGAGTACAGATGTAGAGATTGTCTGGGTAGTGACGTGAGACCCAGAGTACAGATGTAGAGATTGTCTGGATAGTGACGTGAGACCCAGAGTACAGATGTAAAGATTGTCTGGGTAGTGACGTGAGACCCAGAGTACAGATGTAGAGATTGTCTGGATAGTGACGTGAGACCCAGAGTACAGATGTAAAGATTGTCTGGGTAGTGACGTGAGACCCAGAGTACAGATGTAAAGATTGTCTGGGTAGTGACGTGAGACCCAGAGTACAGATGTAGAGATTGTCTGGATAGTGACGTGAGACCCAGAGTACAGATGTAGAGATTGTCTGGGTAGTGACGTGAGACCCAGAGTACAGATGTAGAGATTGTCTGGGTAGTGACGTGAGACCCAGAGTACAGATGTAGAGATGTTCTGGGTAGTGACGTGAGACCCAGAGTACAGATGTAGAGATTGTCTGGGTAGTGACGTGAGACCCAGAGTACAGATGTAGAGATTGTCTGGGAAGTGACGTGAGACCCAGAGTACAGATGGAGAGATTGTCTGGTAGTGACGTGAGACCCAGAGTACAGATGTAGAGATTGTCTGGGTAGTGACGTGAGGCCAGAGTACAGATGTAGAGATTGTCTGGTAGTGACGTGAGACCCAGAGTACAGATGTAGAGATTGTCTGGGTAGTGACGTGAGACCCAGAGTACAGATGACGAGATTGTCTGGGTAGTGACGTGAGACCCAGAGTACAGATGTAGAGATTGTCTGGTGGTGACGTGAGACCCAGAGTACAGATGTAGAGATTGTCTGGGTAGTGACGTGAGACTCAGAGTACAGATGTAGAGATTGTCTGGGTAGTGACGTGAGACCCAGAGTACAGATGTAGAGATTGTCTGGGTAGTGACGTGAGACCCAGAGTACAGATGTAGAGATTGTCTGGGAAGTGACGTGAGTCCCAGAGTACAGATGTAGAGATTGTCTGGTAGTGACGTGAGACCCAGAGTACAGATGTAGAGATTGTCTGGGTAGTGACGTGAGACCCAGAGTACAGATGTAGAGATTGTCTGGTAGTGACGTGAGACCCAGAGTACAGATGTAGAGATTGTCTGGTAGTGACGTGAGACCCAGAGTACAGATGTAGAGATTGTCTGGGTAGTGACGTGAGACCCAGAGTACAGATGTAGAGATTGTCTGGGTAGTGACGTGAGACCCAGAGTACAGATGTAGAGATTGTCTGGGTAGTGACGTGAGACCCAGAGTACAGATGTAGAGATTGTCTGGGTAGTGACGTGAGACCCAGAGTACAGATGTAGAGATTGTCTGGGTAGTGACGTGAGACCCAGAGTACAGATGTAGAGATTGTCTGGGTAGTGACGTGAGACCCAGAGTACAGATGTAGAGATTGTCTGGGTAGTGACGTGAGACCCAGAGTACAGATGTAGAGATTGTGTGGGTAGTGACGTGAGACCCAGAGTACAGATGTAGAGATTGTCTGGGTAGTGACGTGAGACCCAGAGTACAGATGGAGAGATTGTCTGGGTAGTGACGTGAGACCCAGAGTACAGATGGAGAGATTGTCTGGTAGTGACGTGAGACACAGAGTACAGATGTAGAGATTGTCTGGGTAGTGACGTGAGACCAAGAGTACAGATGTAGAGATTGTCTGGGTAGTGACGTGAGACCCAGAGTACAGATGTAGAGATTGTCTGGTGGTGATGTGAGACCAAGAGTACAGATGAAGAGATTGTCTGGGTAGTGACGTGAGACCCAGAGTACAGATGAAGAGATTGTCTTGGTAGTGACGTGAGACCCAGAGTACAGATGTAGAGATTGTCTGGGTAGTGACGTGAGACCCAGAGTACAGATGTAGAGATTGTCTGGTAGTGACGTGAGACCCAGAGTACAGATGTAGAGATTGTCTGGTTAGTGATGTGAGACCCAGAGTACAGATGTAGAGATTGTCTGGGTAGTGACGTGAGACCCAGAGTACAGATGTAGAGATTGTCTGGGTAGTGGTGTGAGACCCAGAGTACAGATGTAGAGATTGTCTGGTAGTGACGTGGGACCCAGAGTACAGATGTAGAGATTGTCTGGTGGTGACGTGAGACCCAGAGTACAGATGTAGAGATTGTCTGGTAGTGACGTGAGACCCAGAGTACAGATGTAGAGATTGTCTGGGTAGTGACGTGAGACCCAGAGTACAGATGTAGAGATTGTCTGGTGGTGACGTGAGACCCAGAGTACAGATGTAGAGATTGTCTGGTAGTGATGTGAGACCAAGAGTACAGATGTAGAGATTGTCTGGTAGTGACGTGAGACCCAGAGTACAGATGTAGAGATTGTCTGGGTAGTGACGTGAGACCCAGAGTACAGATGTAGAGATTGTCTGGGTAGTGACGTGAGACCCAGAGTACAGATGTAGAGATTGTCTGGGTAGTGACGTGAGACCCAGAGTACAGATGTAGAGATTGTCTGGTAGTGACGTGAGACCCAGAGTACAGATGAAGAGATTGTCTGGGTAGTGACGTGAGACCCAGAGTACAGATGTAGAGATTGTCTGGGTAGTGACGTGAGACCCAGAGTACAGATGTAGAGATTGTCTGGTAGTGACGTGAGACCCAGAGTACAGATGTAGAGATTGTCTGGGTAGTGACGTGAGACCCAGAGTACAGATGTAGAGATTGTCTGGGTAGTGACGTGAGACCCAGAGTACAGATGTAGAGATTGTCTGGTAGTGACGTGAGACTCAGAGTACAGATGAAGAGATTGTCTGGGTAGTGACGTGAGACCCAGAGTACAGATGTAGAGATTGTCTGGGTAGTGACGTGAGACCCAGAGTACAGATGAAGAGATTGTCTGGGTAGTGACGTGAGACCCAGAGTACAGATGTAGAGATTGTCTGGGTAGTGACGTGAGACTCAGAGTACAGATGAAGAGATTGTCTGGGTAGTGACGTGAGACTCAGAGTACAGATGTAGAGATTGTCTGGGTAGTGACGTGAGACCCAGAGTACAGATGTAGAGATTGTCTGGGTAGTGACGTGAGACCCAGAGTACAGATGTAGAGATTGTCTGGGTAGTGACGTGAGACCCAGAGTACAGATGTAGAGATTGTCTGGGTAGTGACGTGAGACCCAGAGTACAGATGTAGAGATTGTCTGGGTAGTGACGTGAGACCAAGAGTACAGATGTAGAGATTGTCTGGGTAGTGACGTGAGACCCAGAGTACAGATGTAGAGATTGTCTGGGTAGTGACGTGAGACCCAGAGTACAGATGTAGAGATTGTCTGGTGGTGACGTGAGACCCAGAGTACAGATGTAGAGATTGTCTGGGTAGTGACGTGAGACCCAGAGTACAGATGTAGAGATTGTCTGGGTAGTGACGTGAGACCCAGAGTACAGATGTAGAGATTGTCTGGGTAGTGACGTGAGACCCAGAGTACAGATGTAGAGATTGTCTGGGTAGTGACGTGAGACCCAGAGTACAGATGTAGAGATTGTCTGGGTAGTGACGTGAGACCCAGAGTACAGATGTAGAGATTGTCTGGGTAGTGACGTAAGACCAGAGTACAGATGTAAAGATTGTCTGGGTAGTGACGTGAGACCCAGAGTACAGATGTAGAGATTGTCTGGGTAGTGACGTGAGACCCAGAGTACAGATGTAGAGATTGTCTGGGTAGTGACGTGAGACCCAGAGTACAGATGTAGAGATTGTCTGGGTAGTGACGTGAGACCCAGAGTACAGATGTAGAGATTGTCTGGGTAGTGACGTGAGACCAAGAGTACAGATGTAGAGATTGTCTGGGTAGTGACGTGAGACCCAGAGAACAGATGTAGAGATTGTCTGGTAGTGACGTGAGACCCAGAGTACAGATGTAGAGATTGTCTGGTAGTGACGTGAGACCAAGAGTACAGATGTAGAGATTGTCTGGTAGTGACGTGAGACCCAGAGTACAGATGTAGAGATTGTCTGGTAGTGACGTGAGACCCAGAGTACAGATGTAGAGATTGTCTGGGTAGTGACGTGAGACCCAGAGTACAGATGTAGAGATTTTCTGGTAGTGACGTGAGACCCAGAGTACAGATGTAGAGATTGTCTGGGTAGTGACGTGAGACCCAGAGTACAGATGTAGAGATTGTCTGGGAAGTGACGTGAGACCCAGAGTACAGATGGAGAGATTGTCTGGGTAGTGACGTGAGACCCAGAGTACAGATGTAGAGATTGTCTGGGTAGTGACGTGAGACCAAGAGTACAGATGTAGAGATTGTCTGGGTAGTGACGTGAGACCCAGAGTACAGATGTAGAGATTGTCTGGGTAGTGACGTGAGACCAAGAGTACAGATGTAGAGATTGTCTGGGTAGTGACGTGAGACCAAGAGTACAGATGTAGAGATTGTCTGGGTAGTGACGTGAGACCAAGAGTACAGATGTAGAGATTGTCTGGGTAGTGACGTGAGACCCAGAGTACAGATGTAGAGATTGTCTGGGTAGTGACGTGAGACCAAGAGTACAGATGTAGAGATTGTCTGGGTAGTGACGTGAGACCCAGAGTACAGATATAGAGATTGTCTGGGTAGTGGTGTGAGTTGGGGTTGGTTCTCAGATCCTAGATTTGAATCCAGGTTTCAGCCACCCATGATTAAACCGGGTTCTCAAGTGCAGTGAGGGAGACCCATAGACTCACACAGACCCAAAGCCGCACACAGAGGCCCATGCTCACTCAGCGATCCATTCTCATAGAGAGCCATACTCACACAGTGACCCGTTAACTCACACAGAGACCCATAGACTCACACAGAGACCCATAGACTCACACAGAGACCCATAGACTCACACAGAGACCCATAGACCCACACAGAGATCCATACTCACACAGAGACCCTTTGACTCACACAGAGACCCATAAACTCACACAGAGATCCATAGACTCACACAGAGACCCATAGACTCACACAGAGACCCAAATCCACACACAGAGGCCCATTCTCACTCAGCGATCCATTCTCATACAGAGACCCATAGACTCACACAGAGACCCATAGACTCACACAGAGACCCATAGACTCACACAGAGACCCAAATCCACACACAGAGGCCCATTCTCACTCAGCGATCCATTCTCATACAGAGACCCATAGACTCACACAGAGACCCACAGACTCACACAGAGACCCATATACTCACACAGAGACCCATAGACTCACACAGAGACCCATAGACTCACACAGAGACCCATCGACTCACACAGATACCCATAAAATCACACAGATACCCATAAAATCACACAGAGACCCACAGACTCGCACAGAGACCCGTAGACTCACACAGAGACCCATAGACTCACACAGAGACCCATAGACTCACACAGAGACCCAAATCCACACACAGAGGCCCATTCTCACTCAGCGATCCATTCTCATACAGAGACCCATAGACTCACACAGAGACCCATAGACTCACACAGAGACCCATAGACTCACACATACTGGGTGATGTTCAAACCGGTTTCTCAAGTGTTGCGAGATGATCGTCTCAGCCCGGTCATCAATGACCACACGAAAATGAAAAAACCATCACAACACATTTGGTTCAGCACTGAATTTAGCTAAATTCCACCTTCGAGAAGTACTAAAAAAGGAACAATGGTTTGGCCCAGCATGCAATGAGCATCAGTGTCATGTGGCACAGCGATTGGGAGCAGTGCTCCTCCGCCACTGTGTGCGAGTATGGACCAGAGACAACTTGAACAAGGGGAACATCAACTTCCTGCGGGACGTTCTTGCGCGCGGTCTTGAAGCTTGAAGGAGATGCTCTCGGAGCTAGCTCTGTGATATCCACTTCCTGTGGGCCTTCGTGTGTGTAGACCAGAGCGTCGCCTGAAAAAGAAGATCTTAGAGCCAGCTCTATGAGAGACACTTCCACGGGCCGTTCTCTGTACAGACCAGAGTGTCGCCTGAAGAAGAAGATATCGGAGCTAGCTCTACGAGATCAACTTCCGCGGAAGATTCCCGAATGGATTCCTCGTCACGTGACGACACCAGGCCGACGTCAGCGCAATCGCGATGACGTTTGTGGGGAGGGGGGGAGGAGATAAGGGGGGAGGGGTGGGACAGTGGGGGGGTGGTGGGTGGGGAGAGGGGGGAGGGGTGGGAGAGTGGGGGGAGGTGGGGGGGAGAGGGAGGAGGTGGGGGGGGAGAGTGGGGAGGCGATGGAATCTTAGAGTCGTCGTAACGGAGGTAGTTTGCGCACTCAAATTTAAAGTCGGTGGGCGAGCGGTGGGATAGAATGTGGTCACAACTCCCGCCCCTCGTGTGACGAGGTCATCCTGAGCAGTGTGGGGAGAAGAGTGACGGCCCAAGAGAGAGAATGTTCCAGAGAGAGAGAGACCGTGAACCAATCTCTCTACTCTAGACTCCATAGAAAGAGAGTTTGAGTCTCTCTCTAATCTAGAGAGAGAGTCACTGTGAGTGTTTCTCTCTAGACTCTAGAGAGAGTGTGTTTCTCTCTCTATATAGACATAGTGTGAGTCTCTGTCTCTAGACTCTAGAGAGAGTGTGAGTCTTTCTCTCTCTCTATAGACAGTCTCTCTCTCTAGACTCTAGAGAGAGTGTGAGTATCTCTCTCTATAGAGAGAGTGTGAGCCCCCCTTCTCTCTCTACTCTAGAGAGAGTCACTGTGAGTGCTAGACTCTAGAGATAATGTGAGTATCTCTCTCTCTCTCTATAGAGAGAGTGTGAGTCTTTATCTCTCTATAGAGAGAGAGTATGAGCCCCCCTTCTCTCTCTACTCTAGAGAGAGTCACTGTGAGTGCTAGACTCTAGAGATAATGTGAGTATCTCTCTCTCTCTCTATAGACAAAGTGTAAGTCTCTCTCTCTCTCTACTTTAGAGAGAGTCAATGTGAGTGTTTCTCTCTAGACTCTAAAGAGAGTGTGAGTCGCTCTCTCTCTCTATAGACAGAGTGTGAGTCTCTCTCTATAGACTCTAGAGAGAGTGTGAGTCTCTCTTTCTATATATATAGACAGAGTGTGAACCTCTCTCTTTAGACTCTAGAAAGTTCCATGCCTCTCTTCTCTAAACGTCGAGCCCCCCCCCCCTGCCCCATCCCCCCTCCCCCTGCAGCCAGCGGTGACAGGCAACGAGATTAAGCAATCACAGGGCGGCACCTTTATACATTTTAATACGAACATAAGCATGTATTTTGTTAAATAGTCCGGTTTGATGATTATGCTTATTATGACGATTTGTTAAGGTAATTTTTCTCGCGTGATATTTCACTTAATCTTGTGTTGACAAGTCTTTTGAATTGTTTATTTTAACCCTCCCCCCCACCTCCAAGCGATCATATTGAATTGAAAAACCGTGCTGGGTATATATGATATATTTTCCTTTTTTCTTTTTAGACGTGGCGTTTATGAATATCAACGCGGGTTATCTTATCGCTATAAATATTTAAAAATATATATTGTTATTATTTTATCTCTCTCTCTCGCTCTCGGTTCCTTTGCTCAGATCGTCACCACACTGTGCAGTTGTAACGGGTTCCGAAACAACTTGCAGAGGTAATTTCTTTATTACAATCCAACAGACTCCAACTCTCCAACTCTCCAACTCTCCAACAGTCCAGATACTCTGTTACCGCCTAGGTACACAGCCTAGGTACACAGCCTAGATACACAGCCTAGGTACACAGCCTAGGTACACAGCCTAGATACACAGCCTAGGTACACAGCCTAGGTACACAGCCTAGATACACAGCCTAGATACACAGCCTAGATACACAGCCTAGGTACACAGCCTAGATACTCTACTACGCTCTGGAACTCGCCCTCACAAGGTCGTAGAGTCGGGAGTTCCAGAGTCCCACCACTCGCTATCACAACATCCCAGGGTCCTCAGATGG
The DNA here is from genome assembly GCF_964198595.1 of Lampetra fluviatilis. NCBI lineage: Eukaryota > Metazoa > Chordata > Hyperoartia > Petromyzontiformes > Petromyzontidae > Lampetra > Lampetra fluviatilis. Next base: position 5,629,625 of record NC_136330.1, read on the forward strand.
CTGGTCTTGGGTCTTGGGTCTTGAGCTACGACTGGCCCTGATCGTCCAGGGAGCTCCCCTTTTATGCCTAGTCCCCAACGAGGAGTGGGGGTTGTGTGCGCCCCCAGGTATCCCACAGAGCACACACAGCCCCCCCCCCCCCCCGTTGGTGGCGCCAAGGGGCTTAAGCGTCTGACCCGCCTGGGAACCCAGCCCTGGCGCCAAGGGTCCCAGAGCCCCCAGCAGCCCCTCCCTTCTTATGTCACTACACAGTAATGCACACAGACACAATATTCAGTGGATGAGATCATCATTCATGGATACGGACAATTATACACACGCACGCACACACGCGCACGCGCGCAATAACGTTTCACATCTTTTATACTTTAACGGTTCGTCAATTTTTTTAGTTTCATCATTAGACCTCCTTTGCCAGTTTCAAGATATAATTCAGGTAGGTAAAAAATGAAATTCAAATTATTATTATTATTATATTATTATTAATTTTAATTTTTACCTACGTGACTTTACCGAGAAAACCTAAGAGTATGGATCCTTGCAGTCACGGATTCATACTCTTGCAGTCAAAACACTCCCCACTCACTCCCCACTCACTCCCCAATAGACTCCCCAAAACACTCCCCACTCACACTCCACTCACTCCCCAATAGACTCCCAAAAACACTCCCCACTCACTCCCCAATAGACTCCCCAAAAACACTCCCCACTCACTCCCCACTCACTCCCCAATAGACTCCCCAAAACACTCCCCACTCACTCCCCACTCACTCCCCAATAGACTCCCAAAAACACTCCCCACTCACTCCCCACTCACTCCCCAATAGACTCCCCAAAACACTCCCCACTCACTCCCCACTCACTCCCCAATAGACTCCCCAAAACACTTCCCACTCACTCCCCACTCACTCCCCAATAGACTCCCCAAAACACTCCCCACTCACTCCCCACTCACTCCCCAATAGACTCCCCAAAACACTCCCCACTCACTCCCCACTCACTCCCCAATAGACTCCCCAAAACACTTTCCACTCACTCCCCACTCACTCCCCAATAGACTCCCCAAAACACTCCCCACTCACTCCCCACTCACTCCCCAATAGACTCCCAAAAACACTCCCCACTCACTCCCCACTCACTCCCCAATAGACTCCCCAAAACACTCCCCACTCACTCCCCACTCACTCCCCAATAGACTCCCAAAAACACTCCCCACTCACTCCCCACTCACTCCCCAATAGACTCCCCAAAACACTCCCAACTCACTCCCCACTCACTCCCCAATAGACTCCCCAAAACACTCCCAACTTACTCCCCACTCACTCCCCAATAGACTCCCCAAAACACTCCCCACTCACTCCCCACTCACTCTCCAATAGACTCCCCAAAACACTCCCCACTCACTCCCCATTCACTCCCCAATAGACTCCCCAAAACACTCCCCACTCACTCCCCACTCACTCCCCAATAGACTCCCAAAAACACTCCCCAAAACACTCCCCACACACTCCCCAATAGACTCTACAAAACACTCCCCAAAACACTCCCCACACACTCCCCAATAGACTCTACAAAACACTCCCCAATACACTCCCAAAACACTCCCCAAAACACTCCCCAAACCACTCCCCACGCACTCCCCACACACTCCCCAATAGACTCCCCAAAACACTCCCCACTCACTCCCCACTCACTCCCCAATAGACTCCCTAAAACACTCCCCACACACTCCCCGCGCACTCCCCAAAACACTCCCCAAAACACTCCCTAAAACACTCCCCACACACTCCCCACTCACTCTCCAATAGACTCCCCAAAACACTTCCCACAAACTCCCCAATAGACTCCACAAAACACTCCCCACTCACTCCCCAATAGACTCCCCAAAACGCTCCCCAAAACACTCTCCAAAACACTCCCCAAAACACTCTCCACTCCCCAAAACAATTCCCGCGCACTCCCCAAAACACTCCCCAAAACACTCCCCACACACTCCCCAATAGACTCCCCAAAACACTCCCCAAAACACTCCCCACTCACTCCCCAAAACACTCCCCGCGCACTTCCAAAAACACTCCCCACACACTCCCCAATAGACTCCCCAAAACACTCCCCAAAGCACTCCCCACACACTCCCCAATAGACTCCCCAAAACACTCCCCAAAACACTCCCCAATAGACTCCCCAAAACACTCCCCACTCACTCTCCAAAACACTCCCCGCGCACTCCCCAAAACACTCTCCAAAACACTCCCCAAAACACTCCCCACTCACTCCCCAAAACACTCCCCAATAGACTCCCAAAAACACTCCCCAAAACACTCCCCACTCACACCCCACACACTCCCCACTCACTCCCCAAAACACTACCCAAAACACTCCCCACTCACTCCCCAAAACACTCCCCAATAGACTCCCAAAAACACTCCCCAAAACACTCCCCACTCACACCCCACACACTCCCCACTCACTCCCCAAAACACTACCCAAAACACTCTCCAAAACACTCCCCACTCACTCCCCAAAGCACTCCCCAAAACACTCACCAAAACACTCCCCAAAACACTCCCCAAAACACTCCCTACGTACTCCCCACGCACTCGCCCCACGCAATCACACACACAACATCAAACCCAACACCCAGTTAATGAATCGTGATTATCGGTCGTGGAAGAATACGAATAAGTAGAGGTTGAATAAAAACAAATGCTACGTAAAAAAAATTAGTACAAAATAAGATTATTAAAAATATTCTATATATATTGTACACTGTCAAGAACGCGTGCAAATATGGCAAAACACTTTCAAGGTAGCACAGTGTTGGAGTTTTCATTGACGTCTGGTAATCCATACGATGCGTCATTCTGATTTCGTGTAGGCGGCCGGGTTTTTTGGGGGGTTCAGGGTTCAGTCGAAGTTACCGTTGTTGAGTAACAGCTCTTTAAATACACGTGTGTGTGTGTGTATATATATTCTTGTACCGCTGGCTCCGTGTAATTGCTTTCTTGATATATTTTTTTTTACGCGTCTAAGTTAATGAAGACACGCGCGCACACGCACGGAAAAAAATCCCCCTCCTCCACCTCCTCCCACCACCTCCTCCATCTCCTCCACCACCTCCTCCATCTCCTCCATCTCCTCCACCATCTCCTCCCACCACCTCCTCCATCTCCTCCTCCACCTCCTCCCACCTCCTCCATCTCCTCCCACCACCTCCTCCATCTCCTCCTCCACCTCCTCCCACCTCCTCCATCTCCTCCCACCATCTCCTCCCACCATCTCCTCTATCTACTCCATCTCCTCCCACCATCTCCTCCCACCATCTCCTCCGTCTCATTCACCTCCTCCCACCATCTCCTCCACCTCCTCCCACCATCTCCTCCATCTCCTCCACCTCCTCCACCTCCTCCCACCATCCCCACCATGTCCTCCCACCTCCTCCCACTATCTCCTCCATCTCCTCCACCTCCTCCCACCATCTCCTCCCACCATCTCCTCCACCTCCTCCCACCACCTCCTCCACCTCCTCCATCTCCTCCACCTCCTCCCACCTCCTCCCACCATCCCCTCCACCATCTCCTTCATCTCCTCCACCTCCTCCACCTCCTCCCACCACCTCCTCCACCTCCTCCATCTCCTCCATCTCCTCCCACCATCTCCTCCATCTCCTCCACCTCCTCCACCTCCTCCCACCACCTCCTCCACCTCCTCCATCTCCTCCATCTCCTCCCACCATCTCCTCCACCATCTCCTCCCACCTCCTCCCACCATCTCCTCCGTCCCATCCCCCCCCCTCCACTGAATTCTGCATTCGCGAATCGTAAACGGCAGTCGATGAGGCTGCGGCGGAACGCGCAGACAGCCAAGTCCGGCGGTGATTGAACACCTGGGCGAGAGGTGCGAGCGTGCCTGTGTGTGTGTGAAAGAGTGTGAGAGTGTGTGTGTGTGTGTGAGAGTGTGAGAGTGAGTGAGTGAGTGTGAGAGTGTGTGAGAGTGTGTGAGTGTGAGAGAGTGTGAGAGAGTGTGAGAGTGTGAGAGAGTGTGAAAGTGTGTGAGTGTTTGTGAGTGTGTGAGTGTGTGTGAGAGAGTGTGAGAGTGTGTGAGTGTGTGTGTGTGAAAGAGTGTGAGAGAGTGTGTGAAAGAGTGTGAGAGAGTGTGTGAGAGTGGGAGAGTGTGTGATAGTGTGTGAGAGTGTGTGAGTGTTTGTGAGTGTGTGTGTGTGAAAGAGTGTGAGAGAGTGTGTGTGTGTGTGAAAGAGTGTGTGAGAGTGTGTGTATGAGAGTGTGTGAGTGTGTGTGAGAGTGTGTGAGAGAGTGTGTGAGAGTGTGTGTGTGTGAGAGAGTGTGTAAGAGTGTGTGTGTGAGAGTGTGTGAGTGTGTGTGTGTGAAAGAGTGTGAGAGAGTGTGTGTGTGTGAGAGAGTGTGTAAGAGTGTGTGTGTGAGAGTGTGTGAGTGTGTGTGTGTGAAAGACTGTGTGAGAGTGTGTGAGAGTGTGTGAGAGAGTGAGAGTGTGTGAGAGAGTGTGAGAGAGTGTGAGAGAGTGTGAGAGAGTGTGAGAGAGTGTGAGAGAGTGTGAGAGAGTGTGAGAGAGAGTGAGAGAGTGTGAGAGAGTGTGAGAGAGTGTGAGAGAGTGTGAGAGAGTGTGAGAGAGTGTGAGAGTGTGTGAGAGTGTGTGAGAGAGTGTGAGAGAGTGAGAGTGTGTGAGAGTGTGTGAGAGAGTGTGAGAGAGTGTGAGAGAGTGTGAGAGAGTGTGAGAGAGAGTGAGAGAGTGTGAGAGAGTGTGAGAGAGTGTGAGAGAGTGTGAGAGAGTGTGAGAGTGTGTGAGAGTGTGTGTGTATGCGAGTGTGTGAGAGAGTGTGAAAGAGTGTGAGTGTATGTGAGTGTGTGAGAGAGTGTGAGAGAGTGTGAGAGAGTGTGAGAGAGTGTGAGAGAGTGTGAGAGTGTGTGAGAGTGTGTGAGAGAGTGTGTGTGTATGCGAGTGTGTGAGAGAGTGAGAGTGTGTGAGAGTGTGTGAGAGAGTGTGAGAGAGTGTGAGAGAGAGTGAGAGAGAGTGAGAGAGTGTGAGAGAGTGTGAGAGAGTGTGAGAGTGTGTGAGAGTGTGTGTGTATGCGAGTGTGTGAGAGAGTGTGAGAGAGTGTGTGAGAGTGTGTGAGAGAGTGTGAGAGAGAGTGAGAGAGTGTGAGAGAGTGTGAGAGAGTGTGAGAGAGTGTGAGAGTGTGTGAGAGAGTGTGAGAGAGTGTGAGAGAGTGTGAGAGAGTGTGAGAGAGAGTGAGAGAGTGTGAGAGTGTGTGAGAGAGTGTGAGAGAGTGTGAGAGAGAGTGAGAGAGTGTGAGAGAGTGTGAGAGAGAGTGAGAGAGTGTGAGAGAGTGTGAGAGAGTGTGAGAGAGTGTGAGAGAGAGTGAGAGAGTGTGAGAGAGTGTGAGAGAGTGTGAGAGAGTGTGAGAGAGTGTGAGAGTGTGTGAGAGTGTGTGTGTATGCGAGTGTGTGAGAGAGTGTGAGAGAGTGTGAGAGAGTGTGAGAGAGTGTGAGAGAGTGTGAGAGAGTGTGAGAGTGTGTGAGAGTGTGTGAGAGTGTGTGTGTATGCGAGTGTGTGAGAGTGTGTGAGAGTGTGTGAGAGTGTGTGAGAGAGTGTGAGAGAGTGTGAGAGTGTGTGTGAGTGTGTGTGTGTGTGAGAGAGAGTGTGAGAGAGTGTGAGAGAGTGTGAGAGAGTGTGAGAGAGTGTGAGAGTGTGTGAGAGTGTGTGTGTGTGAGTGTGTGTGTGTGTGAGAGAGTGTGAGAGTGTGTGAGAGAGTGTGAGAGAGTGTGAGAGAGTGTGAGAGTGTGTGAGAGTGTGTGTGAGTGTGTGTGTGTGTGAAAGAGTGTGAGAGAGCGTGTGAGAGTGTGTGTGTATGCGAGTGTGTGAGTGTGTGTGAGAGTGTGAGAGTGTGAGAGTGTGTGAGTGTGCGTGTGAGAGTGTGTGAGTGTGTGTGTGTATGCGAGTGTGTGAGAGTGTGAGAGTGTATGCGAGTGTATAAGAGTGTGTGAGAGTGTGAGTGTATAAGAGTGTGTAAGTGTGTGTGAGAGTGTGTGAGAGTGTGAGAGTGTATGCGAGTGTATAAGAGTGTGTGAGAGTGTGAGTGTATAAGAGTGTGTAAGTGTGTGTGAGAGTGTGAGAGAAAGCGTGAGAGTGTAAGAGTGTGTGAGTGTGTGTGAGTGTGTGTGTGAGTGTGTGTGAGAGTGTGAGAGTGTGTGAGTGTGAGAGAGAGTGTGAGAGTGTGTGAGAGTGTGAGAGTGTGTGAGAGTGTGAGAGTGTGTGAGTGAGTGTGAGAGAGAGTGTGAGAGAGTGTGAGAGAGAGTGAGAGAGTGTGAGAGAGTGTGATAGTGTGTGAGAGTGTGTGAGTGTATAAAAGTGTGTGTGAGGGTGTGTGAGGGTGTGTGAGAGTGTGTGAGTGTGTGAGAAATTGTGTGAGTGTGAGAGAGTGAGAGAGTGTGTGAGTGTGTGAGTGTATGACAGTGTGTGTGAGTGTATGAGAGTGTGTGAGTGTGTGTGAGTGTGAGTGTGTGTGAGTGTGTGTGAGAGTGTGTGAGTGTGAGAGAGAGTGTGAGAGTGTGTGAGAGTGTGAGCGTGTGTGAGTGTGTGAGTGTGAGAAAGAGTGTGAGAGTGTGTGAGAGTGTGTGAGTGTGTGTGAGTGTGAGTGTGTGTGAGTGTGTGTGAGAGTGTGAGAGTGTGTGAGTGTGAGAGAGAGTGTGAGAGTGTGTGAGAGTGTGAGCGTGTGTGAGTGTGTGAGTGTGAGAAAGAGTGTGAGAGTGTGTGAGAGTGTGAGTGTGTGTGTGTGTGAAAGAGTGTGAGAGAGTGTGTGTGTGTGAAAGAGTGTGTGAGAGTGTGTGAGAGTGTGAGAGTGTATGCGAGTGTGTGAGAGTGTGTGAGAGTGTGAGTGTATGCGAGTGTGTGAGAGTGTGTGAGAGTGTGAGTGTATGCGAGTGTGTGAGAGTGTGTGAGAGTGTGAGTGTATAAGAGTGTGTGAGAGTGTGAGTGTGTGTGTGTGTGAAAGAGTGTGAGAGAGTGTGTGTGTATGAGAGTGTGTGAGTGTGTGTGAGAGTGTGTGAGTGTGTATGCGAGTGTGTGAGAGTGTGTGAGAGTGTGAGTGTATGAGAGTGTGTAAGTATGTGTGAGAGTGTGAGAGAAAGCGTGAGAGTGTAAGAGTGTGTGTGAGTGTGTGTGTGAGTGTGTGTGAGAGTGTGAGAGTGTGTGAGTGTGAGAGAGAGTGTGAGAGTGTGTGAGAGTGTGAGAGTGTGTGAGAGTGTGAGAGTGTGTGAGTGAGTGTGAGAGAGAGTGTGAGAGAGTGTGAGAGAGAGTGAGAGTGTGTGAGAGTGTGAGAGTGTGTGAGTGAGTGTGAGAGAGAGTGTGAGAGAGTGTGAGAGAGAGTGAGAGAGTGTGAGAGAGTGTGATAGTGTGTGAGAGTGTGTGAGTGTATAAAAGTGTGTGTGAGGGTGTGTGAGGGTGTGTGAGTGTGTGAGAAATTGTGTGAGTGTGAGAGAGTGAGAGAGTGTGTGAGTGTGTGAGTGTATGACAGTGTGTGTGAGTGTATGAGAGTGTGTGAGTGTGTGTGAGTGTGAGAGAGAGTGTGAGAGTGTGAGAGTGTGTGAGTGTGAGAGAGAGTGTGAGAGTGTGTGAGAGTGTGAGCGTGTGTGAGTGTGTGAGTGTGAGAGAGAGTGTGAGAGTGTGTGAGAGTGTGTGAGAGTGTATGTGAGTGTGTGAGAGTGTGTGTGAGAGTGTGAGTGTATAAGAGTGTGTGAGTGTGTGAGAGTGTGAGTGTGTGTTTGTGTGAAAGAGTGTGAGAGAGAGTGTGTGTGTGTGAAAGAGTGTGTGAGAGTGTATGTGAGTGTGTGAGAGAGAGAGTGTGAGAGTGTGTGAGAGTGTGAGAGTGTGTGAGTAAATGTGAGAGAGTGTGAGAGTGTATGTGAGTGTGTGAGAGTGTGTGTGAGAGTGTGAGTGTATAAGAGTGTGTAAGTGTGTGTGAGAGTGTGAGAGAAAGCGTGAGAGTGTAAGAGTGTGTGAGTGTGTGTGAGTGTGTGTGTGAGTGTGTGTGAGAGTGTGAGAGTGTGTGAGTGTGTGAGAAATTGTGTGAGTGTGAGAGAGTGTGTGAGTGTGTGAGTGTATGACAGTGTGTGTGAGAGTGTGAGAGAGTGTGAGTGTGTATGAGAGTGTGTGAGTGTGTGTGAGTGTGTGTGAGTGTATGAGAGTGTGTGAGTGTGTGTGAGTGTGTGTGTGAGTGTGTGAGAGTGTGAGAGTGTGAGAGAGAGTGTGAGAGTGTGTGAGTGTATGACAGTGTGTGTGAGAGTGTGAGAGAGTGTGAGTGTGTATGAGAGTGTGTGAGTGTGTGTGAGTGTGTGTGTGTGTGTGTGTGTGAGTGTGTGTGAGAGTGTGAGAGTGTGAGAGTGTGAGAGAGAGTGTGAGAGTGTGTGAGAGTGTGAGAGTGTGTGAGTGAATGTGAGAGAGTGTGAGAGTGTATGTGAGTGTGTGAGAGTGTGTGAGAGTGTGAGTGTATAAGAGTATGTGAGTGTGTGAGAGTGTGAGTGTGTGTGTGTGAAAGAGTGTGTGAGAGTGTGTGAGAGTGTGTGAGAGTGTGAGTGTGTGTGTATGAGAGTGTGTGAGTGTGTGTGAGAGTGTGTGAGAGTGTGAGAGTGTATGCGAGTGTGTGAGAGTGTGTGAGAGTGTGAGTGTATAAGAGTGTGTGAGAGTGTGAGTGTATAAGAGTGTGTAAGTGTGTGTGAGAGTGTGAGAGAAAGCGTGAGAGTGTAAGAGTGTGTGAGTGTGTGTGAGTGTGTGTGTGAGTGTGTGTGAGAGAGTGGAGAGTTTCCCATACCTGGGCAGTGTGCTTATGACCGGCTCCAGTTTATCAGCAGAGGTCTTTTCATCGGTTGCGTAACGCTGTGTGGAAGCTACCTGGTCTGTCGCTCCGCACGAAGCTTCAGGTCTTCTCGGCCACGGTCATTCCCTCCCTTCTCTACGCTTGCGAAACGTGGACCCCCCTAGTGGAGCATCTTCGCCGGTTGGAAACATTTAGGCTGGCCTGCCTACGATCCATCCTGGGTTTAACCAGGCTGGATTGTGTGAGGAGCTCACAAGTCCTTGAAAGATCTGGGCAAAGTCCCATCAGTGAGCTCCTCCGGCAGGCAAGGCTGCGTTGGCTGGGTCATGTAGCCCGCATGCCCAGCCACCGAATGCCTAAACAGCTTTTGTTCGGCCGGATCGAGGGGGCTAAACGGGCGCGGCACGGGCTAGAGAAGAGATGGAGTGATGTGGTACAGGAGGATGTGGAGCTGAGTGGACTTGCCGATGACTGGTACCAGCGGTGTCAAGATCGGCCTCAGTGGAGGAGGCTCGTGAAGGACGCTACTGGGCAGTTGGAGGCAGTCGCCCTCCAACAACAACGGAGGGCGGAGGAGCGACGCTCACAACAACGAGCGGAGCGCCGGGTGGCTAAAGCACAGCAAGTTGGCACAGTAGGGGGCACAGGTGGTGCATCAGCCAGTCATCTCGGTCATCTCGGTCAGTCGACCCGTGGCACCTGGGTCTGCCCCGTGACCTCCTGCCAGCGGGCGTTCGACACTTCACGTGGCCTCAGGGTGCACATGGCCTGGCACAAGCGTCGTGGTGACGTCACCGCCACTTAGTGGTGAATGGCGGTTGTTGTTGTTGTTGTTGTGAGAGTGTGAGTGAGTGTGAGAGAGAGTGTGAGAGTGTGTGAGAGTGTGAGAGTGTGTGAGAGTGTGAGAGTGTGTGAGTGAGTGTGAGAGAGAGTGTGAGAGTGTGTGAGAGTGTGAGAGTGTGTGAGAGTGTGAGAGTGTGTGAGTGAGTGTGAGAGAGAGTGTGAGAGTGTGTGAGAGTGTGAGAGTGTGTGAGAGTGTGAGAGTGTGTGAGTGAGTGTGAGAGAGAGTGTGAGAGAGAGTGAGAGAGTGTGAGAGAGTGTGATAGTGTGTGAGAGTGTGTGAGTGTATAAGAGTGTGTGAGTGTGTGTGTGAGGGTGTGTGAGAGTGTGTGAGTGTGTGAGAAATTGTGTGAGTGTGAGAGAGTGAGAGAGTGTGTGAGTGTGTGAGTGTATGACAGTGTGTGTGAGAGTGTGAGAGAGTGTGAGTGTGTATGAGAGTGTGTGAGTGTGTGTGAGAGTGTGTGAGTGTGTGTGTGAGTGTATGTGAGTGTATGAGAGTGTGTGAGTGTGTGTGTGAGTGTGTGTGAGTGTATGAGAGTGTGTGAGTGTGTGTGAGAGAGTGTGTGGGTGTGTTTGAGAGAGTGTGTGGGAGTGCGTGAGTGCATGACAGCGTGTGCTGCAAACCCGGCGACTCGAGTTTGATTCCCGCTCATGACCAACACCCAATAACAATTATCTAAACCGGCCCTGGGATCCCCTAGGTCGACTCAGCCTAAAATTATTACCTGGTGCAGTGTGTAGCAAACATCGCCACTGGGGAAACAAAGGCGGTCGGTCGTGGTGCTAGCCACCCACTCCCTAGTGTGCCGTGCCGGCCTTCATATGTGCTCGCTAACAGCACTTGCCCCGACAGTCTGTTAAAGGCTGTATGGGGGATCTTTGTCTGTGTTTCGTGTGATCTCCTCCGGCGGGGCACGGCTGGGTTGTTGGCTGGGTCAAGTCGGACGCATGCCCCTAGCCACCGCATGCTGCCCACGCAGCTGATGTTCGGTCGGATAGAGTGGAGGGAGTCTCCAAACGTTGTCTCTTTTTTTGCCAGAAAAAAGGGTGAAAAACCCCTCTTAGCATATGTTGGTACTGGCAAAGGAGGTCCCATGATGTCGCTGCTCACCCCGAGCTCTCGTTTACTCTGAGAGTGGCGTTGTCTTTGGGCTTTCTTCGCCTTTCGGCGTCCTCTGGCCTAACACCGTTTTGAGACGAGGCTCAAAAGAAAGCTGTCTCTGGTGTGGACCAATCCGTTTCGAGGACAATGCTCATACCATTGGAACCTCCTTTGCCAGTAGCAAAATATGATAATTGTTTTTTTACCCTTTTATCTGGCAACAAAACTGACACCTTTTCTTTTACAAGGAGTCATGTTTGCATTGACCACAATACCTGCGGTCGGAATGCAAACAAAAACAACACAACTCTGATAATGATATGCACTGTCCTTGAAATTGATTGGTCCACACCCGAGGCAGCTTTTCTTAGAATCTAGTCTCATATGGTGTTGGACCATTTGGCTCTAAAAAAGCTGTCTCGGGTGTGGACCAATCCATTTCAAGGACAGTGCATACATTATCAGAGTTGTGTGTTTTCTTGTTTGCATTCCGACCGCAGGTATTGTGGTCAATGCAAACATGACAATGCCAAATATTTTGACTTAAAGCTTTCGTGACTGCAGGGATACGTATTCTATCGGTCGTTCACAATACAAAGGCCACTATCCCAGCCTCCGTGGGTCGGACCACGTCTAACTCTACCCACCTACCTTGATGCACCCATCTCAGGCCGATATAAGACCTCGTCTCAGCAGATCTCTCTCTCTCACCTGAAGACGATTGCTTGTGTTGCGATCGAAACGTCGTGATATTTTTGTAATTTTTTTTCAATCTACGTGGCTTTACCGAAAGACCCATAGAAAAATTTAAATATTACACTGGTCGACAAAACAAAAACATTTTTTCTGGCCTGGACTTTTGCAGCTGCTTTAGACTAATTTCAGGGTGCTGATTCCAAATCTGATCTCAGATTTGCTCTATCACATCTCATTTTTATGCAATCGGCATACCCAATTTTCATTGATTTTACCCTAAATTAACTCCGTCACTTGTGATTGCAAGTTGTTGCGAGTCAGTGACTGCTTTAGTGTTAAAATATGGTGCGGTATTTTTAGAATGGTGTGTTTATAATATAATTTTATGTAGATATCCACATTTTTAATTTTAGAACTTTCGTGACTGCAGGAATTATTATTTGTTTCTTTCGGTTAAGTCACGTCTAAAGATAAAATAACAAATTATTTAATTTAATTTGTTATTTTATCTTTAGACGTGACTTAACCGAAAGAAACAAATAATATCCACATTTGTTTAATATTTTTCTTCTGCAGTTTTTATGGAAAATGCAATATTTGATATCTCAAAAACCTGATGTGATAGACAAAAACTGATGCCAGATTTAGAATCAGCACCCCAAAATTACCTTTAAACCGTTGGAATACCTTATTCCAGAAAAGGTGTGTTGATCAGTGTTATCAGAGTGTGTGTTTTTTTTGTTTGCATTCTGACCACAAGCATTGTGGCTAATGCAGACGTGATTCCTTATAAAAGGTTTCAGTTTGGTGTTTTAACATCTTAACACCTGTTTTGTTGCCAGAAAAAAAGGGGGAAACCCTATTATCAGTCTCTAAACTGGCACGGCACGGGCTGGAGAAGAGATGGAGTGATGTGGTACAGGAGGACGTGGAGCTGAGTGAACTTACCGATGACTGGTACCAGCGGTGTCAAGATCGGCCTCTGTGGAGGAGGCTCGTGAAGGACGCTACTGGGCAGTTGGAGGCAGTCGCCCTCCAGCATCAACAACGGAGGGCGGAGGAGCGACGCTCACAACAACGCGTGGAGCGCCGGGTGGATAAAATCCAGCAAGTTGGCACGGTAGAGGGCACAACTGGTGCATCAGCCAGCCATCTCAGTCGGTCAACCCCATGGCACCACCTGCATCTCTCCGCTGACCACGTGCCAGCCAGCCTTCACGTGACACCCTCAAAGTGCACCCAGCCTGGCACGGGCGCCGTGGTGCGTCTGCGTGTGCGTGCGTGTGTGATGGTCAGATGCAATTGAATCCGCAGCATCCCTGGCGGAGAGGAATCCATTGCATCCCGATGGCAAATACGATGTCCAATTAACACCACTCCACGTCTCGCGCTAATTAGGGTAATTAGATGGCCAGAGAGAAGTGGTATGCGAAGAGGCTCGGGGAATTAGCGTTGGGCTGCGGCCCCCCCCCCCCACACAGCCCCCATCCCCCCCATCCACTCTCTCCCACCCCCCAGATGTGACATTCAAAATTGGTGTGTGTGTGTCTGTCTGTGTGTGAGCGGTAGTGTAGCGGTTAGCGCTACGCTACGAACCTGGCGTCCCGAGTTCGATTCGCCTTTCACGGCCAACACCCAGTGACGATTATCTGAACCGGTCCCGGGCCTCCCCTAGGTCGACTCAGCCTCAAATGAGTACCCGGTGCGATGTGTGAGCATTGCCACTAGGGAGACAAAGGCGGCCGGGCGTGGTGCTGGCCACCCACCTCCTCGTGTGCCGTGCCGGCCTTCATAGGTGCTCGCTAACAGCACTTGACCCAACAGCCTGTTCAGGCTATACGGGGCATCTTTGTCTGTGTGTGTGTCTGTATGGGTGGGGAGCGGTGGTGCAGCAGTTAGCGCGCTGCGCTATGAACCTGGCGATTCCCACTCACGGCAAACACCGGTGACGATTATCTGAACCGGTCCCGGGCCTCCCCTAGGTCGACTCAGCCTGAAATCAGTACCTGGTGCGGTGTGTAAACATCGCCACTGGGGATACAAAGGCGGTCGGGCGTGGTGCTGGCCACCCACCCCCTCGTGTACCGTTCCGGCCTTCATAGGTGCTCGCTAACAGAAATGTGTAATAAAAACATCGCCAAAAAAAAGATCACCACTGGGGAGACAAAGGCGGCCACTCACCGCCTCATGTGCCGTGCCGGTCTTCATAGGTGCTCGCTAACAGCACTTGCCCCAACAGTCTGTTGAGGCTACACGGGGGATCTTTGTGCATGTAGGAATGTATTACAGTGCCAAGTCATTAAAGTCGATTCGAGGCTTCAAAATTTGAGTTTTTGGGGAGCCATTAACATTGTCGTCGACTGGAGCCTTTATAGCATTGAACGCTATGGGGAGCCTTGAACGTTGAAACCTTGACAGCCTTTAACATCGAACGCTTTGGAAGAAGCCTCACACATTGAAGACTAAGGGAGCATGTCACGCTATGGCAGCCTTTAACATTGCACCCTATGGGATCCTTTCACATTGGACACGCTGGGAACCTTTAATCATAGAACGCTATGGGAGTATTGCATCGCACACCTATGACATCCGTCCCCCGAACCCCCCAATGTGCGGGGCCCGGTGCGATTCGCCGTAGCCCGAGGAGACGCCTCTGCGTGTAACGAGACTGTCAGGCAATCCGTCTGTCAGGTACTCGAGTACTCCCGTACCTGCTACCAGACACATCAGCAGGCACTCGAGGTACCTGCCGAAGAAGAACTCTTGCCCAGCGTCTCCCCTCTCGGCGTCGCGGTGACTAGGAGATGTTAACTACCTCGCCTGGTCTACAGGAGGTCGTGGGTTCGATCACTATCATCATCACGGTGGCTAGGAGATGTTAACTACCTCACCCGGTGTACATTCTGTATGTTTGGAGTTTGCGTGTCTCTCTCTTTCTATCATCATCACGGTGGCTAGGAGATGTTAACTACCTCGCCTGGTGTACAGGAGGTCGTGGGTTCGATCACTATCATCATCACGGTGGCTAGGAAATGTTAACTACCTCGCCTGGTATACAGGAGGTCGTGGGTTCGATCCAGACCCTGATGCCTGCTGTATATTTGGAGTTTGCGTGTCTCTCTCTATCATCACCACGGTGGCTATGAGATGTTAACTACCTCGCTTGGTATACAGGAGGTCGTGGGTTCGATCCAGACCCTGACTCATACTGTATGTTTGGAGTGTGCGTGTCTCTCTCTTTCATCATCATCATCATCATCACGGTGGCTAGGAGATGTTAACTACCTCGCCTGGTATACAGGAGGTCGTGGGTTCGATCATTATCATCATCACGGTGGCTAGGAGATGTTAACTACCTCGCCTGGTATACAGGAGGTCGTGGGTTCGATACAGACCCTGACTCATACTGTATGTTTGGAGTGTGCGTGTCTCTGTCTCTCTCCCCGTAGTCGCTTGGATTTTCTCCGGGTTCCTCCGGATCCCCCCCCTCTCCACATTTAGAATCAACGTCACGGCGTTTCGAGTATTTGGCTACCGCTATACATTTTCACACGAAGATGACGAAGACGATGATGATGATGATGACGACGACGATGACGACGACGATGACGACGACGATGACGACGACGACGATGACGACGACGATGACGACGATGACGACGACGACGACGACGATAATGACGATGACGACGATGACGACGACGACGATGACGATGATGACGACGATGATGACGACGACGACGACGATGACGACGGCGATGATGACGACGACGACGACGATGACGACAACGATGACGACGACGACGATGATGATGACGACGATGACGACGACGATGATGATGACGATGATGATGATGACGATGACGACGATCACAACGACGATGACGTCGACGACAATGATGATGACGACGACGATGACGACGATGATGACGACGACGACGATGAAGTTGACGATGACGTTGACGATGACGATGATGACGACGATGACGACAACGACGATGACGACGACGACGACGATGACGACGATGACGACGATGATGACGATGACGACGATGATGACGATGACGACGATGATGACGACGACGATGATGACGACAACGACGATGACGACGACGATGACGACGATGACGACGACGATAATGACGATGACGACGATGACGACGACGACGATGACGATGATGACGACGATGACGATGACGACGACGATGACGACGACGATGATGACGACGACGACGACGATGACGACAACGATGACGACGACGACGATGATGATGACGACGATGACGACGACGATGATGATGACGATGATGATGATGACGATGACGACGATCACAACGACGATGACGTCGACGACAATGATGATGACGACGACGATGACGACGATGATGACGACGACGACGATGAAGTTGACGATGACGTTGACGATGACGATGATGACGACGATGACGACAACGACGATGACGACGACGACGACGATGACGACAATGACGACGATGATGACGATGACGACGATGATGACGATGATGACGATGACGACGATGATGACGACGACGATGATGACGACAACGACGATGACGACGACGACGATGACGACGATGATGACGACGATGATGATGACGACGATGATGATGACGACGATGACGACGATGATGATGACGACGACGATGACGATGATGACGATGACGCTCCTGATGAAAAATGGAGCCACTCAGCTCAGTGGAGCCTTCCGTGGTAAAATGAAATTTTAAAAAAATTGCTCAAATCAATTGAGGGACCTTCTCTACCTCGTTGGCCTCTGCTAGGAAAGGACCGCTCCACCCCTCTGGAGTTCCATAGAAAATGGCCAGTAGCCGAAACGTCGCCAACTTTATATTATTTCATATCTGTGTCGCCCTTTTTAAGGGCCTCAGAGTTACCGAGACTGGAACGTGGTGCTGCTAGGTATTCCTGAATTAATAATTGCCGTGAAAATCTCGAATTATTTCTTATTTTACGTCGCTTTAAAAGTTAAATCGGTTTTTTTTTGGCTTAAATTCGTAAAAATTCGTTTCGGAACGCCGCTCTCATTTCTGCGAATTTGTCAGAGGCTATAATTGAGATGATCCCAGCACCTCGTACTATCATCGCACGTGGGATCGCTCGCTAACGATCCCAGCAGAAGCAGGCAACCCGCTAGTTGCCCCATTTAACACCAGGGCGATGTGGGGGAGTGGTGGGCAGGAGAGAGATTTCAGTGTTTTTTAGTTTTCAGTTTCATTCCTTTGGTATAGCCCTGTGAGCCAATCGGCTCTTGAATCGGGTGCAACCGCAACAAACAAAAAAAACTAAAACATGAACAAAAAACATCTTAAAGTGACTATGTGACTATTTGCAAACGGAAAAATCCAGGAAAAAAACTGCAAAGTCTTCCAGAAAAAAAGTTGCACCGTACAAAAATCCCAGTGGGATGCAAGTCAAACAACAACAACAACAACCACAGGACAACTTAGATTAAGGCCATCATTCTAACTCCGTACTACAACAACACAAACATGGCCAAACCCAAAAAAAACGTTTTCGAAATCACCAAAATAAAGCCATAAAAGCAATGTAACAGCGATCATAGGAACTGTGACCAAAATTTCGCAATAAACAACATGTACCACCAACATCCTGTAGCCAGATGTCGTGTCCAAACACAAGTTCAAGTTCATTTATTTGGTATAGCCCTGTGAGCCATTCGGCTCTTGAATCGGGTGCAACCGCAACAAACAAAAAACTAAAACATGAACAAAAAAACATCTGTAAGTGAATATGTAACTGAGTGCAAACAGAAAATCCAAGAAAAGACAGCAAAATATTGCAGAAAAAAACAGCGTACACCAACGCTGTGTGCAAAAATCCCAGTGGGATGCAATTCAAACAACAACAACCACAAGACAACTTAGATTAAGGCCATCAGTCTAACTCTGTACTACAACAAACAAACATGGCTAAACCATTTCGATTTAAAGATTTCGTGACTGCAGGGATTCATCTTCTTGATTCTTTCGGTAAAGTCACGTAGAATGGAAATAATAATAATTTCCATAATAATAATACTAATTTCCATTCTACGTGACTTTACCGAAAGAATCGAGATGGCTAAACCAATTCACTTTTCGAAATCACCAAAATAAAGCCATAAAAGCAATGTAACAGCGATCATAGGAACTGTGACCGAAATGTAGCAATAATAGACCTGACCTTGACGTGACCTTGACATGACCCTGGCCGTGACCTCTGACGCGACCACGGCCGTGACCTTGACGTGACCCCGGGTGTGGAATGTGACGCGCCCCGGGCCGTGACCTTTGACATGCCCCTGGGCATGACCCTGGACATGACCTTGACATGACCTTGATATGACCCCGGACGTGACCCATACCACGTGGCCAGCCAGCGCATGAGGGTCACGCAGCACTTGATGTGGTGTGCCGAGCGTGGAAGCAAAGACGATAGTGACGCTGATGATGGTGGTGGTGGTGATGGTGGGGAGCGGTGGCGCAGCGGTTAGCGCTACGCTGAGCTACGAACCCGGCAACCCGGGTTTGATTCGCGCTCACGGCCAACACCGGTGACGATAATCTGAATCCGTCGTGGGCCTCCCCTAGGTCGACTCGGCCTCAAATGAGTACCTGGTGCGGTGCGTAGTAAACATCGCCACCGGGGAGACAAAGGCGGTCGGGCGTGGTGCTGGCCACCCACCCCCTCGTGTGCCGTTCCGGCCTTCACAGGTGCTGTTCGCTAACAGCCCTTGCCCCTACAGTCTGTCAAGGCTATACGGGGGGGATCTTTGTCTTTGTCCTATTTCATGGTGGCCTGCGTCTGTGTTCAATGTCGACTCACGCTGCGTCTGCGGGCGAAAGAAAAATGAAAATGAATGCACCTGGCAGAACCCTCTGCGAAATCAGTCGCGGGCACTCAAATTGACCCTTTTTCTCCCGCGGCTTAACAAGCGGAATTAAATTAATAGCGCGATAATGATGATAACGAATCGCACTGATGCGCGCGAACGTGCACACGGAGGCAGACATCGTCCGTGGCGACTTTGTCACAGACTGTGGGCCGCCTTTGTCTCCCCATGTGCGCGGCGATGTGTTTATTACGCACCGCACCAGGTACTCATTTGAGGCTGAGTCGACCTAGGGGAGGCCCACGCTGGTCCTCACCTCGGGTCGCCGACACAATACATGCATCACGATATAAAGACAAAGAACCCCCCCCCCCGTATAGCCTTGGCAGACTGTAGGGGCAAGTGCTGTTAGCGAGCACCTATGAAGGCTGGAACGGCACACGAGGGGGTGGGTGGCCAGCACCACGCCCGACCGCCTTTGTCTCCCCAGTGGCGATCTTTAGACACCGCACCAGGTACTAATTTGAGGCTGAGTCGACCTAGGAGAGGCCCAGGACCGGTTCAGATAATCTTCACTGGTGTAGGCCGTGAGCGGAACACACACAGACACACACACAGACACACACAACAACAACAACAACCGCCATTCGCCACTAAGTGGCGGTGACGTCACCACGACGCTTGTGCCAGGCTAGGTGCACGTTGAGGCCACGTGAAGTGTCGAACGCCCGCTGGCAGGAGGAGGTCACGGGGCAGACCCAGCAGGTGCCACGGGTCGACTGACCGAGATGACCGAGATGACTGGCTGATGCACCACCTGTGCCCCCTACTGTGCCAACTTGCTGTGCTTTAGCCACCCGGCGCTCCGCTCGTTGTTGTGAGCGTCGCTCCTCCGCCCTCCGTTGTTGTTGGAGGGCGACTGTCACTGGGGAGACAAAGGCGGCCGGGCGCGCCATGGGCCACCGTGCCGACCTCACCCTGGCGAACAGCTGGTCGAGGCTATACGGGGGATCTTTGTCATTGTGTCGTCTGGGGGGCGGGGGGGGTGCACTGGCGCAGGTTAAGGAGTCTACACGGGGGCGCGGGGGGGTATCTGTCATCGTTAATGAATGTGTGTGAGTGTGTGTCAGTGTCTATGTCTGTGTGTGTGTGTCTGTGTGTGTGTGTCTGTGTGTGTCTGTGTCTGTGTGTGTGTCAGTGTGTGTGTGTGTCAGTGTCTATGTCTGTGTGTGTCAGTGTGTGTGTCTGTGTGTGTCTGTGTGTGTCAGTGTGTGTGTGTCTGTGTGTGTCAGTGTGTGTGTGTCTATGTCCGTGTGTGTGTGTCTGTGTGTGTGTCAGTGTGTGTGTGTCTGTGTCAGTGTGTGTGTCAGTGTGTGTGTGTCAGTGTCTATGTCTGTGTGTGTGTGTCTGTGTGTGTCAGTGTCTATGTCTGTGTGTGTGTGTGTCAGTGTCTATGTCTGTGTGTGTGTGTGTGTCTGTGTGTGTCTGTGTCTGTGTGTGTGTCAGTGTGTGTGTGTCAGTGTCTATGTCTGTGTGTGTGTGTCTGTGTGTGTCTGTGTCTGTGTGTGTGTCAGTGTGTGTGTGTCTGTGTGTGTCAGTGTGTGTGTGTCTATGTCCGTGTGTGTGTGTGTCAGTGTGTGTGTCAGTGTGTGTGTGTCTGTGTGTGTGTGTCAGTGTGTGTGTGTGTAAGTGTGTGTGTGTGTGTCAGTGTGTGTGTGTGTCAGTGTGTGTGTGTGTCAGTGTGTGTGTGTCAGTGTGTGTGTCAGTGTGTGTGTGTCAGTGTGTGTGTCAGTGTGTGTGTGTGTCAGTGTGTGTCAGTGTGTGTGTGTCTGTGTGTGTGTGTCAGTGTGTGTGTGTGTCAGTGTGTGTCAGTGTGTGTGTGTCAGTGTGTGTGTGTCAGTGTGTGCGCGTGTGTGTCTGTGTGTGTGTGTCAGTGTGTGTCAGTGTGTGTGTGTGTCAGTGTGTGTGTGTGTCTGTGTGTGTGTGTGTCAGTGTGTACGCGTGCGCGTGCCTGGGCTCTCCCCAGACAAAGGCGACCGGGCGTGGTGTCACTGCCCCCCCTCGCCCCCCTCGCCCCCCTCGCCCCCCTCGCCCCCCTCGCCCCCCTCGCCCCCCTCGCCCCCCTCGCCCCCCTCGCCTGCCACCCGTCATCGGTGCTGCTACTCGCTGCTAGCAGCACTTGCCCCAACAGGGCGCCCGAGGCTACGCGGGGGAGCTTTGCCTCTGCAAGGATATTCCGTTAATGAGGCACGGCTGTTAATGACTCCGTGTCGCCGCACCGGCGCCAATGAAAGCGTCGACAATGTTAATGATTGTAAGTGTGTGTGTGTGTGTTAATGTGCGTGTGTTAATGTGTGTGTTAATGTGTGTGTGTGTTATTGAGTGTGTGTGTGTGTGTTAATGAGTGTGTGTGTGTTATTGAGTGTGTGTGTGTGTTAACGAGTGTGTGTGTATGTTAACGTGTGTGTGTGTGTTAATGAGTGTGTGTGTGTGTTAATGAGTGTGTGTGTGTGTGTGTTATTGAGTGTGTTAATGAGTGTGTGTGTTATTGAGCGTGTGTGTGTGTTAATGTGTGTGTGTGTGTGTTAATGTGTGTGTGTTAATGTGTGTGTTAATGTGTGTGTGTGTTAATGAGTGTGTGTGTGTGTGTGTTAGTGTGTGTGTGTTAATGAGCGTGTGTGTGTTAATGATTGTACGTGTATGTGTTAATGTGTGTGTGTGTGTGTTAGTGTGTGTGTGTTATGAGCGTGTGTGTGTTAGTGTGTGTGTGTTAATGAGCGTGTGTGTGTAAGTGTGTAAGTGTGTTAATGACCCGGCGACCCGGGTTCGATTCCCGCTCACGGCCAACACCGGTGACGATTATCTGAACCGGTTGTGGGCCTCCCCTAGGTCGACTCAGCCTCAAATGAGTACCTGGTGCGGTGTGTGAACATTGCCACTGGGGAGACAAAGGCGGTCGGGCGTGGTGCTGGCCACCCACCCCCTCGTGTGCCGTGCCGGCCTTCATAGGTGCTACTCGCTAACAGCACTTGCCCCTACAGTCTGTTAAGGCTACACGGGGGATCTTTGGCTTTTGTGTTTGTGTCGGGAGCGGTGGCGCAACGGTTAGCGCGCCGCGCTCCTTACCCGGCCCACCCGAGTTCGATTCCCGCTCACAGGCAAACCAACATCAGCGGACGAAAATCTGAACCCGTGCTGGGCCTCCTCTAGGTCGACTCAGCCTCGAATGAGCACCTTGGTACGATGTGTAAACATTGCCAGGGGGGGAGACAAAGGCGACCGGGCGTGGTGCTGGCCACCCACCCCCTCGTGTGCCACCGTGCCAACCTTCATAGGTGCTGCCACTCGCTAACAGCACTTGCCCCAACAGCATGTTGAGGCTACGCGGGGGATCTTTGTCTTGTGTGCGTTGATGAATGTGTGTGTGTGTGCGCGCTAATTGGGATAGGTGCTTGCTAACAGCACTTGCCCTAACAGCCTATTAAAGGCTTTATGGGGAATCTTTATCTTTGCTAATGGGGATTGGTGACGCAGTGGTTAGCGCTCCTAACCCGCTCAGGGCAAACACCGGTGACGGTCCTGGGCCTCCCCTAGGTCGACTCAGCCTCAGATGAGTATCTGGTGCGGTGCCTTAAAAAACATCGCCACTGGGGATACAAAGGCGGCCGTGCGTGGTGCTGGCCACCCACCCCCTCGTGTGGGACCGTCCATAAATGACGTCACGCACCGGGGGGGGGGTGTCAGACATTTGTGACGAGGGGTGGAAGGGGGGTGGTTGAGAAATGTGACGTCACATCAAAATGTATTACAACTTTAAATAAATATTAATTAAATATAATTGTTATAACAACACTAATTGTGATTAATTTTCATGATTAACTATTTGATTATTTCAATTTACTAAGGTCATCTTTCATTTATTCCATGAAGAAGCATTTTGCTTCTTCATGGGAGAATGGAGAAGCAAACATTTTGCAATTTGTTTTAATGATTGTTATTAAACATTTTGATTCTAATGATTCTACCAGAGATTTTAATTCTGCGGAATGAATATGCGACTGTTATAATTGTTCTCCCCGTTTTGCTTTGTTCTACTACAAAGTTTAAAGTGTGTTTTTATAGTTATAATTACTTTTTACATTTTAAAATTGTAAGATAATTTCAATATAATATTCTGAACATCTGCAGTTTTAATTAGACGTTGAATATTTTCCAGATAATTTCATGCTAAATTTCAGCTTTACAACGCCTCATTTTTAATAAATGTTTTCTCCTACAACATCAGAATGCAGCGCCACATTAAATACGCACTGCAATGACAATAGTTTAAAGCCATTTGAAGCATGTTTTATTTTCAAAGTGGAAATATGGTTTTGGGGGGGGGGGGCAGAGCTTTGTGACGTCATATTTGAGGGGGGGGTCTGACTTTTTTGTGACGCCGTGTGACGAGGGGGGGAGAGCGGGTCAAATACTCGCGGGACGTCATTTATGGACGGCCCTCCGTGCCGTGCCGGCCTTTATAGGTGCTCGCTAACAGCACTTGCCCCCTACAGTCTGTTAAGGCTACACGGGGGATCTTTGTCATTTTTAATGGCTACACCAGTAGTGAGTGGGTGACTGGGTGAGTGAGTGAGTGACTGGGTGAGTGAGTGGGTGAGTGAGTGACTGGGTGAGTGACTGGGTGAGTGAGTGAATTGGTGAGTGAGTGACTGGGTGAGTGAGTTAATTGGTGAGTGAGTGACTGGGTGAGTGAGTTACTGGGTGAGTGAGTGACTGGGTGAGTAACTGGGTGAGTGAGTGACTGGCTGAGTGAGTGACTGGGTGAGTGAGTGAGTGAGTGAGTGACTGGGTGAGTGAGTGAATTGGTGAGTGAGTGACTGGGTGAGTGACTGGGTGAGTGAATGAGTGAGTGCATGAGTGAGTGACTGGCTGATTGTGTGACTGGCTGAGTGATTGGGTAACTGGGTGACTGGCTGAGTGAGTGACTGGCTGAGTGAGTGACTGGCTGAGTGAGTGACTGGCTGAGTGAGTGAGTGAGTGAGTGACTGGGTAAGTGAGTGAATTGGTGAGTGAGTGACTGGGTGAGTGACTGGGTGAGTGAATGAGTGTGTGTGTGAGTGAGTGACTGGCTGAGTGAGTGAATTGGTGAGTGAGTGACTGGCTGAGTGACTGAGTGAGTGAGTGACTGAATTCGTGAGTGAGTGACTGGATGAGTGAGTGAGTGAATTGGTGAGTGAGTGACTGGCTGAGTGAGTGAATTGGTGAGTGAGTGAGTGAGTGGGTAAGTGAGTGAATTGGTGAGTGAGTGACTGGCTGAGTGACTGAGTGAGTGAATGAGTGAGTGCGTGAGTGAGTGACTGGCTGATTGCGTGACTGGCTGAGTGAGTGGGTTACTGGGTGACTGGCTGAGTGAGTGACTGGCTGAGTGAGTGACTGGCTGAGTGAGTGACTGGCTGAGTGAGTGAGTGAATTCGTGAGTGAGTGACTGGATGAGTGAGTGAGTGACTGGCTGAGTGAGTGAGTGAGTGAGTGAGTGAGTGAGTGAGTGAGTGAGTGAGTGAGTGAGTGACTGGCTGAGTGCGTGAGTGAGTGACTGGCTGAATGGGTTACTGGGTGACTGGCTGAGTGAGTGACTGGCTGAGTGAGTGAGTGAGTGACTTACTGAGTGGGTTATTGGGTGACTGGCTGAGTGAGTGACTAGCTGAGTGAGTGAGTGAGTGACTGGGTAAGTGAGTGAATTGGTGAGTGAGTGACTGGGTGAGTGACTGGGTGAGTGAATGAGTGAGTGCGTGAGTGAGTGACTGGCTGATTGCGTGACTGGCTGAGTGATTGGGTTACTGGGTGACTGGCTGAGTGAGTGACCGGCTGAGTGAGTGACTGGCTGAGTGAGTGACTGGCTGAGTGAGTGAGTGAGTGAATTGGTGAGTGAGTGACTGGGTGAGTGACTGGGTGAGTGAATGAGTGTGTGCGTGAGTGAGTGACTGGCTGAGTGAGTGAATTGGTGAGTGAGTGACTGGCTGAGTGACTGAGTGACTGAATTGGTGAGTGAGTGACTGGCTGAGTGAGTGAATTGGTGAGTGAGTGACTGGCTGAGTGAGTGAATTGGTGAGTGAGTGACTGGGTGAGTGACTGGGTGAGTGAATGAGTGTGTGCGTGAGTGAGTGACTGGCTGAGTGAGTGACTGGCTGAGTGAGTGATTTGGTGAGTGAGTGACTGGCTGAGTGACTGAGTGAGTGAGTGAATTCGTGAGTGAGTGACTGGATCAGTGAGTGAGTGAGTGAGTGAGTGATGGAGTGAATTGGTGAGTGAGTGACTGGCTGAGTGAGTGAATTGGTGAGTGAGTGACTGGCTGAGTGAGTGAATTGGTGACTGAGTGACTGGCTGAGTGAGTGAGTGAGTGACTGCGTGAGTTACTGGGTGAGTGACTGAGTGAGTGAATTGGTGAGTGAGTGACTTGCTGAGTGAGTGAGTGACTGGGTGAGTGACTGAGTAAGTGACTGGGTGAGTGAGTGACTGGCTGAGTGAGTGAGTGACTGACTGGGTGAGTGACCGAGTGAGTGACTGGGTGAGTAAATTGGTGAGTGAGTGACTGGCTGAGTGAGTGAGTGACTGGGTGAGTGACTGAGTAAGTGACTGGGTGAGTAAATTGGTGAGTGAGTGAGTTCACGATTCCACCAGCAGTGTCTCCGAGGGAGATGAATGTCAAAGCGAGGAAGAGGCACGATGACGCCCACGATGTTGGGGTTTCGATTGAGCAGACGTTTCATCCGCGGTGCCTCCCTTGACAGCACTTGCCCCAGTAGCCTGTTCCAAGCCTGTGGGGATCTTTGCCTTTGCCTGATCACCGGCTCATCGGGCAATCGGGCACCGATTCAAACGTTTGTAATCATCATGAAACACGCCGACGCTTTCGGGATTTTAACCGAATTTCTGAATTGTATTTTTTATAATCCTTTGGAGATCGTTTGCCTTTCAAAACTCGTTGCTTTGATCTACTCCGGAGTTGCATCTCAGGTAGCAACGACGCGCAACGGGTCTAATGAGATCGCTTCTAAGTTTTTGTGTTTGTTGTTGTTGCTGTTGTTGTTGTTGGTTTAGATCGCGTAAATATAACCCCGAACAACAAAACAAACAAACAAAAAAACCCTCCATGATGGATGATGATATTGCTTTGCGAAAGCCTCACGTGTTAAAGCGAGATCGCTTTTGTTTAGCCAGCGAGTTGTGTGTGTGTGAGTGCGTACGAACAGCGTTGGCACCGACATCGCTTCTAAACGGCTGTGTGGAGGCATCTTTAGATTCGTGTGTTGGTGTGGGAGTCGTTGCGGGGAGCGGTGGTGCAGCTGTTAGCGCTATGAACCTACCTGATGACGATAGTGATGATGGTGGTGGTGGTGATGGTGGGGAGCGGTGGTGCAGCGGTTAGCGCTACGCTGCGCTATGAAGCTACCTGATCACGATAGTGACGGTGATGATGATGGTGGTGGTGATGGTGGGGAGCGGTGGTGCAGCGGTTAGCGCTATGCTGCGCTATGAACCTACCTGATGACGATAGTGACGGTGATGATGATGGTGGTGGTGATGGTGGGGAGCGGTGGTGCAGCGGTTAGCGCTATGCTGCGCTATGAACCTACCTGATGACGATAGTGACGGTGATGATGATGGTGGTGGTGATGGTGGGGAGCGGTGGTGCAGCGGTTAGCGCTACGCTGCGCTATGAACCTAGCTGATGACGATAGTGACGGTGATGGTGGTGGTGATGGTGGGGAGCGGTGGTGCAGCGGTTAGCGCTACGCTGTGCTGTGAACCTACCTGATCCGGGTTCGACAACACCGGTGACGATTATCCGAACCGGTGCTGGGCCTCCCCTAGGTCGACTCAGCCTCAAATGAATACCTGGTGCGGTGTGTAGTAAACATCGCCACTGGAGAGACAAAGGCGGCCGGGCGTGGTGTTGGCCACTCACCCCCTCGTGTGCCGTTCCGGCCTTCATAGGTGCTACTCGCTAACAGCACTTGCCCCTACAGTCTGTTTGAGGCTATTCGGGGGATCTTTATACTAGCCTTTTTACCATCCTGGGACGGAAGCTGTAATTGTCAATTTAAAGCTTTCGTGACTGCAGGGATTCATATTCTTGGTTCTTTCGGTAGAGTCACGTAGAAGGGAAATAATAAAATAATAAAAATTTTACATAATAAAATATTTTATAATAAAATATTCTAGAATAAAATAATATTGTTTTATTTTTATTTTTTTTATTTAAAATGTCTATTACTTTAATAATAAAATAATAATAAAACATTATTAAATATTATATTACTAAAATAATAAAAATTAAACATAATAAAATCTAACCCTTACCGGTGGCGCCACGGTGGCTAGGAGATGTTAACTCCCTCGCCTGGTATACAGGAGGCCGTGGGTTCGATCTCGACCATGACGCCTGCTGCTGTATATTTGGAGTTTGCGTGTCTCTCTCTGTCATCATCATCATCACGGTGGCTAGGAGATGTCAACTACCTCGCCTGGTGCACGGGAGGTCGTGAGTTCGATCCCAACTCTGACGCCTGCTGCTGTATATTTGGAGTTTGCGTGTCTCTCTCTGTCATCATCATCACGGTGGCTAGGAGATGTTAACTCCCTCGCCTGGTGTACAGGAGGTCGTGGGTTCGATCTCGACCCTGACGCCTGCTGCTGTACATTTGGAGTTTGCCTGTCTCTCTTTCTCTCACCGTGGCCGCGTGGATTTTTCTCCGGGTCCTCCCGGTTTTTTCCCCTCCACATTTAGAATCAACGTCACGCGTTTAGAGTATTTGACTGCTGCTATGAATGAATGTTCACGTGATGGTGATGATGATGATGATGGTGATAATCCCCAGTTCGTTCAAAAGCTATTTCTTGTGACCAAGTCGCTTCTGAGAAAATAAAACCCTCAGCATAACTTCGACCCCGACACGTGCTTTGCCCATCCACTCGTGGGCCAGACTCAACCCGGCTTAGCTTTTCGGCGTCCGTCTCTGACCTATAATTCTGTAGCCCCCAACCCCCGCCCCTCCCCCCCGTGCCCCCCTCCCCTCTACCCCACAACCAATTAATGGTTAAATCAAATTAGCCGAGGCTCTTAATTCAATTAGCTCGGATGTACATTTAGCCGACAAATCCAGAGGTATATTCCGCAAACTTGGGACTGGTGTAAGGGAATATAAATAAATAATTGCGCGCGCGCTTTCGCAGGTAAAAATAAATGGATACTAAGTGCACGAGGGACGAGTTACTGACCTATTTATGATATACATGTAAATAAATCTATATTTAATATTTTATATATATATAATTCATATGAATTCGATCTACTTTGTGGAAGAGTGGCAGTCGTTGTCCACAGATTCGCCTGTGAGCTTCGATCTCCCGTCGTGGCAACAGGTCTGTCGGAAAGACAGCGTTTTTTCCGACAGACCTGTTCTTCACCTGAGGACGGCTGCTTGCGTTGTGGCCGAAACGTCGTGAGAATTATTTTATTATGTTTTATTTTTATTATTTTATTATTTCCCTTCTACGTGACTTTACCGAAAGAACCAAGAAGATGAATCCCTGCAGTCACGAAAACTTTCAATCGAAGTTTTATTATATTTTATTTTTATTATTTTATTATTTCCCTTCTACGTGACTTTACCGAAAGAACCAAGAAGATGAATCCCTGCAGTCACGAAAGCTTTAAATCGAAATTTTATTATGTTTTATTTGTATTATTTTGTTATTTCCATTCTACGTGACTTTACCGAAAGAACCAAGAAGATGAATCCCTGCAGTCACGAAAGCTTTAAATCGAAGTTTTATTATGTTTTATTTTTATTACTTTATTATTTCCATTCTACGTGACTTTACCGAAAGAACCAAGAAGATAAATAACAAATTGTTGTTGTTAGCTTTAGTTGCTGTTGAGCTGAAACAATTCTAGATTTGAAGTTTTCGTGACTGCAAGGATTCATACTCTTTGTTTTTTTCGGTAAAGTCACGTAAATAAAAAAAAAAATGCTTATTTTAATTTCTTTTTTACCTACGTGACTTTACCGGAAAAAAACAAAGAGCTGAAACAACTGAGCGAATTTCTTAAATAACCCCCCACCACCACCACCCAATTATTTTTGTTTCTTCTCAGCCTCTCGTCACGTAAGGTGGGTGTGGGATGTGTGTGTGTGTGGTGTGTGTGGTGTGTGGTGTGTGTGGTGTGTGGTGTGTGTGGTGTGTGTGGTGTGGTGTGTATGTGTGGTGTGTAGTGTGTGTGGTGTGTGTGGTGTGTGTGGTGTGTGTGGTGTGGTGTGTGTGTGTGGTGTGTGTGTGTGGTGTGTGGTGTGTGTGTGTGTGGTGTGTGTGGTGTGTGTGGTGTGTGTGTGTGTGGTGTGTGTAGTGTGTGTGGTTTGGTGTGTGTGGTGTGTGTGTAGTGTGTGTGTGTGTGTAGTGTGTGTGGTGTGTGTAGTGTGTGTGGTGTGTGTGGTGTAGTGTGTGTGGTATGTGCATGGTGTGTGTGTGCTGTGTGTGGTGTGTGTGTGTGGTGTGTGTGCGTGGTGTGTGTGCTGTGTGTGTGTGTGCTGTGTGTGTGTGCTGTGTGTGTGTGCTGTGTGTGGTGTGGGAGCGGTGGCGCAGCGGTTAGCGCGCTGCGCTCCGAACCCGACAACGCGAGTTCAATTCCCGCTCACGGCCAACACCGCTGGCGATTATCCGAACCGGTCCACTGTGGGAGACAAAGGCGTCCGGGCGTGATGCTGTCCACCCACCCCCTCGTGTGCCGTGCCGGCCTTCGCTGACAGCACTTGCCCCGTGACTGTGTCCGGCTACACGTGCAAGGAATGACCATTGGAGATACAAAGACGGCCTGGGGCGTGACGAAGCCATCATCAGCATTCTGTGCGAGACGCTCAGGACCCAGTCAGGGAATTGAGCGGTTTCGTTGTGAGCGATCTTCCTGACACGGACATCATGAATCCATCCGACGAAGAGAGAGAAAGAGAGCGAGAGAGAGAGAGGCCGAGAGAGCGAGCGAGCGAGAGAGCGAGCGAGCGAGAGAGCGATCGAGAGAGTGAGCGAGAGGGTGGGGCTTTACATAAAGCAGAGTTTAAAAATGTAAATTAAATGTAAAAAGTTTTTACGAAATAATGAACGAAGCAAGTGCCGAATACACCGAGCATCTTATTGTTTCCACTGATCGTAAAAAAAATAAGAGAGAGAAAGAGAGAGAGTCCGAGAGAATGGTAATCAGAGTCTGTATTTAAACTGCGGCAGGAGAAATCCGATGGTCTGTGAAGCTCTTTGCTCACGGATGTTCAGTTGGGGCACGCGCTAAGAGTGTGTGTTGAGGGCTCTCTGTGTCATGGCCGTGATTATAATAGTAATTGGGGGGAACACATCTCCCCCCCAAATTCAAATATACTCAAAATACCCCTCCCCCCCCCCAATATATTGCTATAAAAATTCTAAAAAAGTAATCATAATTGCTATGCTGTGTAAATAAAAACTACAATTTGCTCAAACCTTGGCCACAATATCTGGACTTGTCTTCGTATAAATGAATGCATAGATTTCTGTTTATATGGTTGTGGTTGTACTTTATTAATCCCTAATCTCAAACATTACATACAACGAAACAAGAAATGGTAAAAAAAAGTTAAAACAGAGCAATGTAATACAATACACTATTAGACATTATTGTAAAAAATAAATAAAAAGTCCATCCGATGCGTTAGCGAATTTTTTAATATTTTAGGCAGGAAATTCGTTTTCAAATTTACATTTTTTTCTGGGTTGGGACCCCCCAGACCCCCTGTAAGATTTGCCCCCCCCCCCAATGTTGACTCCGTGTCTAGGGCCTTGCTGTAAGTCCAGTGTGACCCGCCGGTCATCTCAGCCGGCGAGGGATCTTCCGACACTTCGCGTGGCCTCAAAGTGCACCTAGCCTGGCACAGGCGCCGTGCCGTGGTGACGGCGGCGGCGTCACTTAAGTGGCGGATGGCTTCGGGTATTTGGTATTGGCCGACAGAGAGAGAGACACACACACACAGACGCAAAAACAAAGACAAAGATCCCCCGTGTAGCCTGCACAGACTGTTGGGGCAAGTGCTGTTAGCGAGCACCTATGAAGGCCGGCACGGCACACGAGGGGGTGGGTGGCCAGCACCACGCCCGACCGCCTTTGTCTCCCCAGTGGCGATGTTTGCACTTCGCAGCAGGTACACATTTGAGGCTGAGTCGACCTAGGGGAGGCCCGGAACCGGTTGATAATCGTCACTGGGTGTTGGCCTTGAGCGGGAATCGAACTCGGGTCATAGCTGGGTTCGTAGCGCTAACCACTGCACCACCGCTCCCCCACACACGCACACACTTACACACAAAGATCCCCCGTATAGCCTGCACAGACTGTTGGGGCAAGTGCTGTTAGCGAACACCTATGAAGGCCGACACGGCACACGAGGGGGTGGGTGGCCAACACCACGCCCGGCCGCCTTTGTCTCCCCAGTGGCGATGCTCCCACACCGCACCGGGTTACTCACTTGAGGCTGAGTCGACCTAGGGGAGGCCCACACGCGCACGCACGAAGCCGCAGGGCTCGAACCCCAGAATGCAATTGGGTGGCGACTCCGTGAGGTCCGGCATGGTGACCCCGCAGCCTGCCTCGTAGCGCACGTGCAGCGCTAACCGCTGCGCCACCACTCCCTCCATACATCCCCCCCCCCATACAGCCCCCCCCCATACACCCCCCATACAGCCCATCCCCCCCCCCCCCACAGAGCCCCTATCACGTGTCTGCCTATCACGTGTCTCCCCGCGGAGTGAAACCGCACCCGAACTGCGGAACATTCTCGTGGGAAACTCCGTGGGGCTGTTAGTGGGGGGGGGTAGGTGGGGGTGGAGGGGGGTGGTGATAGGTGGGGGGGGTGGAGGGGGGGGACAGGTGGAGGGGGGAGGGGGGGTGATAGGTGGGGGTGGAGGGGGGGTGATAGGTGGGTGTGGAGGGGGGGGGATAGGTGGGGGGGGTGGAGGGGGGTGATAGGTGGGGGGGGTGGAGGGGGGGGACAGGTGGGGGGAGGGGGGGTGATAGGTGGGGGTGGAGGGGGGGGTGATAGGTGGGTGTGGAGGGGGGGGGATAGGTGGGGGGGGTGGAGGGGGGTGATAGGTGGGTGTGGAGGGGGGTGGTGATAGGTGGGGGGGGGGGTGGAGGGGGGTGATAGGTGGGTGTGGAGGGGGGTGGTGATAGGTGGGGGGGGGGTGGAGGGGGGGGACAGGTGGGGGGGGGGAGGGGGGGGTGATAGGTGGGGGTGGAGGGGGGGTGATAGGTGGGTGTGGAGGGGGGTGGTGATAGGTGGGGGGGGGGTGGAGGGGGGGGACAGGTGGGGGGTGGAGGGGGGGGATAGGTGGGTGTGGAGGGGGGGGGATAGGTGGGTGTGGAGGGGGGGGGATAGGTCGGGGGGGGTGGTGGTGATGATGATGATGATGATGGTGGTGGAAGTGATGATGGTGGTGATGATTGTGTTGGTGATGGTGGTGATGATGGTGATGATGGTGGTGATGGTGGTGGTAGTGGTCGTGGTGATGATGATGGTGATGGTGGTGGTGATGATGATGATGGTGGTGGTGATGGTATTGGTGGTAGTGATAATGGTGATGATGATGGTGGTGATGATAATGGTGGTGGTGATGATGATGGTGGTGGTGATGATGGTGATGGTGGTGATCATGATGATGGTGATGATGGTGGTGATGATGGTGGTGGTGATGGTGGAAGTGCTGATGGTGGTGATGATGGTGGTGATGATGGTGATGGTGGTTATGATGGTGGTGGTGGTGATGATGGTGATGATGGTGGTGGTGATGGTGATGATGGTGGTGGTGGTGATGATGGTGGTGATGGTGGTGGTGATGATGGTGATGATGGTGGTGGTGATGGTGATGGTGGTGATGATGATGGTGGTGATGATGGTGATGATGGTGGTGATGATGGTGATGATGGTGGTGGTGGTGATGGTGGTGATGATGGTGATGATGGTGGTGATGGTGGTGATGATGATGGTGGTGGTGGTGATGGTGATGGTGGTGATCATGGTGATGGTGATGATGGTGGTCGTGATGGTGGTGGTGATGGTGGAAGTGCTGATGGTGGTGATGATGGTGGTGATGATGGTGATGGTGGTGATGATGGTGGTGGTGGTGATGATGGTGATGATGGTGGTGGTGATGGTGATGATGGTGGTGGTGGTGATGATGGTGGTGATGGTGGTGGTGGTGATGATGGTGATGATGGTGGTGGTGATGGTGATGGTGGTGATGATGATGGTGGTGGTGATGATGGTGATGATGGTGGTGATGATGGTGATGACGGTGGTGGTGGTGATGGTGGTGATGATGGTGATGATGGTGGTGATGGTGGTGATGATGGTGGTGATGGTGATGATGATGGTGATGGTGGTGATGATGGTGATGATGGTGGTGGTGGTGGTGGTGATGATGGTGATGATGGTGGTGATGGTGATGATGATGGTGATGGTGGTGATGATGGTGATGATGGCGGTGATGATGTTGCTGATGGTGGTGGTGGTGGTGGTGATGATTGTGATGATGGTGGTGATGGTGATGATGGTGATGATGATGGTGATGGTGGTGATGGTGGTGATGATGGTGGTGATGATGGTGATGATGGTGATGATGGTGATGATGGTGATTGTGGTGATGGTGATGATGGTGATGATGATGGTGATGATGGTGATGATGGTGTTGATGATGATGATGATGATGGTGATGATGGTGGTGATGATGGTGATGATGGTGATGATGGTGATGGTGGTGATGGTGGTGATGGTGATGATGATGGTGATGATGGTGATGATGGTGTTGATGATGATGATGATGGTGATGATGGTGGTGATGATGGTGGTGATGGTGATGATGATGGTGATGGTGGTGATGATGGTGATGATGGTGGTGATGATGTTGATGATGGTGGTGGTGGTGGTGATGATGGTGATGATGGTGGTGATGGTGATGATGATGGTGATGGTGGTGATGATGGTGATGATGGTGGTGATGATGTTGCTGATGGTGGTGGTGGTGGTGGTGATGATTGTGATGATGGTGGTGATGGTGATGATGGTGATGATGATGGTGATGGTGGTGATGGTGGTGATGATGGTGATGATGGTGGTGATGATGGTGATGATGGTGATGATGGTGATGATGCCTGCTGTATATTTAGAGTGTTCAGTGTGTGTCTCTCTCTCATCATCATCACGGTAGCTAGGAGATGTTAACTACCTCGCCTGGTGTACAGGAGGTCGTAGGTTCAATCTCGACCCTGACGCCTGCTGCATATTTAGAGTGTTCAGTGTGTGTGTCTCTCTCATCATCATCACGGTAGCTAGGAGATGTTGACTACCTCGCCTGGTGTGCAGGAGGTCGTGGGTTCAATCCTGACCCTGACGCCTACTCTATATATTTAGAGTGTTCAGTGTGTGTCTCTCTCTCATCATCATCACGGTAGCTAGGAGATGTTAACTACCTCGCCTGGTGTACAGGAGGTCGTAGGTTCAATCTCGACCCTGACGCCTGCTGCATATTTAGAGTGTTCAGTGTGTGTCTCTCTCTCATCATCATCACGGTAGCTAGGAGATGTTGACTACCTCGCCTGGTGTACAGGAGGTCGTAGGTTCAATCTCGACCCTGACGCCTGCTGCATATATAGAGTGTTCAGTGTGTGTCTCTCTCTCATCATCATCACGGTAGCTAGGAGATGTTGACTACCTCGCCTGGTGTGCAGGAGGTCGTGGGTTCAATCCTGACCCTGACGCCTGCTCTATATATTTAGAGTGTTCAGTGTGTGTCTCTCTCTCATCATCATCACGGTGGCTAGGAGATGTTAACTACCTCGCCTGGTGTGCAGGAGGTCGTGGGTTCAATCCTGACCCTGACGCCTGCTCTATATATTTAGAGTGTTCAGTGTGTGTCTCTCTCTCATCATCATCACGGTGGCTAGGAGATGTTAACTACCTCGCCTGGTGTACAGGAGGTCGTGGGTTCAATCCTGACCCTGACGCCTGCTCTATATATTTAGAGTGTTCAGTGTGTGTCTCTCTCTCATCATCATCACGGTGGCTAGGAGATGTTAACTACCTCGCCTGGTGTACAGGAGGTCGTGGGTTCAATCCTGACCCTGACGCCTGCTCTATATATTTAGAGTGTTCAGTGTGTGTCTCTCTCTCATCATCATCATCACGGTGGCTAGGAGATGTTAACTACCTCGCCTGGTGTACGGGAGGTCGTGGGTTCAATCCTGACCCTGACGCCTGCTCTATATATTTAGAGTGTTCAGTGTGTGTCTTTCTCTCATCATCATCACGGTGGCTAGGAGATGTTAACTACCTCGCCTGGTGTGCAGGAGGTCGTGGGTTCAATCTCGACCCTGACGCCTGCTGCATATTTAGAGTGTTCAGTGTGTGTCTCTCTCTCATCATCATCACGGTGGCTAGGAGATGTTGACTACCTCGCCTGGTGTGCAGGAGGTCGTGGGTTCAATCCTGACCCTGACGCCTGCTCTATATATTTAGAGTGTTCAGTGTGTGTCTCTCTCTCATCATCATCACGGTGGCTAGGAGATGTTAACTACCTCGCCTGGTGTGCAGGAGGTCGTAGGTTCAATCTCGACCCTGACGCCTGCTGCATAT
Source organism: Lampetra fluviatilis (assembly GCF_964198595.1). Lineage (NCBI taxonomy): Eukaryota > Metazoa > Chordata > Hyperoartia > Petromyzontiformes > Petromyzontidae > Lampetra > Lampetra fluviatilis. The sequence goes on from NC_136330.1 coordinate 5,664,694, forward strand.
TTAGAGTGTTCAGTGTGTGTCTCTCTCTCATCATCATCACGGTGGCTAGGAGATGTTAACTACCTCGCCTGGTGTGCAGGAGGTCGTGGGTTCCATCCCGACCCTGACGCCTGCTGCTGTATATTTGGAGTTTGCGTGTCTCTCTCTCATCATCATCACGGTGGCTAGGAGATGTTGACTTCCTCGCCTGGTGTACAGGAGGTAATGGGTTAGATCCCGACCCTGACGATGCCTGCTGCTGTATATTTGGAGTTTGCGTGTCTCTCTCTCATCATCATCACGGTGGCTAGGAGATGTTGACTACCTCGCCTGGTGTACGGGAGGTCGTGGGTTCCATCCCGACCCTGACGATGCCTGCTGCTGCTGTATATTTGGAGTTTGCGTGTCTCTCTCTTAATTTGAAGCTTTCGTCACTGCATGAATTCATACTCTTTGGTTCTTTCGGTAAAAGTCACGTAGATAGGAAAACAATGAATAGATCGCGACGTTTCTCAATCGCAACGACAAGCGCTCATCTTCAGGCGAGAGAGAGAGAGAGAAGCATGCCGTTGTGACGAGGCATTCAATAGATCCGAGAGGGGGGAGGGGAAGTGAAATTCAAAGAGGGCTTAGGAGAGAAAGAGAGAGAAAAGGAAAGGCAGCTTTGATATCAGACTTAACACAATGTGCGTGTCTCTCTGTCTCTCTTTGTGGTCGCGTGGATTTTTCTCCGGGTCCTCCGGTTTTCCCCTCCATATTCATCATCAACGTCGCACCTTTAGAATCTTTGGACAGCTGGTATAAATGTCCACGAGATAATGATGATGATGATGATGACAATTAGCCCACTTTCATTGAGCTATCATTTGTGATAGCAAAGGTGGCTTCCGAAAAAGAACAACACAGCCCAGTGAGACGTTACTCGTTTAACAAATAAGAAAAGTCTTAAAATAAAATAGTAATGCATTTAATGTATCAAATGATACAGTGAAAATCTTAATTTTGGAGCTTTCGTGACTGCAGGAATTATTCTTTGGTTCTTTCGGTAAAGTCACGTATAAAGATAAAATTATAAATAAAAAAATAGCATAGCATGCTATTATTTAATTTATTATTATAAATAATAAATAAATAAATAGCATAGTATGCTATTATTTCATTTATTATTATAAATAATTATTATAAATAATAAATAAAAAAAATAGCATAGTGTGCTATTATTTAATTTATTATGTTATCTTCATACGTGACTTTAAATAATAGCATAGTAGGCTATTATTTAATTTATTATTATAAGTAATAAATCAAATAACAGCATAGTGTGCTATTATTTAATTTATTATTTTATCTTCATACGTGACTTTACCGAAAGAACCAAAGAATGATACAGCAAATCTGGCTGTGACGGTCCCACCTGAAGACGGAGACTTGTGTTGCCTCCGAAACGTCGTGATTTAATTTAGTTATTTTCGATTTATTATTATTTTATTTTATTATTTAAAAAATTCCTACGTGACTTTACCGAAACAACCTAAGAGTATGAACCCTTGCAGTCACGAAAGCTTCGCATCCAGAAACAAAAGTCCATCCTCGTTTTTGTTTGCCACGTGGATATCCTGAGCCCCTCCGCCATGGTAATGTGGAATTTCCGGGTGTCTTTGTCTCACGCAATTAACCAACCCCCGACGGCCACCAATTACCGCCCCCACCCCCCCCACATCTCTCTCTCTCGCTACTGCCACTGCTCCTGCTGCGTGAGACGAGCTGATGACCCTTGCAAAAGACAGCTGTCAGTGGGAGTCGGGCAAATGACCAGGGAAACATTTTGAGAAATAGCGCGGCAGTGATGCACCTCCTTGCTGATGAGATTGCACGCGCACACACACACACGCGCACACACACACACGCACGCACACACACACGCGCGCATGCACACGCGCGCATGCACACACACACACACGCGCGCACATGCACACACACACGCGCACACACACACACACACGCACACACACACACGCACACACACACACACGCACACACACACACACGCGCGCACACACACACGCACACACACGCGCGCGCATGCACACACACGCACACACACACACGCACACACACACACACGCGCGCATGCACACACACGCACATACACACACGCACACACACACACACGCGCACATACACACACACACGCACACACGCACACACACACACACGCGCACATGCACACACACACACACGCACATACACACACGCACACACACACACACGCGCACATACACACACACACGCACACACGCACACACACACACACTCGTCTGGGATTGCGTTGCGGAGAACCACTGAGCCGTATAGGGATCCCTTGACCTACATAGAGACCCACAGACTTACATAGAGACCCATAGACTTACATAGAGACCCATAGACTTACATAGAGACCAATAAACTTACACAGAGACCCATAGACTTACATAGAGACCCACAGACTTACATAAAGACCCACAGACTTACACAGAGACCCACAGACTTACATAGAGACCCGCATACTCACATAAAGACCCACATACTTACATAGAGACCCACAGACTCACATAGAGACCCACAGACTTACACAGAGACACACAGACTCACATAGAGACCCACAGACTTACACAGAGACCCACAGACTCACATAGAGACCCACAGACTTACACAGAGACCCACAGACTCACATAGAGACCCACAGACTTACACAGAGATCCACAGACTTACACAGAGACCCACAGACTCACAAAGAGACCCACAGACTCACATAGAGACCCACAGACTTACACAGAGACCCACAGACTTACACAGAGAGCCATTGATCTACATACAGACCCATTGCTCTATATTGAAACACATTGATCTAGATAGATACCCAATGGACTACAGAGAGACCCATTGAACTACAGACAGACCCATTGATCTTTATTGAGACCCATTGATCTACAAAGAGACCCATTCATCTACTTAGAGACCCGTTGATGTACAAATAAACCCATTGATATACATCGATCGATTTCTTGGCAGTTTCAAAGTATAAGAATCGAACTCGATCAAGAATCGATTTCACCCTTGCTGGCAATAAAACAGTTGCGTTGAGATGTTCAACCACCAAACAGGAACCTCTTGCGAGGAATCGTGTCTTGATTTGGCGTTTCCTGGTCCAACACTGGTGAGACTAGGCCCTAAAGAAGGCCGTCTTTGGTGTGGACCAATCAATTTTGAGTACAATGCATCGTACATTACCGGAGCATGTTTTACTGGTAGGAACCTCCTGGTTACACCAGCCCACAGGGGATTATTGTGTCCGTCCGTTGTGCATCCAAAAATGGGAGGGGTGGGGCTGGGTGGAGAAGAGAGAGTGGGGAGGGGCTGGGTGGGGAAGGTGGGGAGGGGCTGGGTGGGGAGGGGAGGGTGGGGCTGGGTGGAGAAGGGAGAGTGGGGAGGGGCTGGGTGGAGAGGGTGGGGCTGAGTGGGTGGAGGGTGGGGTGGGGCTGGGTGGGGAGGGTGGGGAGGGGCTGGGTGGAGAGGGTGGGGAGGGGCTGGGTGGGGGGTGGGAGGGGAGGGGTGGGGCTGGGTGGGGAGGAGCTGGTCACCCCGTGGTGCCCTTATAAAACTCAACGTTTAACCTACTCACACCGGCTTGTGCCCGCCCTCACAGTCGGCCATATTTGCGGAATACACCACGCCGCCGTTGACCCTGCAGGCCATTGACCGAGCAACCCAACGTTCCTACCAGCTCCCTCCGCAGGACAATGTGTTTGTTTGCATTTTCACCGCAAGTATGTGTGGTTAATGCAGACATGAATTATTTCCAAAAGGTTTCTGTTTGGTGTTCGAACATCTTAAAACATCGTTTTATTGCCAGCACGGGTAAACCCTATTCTTAGGCCTATTGATCTACACAGAAACCCATTGACCTACATAGACACGTATTGATCTATATTGAGAACCCTTTGATCTCTATTGAGACCCACTGATTTACACAAAGACCCATTGATCTTCTTAGAGACTTATTGATCTACATAGAGAACTATTGATTTAGACAAAGACCTATCGATCTTCTTGGAGACTCATTGATCTACATAGCGACCTATTGATTTAGACAAACACCATTGATCTTCTTAGAGACTCATTGATCTACACAGAGACCCATTCATTTACACAAAGACCCATCGATCTTCTTAGAGACAGAGACCTATTGATTTAGAAAAACACCCATCGATCTTCTTAGAGACGCATTGATCTACACAGAGACCTATTGATTTACACAAAGACCCATCGATCTTCTTAAAGACTCATTGATCTACATAGCGACCGCCGTCTTTGTCCGACGGTTCAGCCAGAAGCCACCATCATCGCCGCTGCGAGAATGACCGCGGCGATTACGGTTCATTGCTCGCCTGACGAGATAAACAGTGAAAGCGCGAACCTGCAGCGTGGTTCGCAAACGCGGCTCGGGCACACGCGGATCTGTTCAATGTGGCCCTCCCCTTAGGCCACGTGGGGGATTATTTGTTAGGGGGGGGGTGGGTAATCCACCTCCTGCTTAACCCCCCCCACCTCCCCCCCCCCCCCCCGACTACTATCTAGTGCCCCACACCTTGATCACGAAATCCATCGGCACTCGGAGGAGCCCGGAGTGAGTGGCCAAGGAAGCTCGGCCCAGCTGTCGGGAGTGTTAAGGATTCATAAAATATTCATGCCATCTTATCTCTCCGTTGTGTTGTTTTGACTTCTCTCGCTTTCTCTCGCTCTCTCTCTCGCGCTCTCTCTCTCTCTCTCGCTCCCTCTCAATCTCTCGATCTCCCAAGGAGATTGCAAAGCATACGCTCTGAAGAGTAAAACACATTTTCATTTTTAACCAGGTCAGGCCCCACAGAGCGGCGATGTACCCCTGTTTCAGAAGCGACCCTGGCACATCACGAATGAGAGCTCACCGAAGTGGGCGGCTCATCATCATCATCGTCGTCGTTGTCAAAACACTCTATAGACGCCGTGATGTCGATTTGTAAATGTCGAGGGAATAGCAGAGGACCCGGATAAAAGTGTGCGCGATCACGGAGAGAGAAACACGCAAACTCCAAATATACAGCAGCACGCGTCAGGGTTGGGCTCGAACCCACGACCTCCTGTACACCAGGAGAGGTATTTAACATCTCCTAGCCACCGTGATGATGAGAGAGGTTGAACCCACGACCTCCTGTACACCAGGCGAGGTAGTTAACATCTCGTAGCCACCGTGATGATTATGAAAGTGATCAAAACCACGACCTCCTGCATACCAGGCGAGGTAGTTAACATCTCCTAGCCACCGTGATGATTATGAAAGTGATCAAACCCACGACCTCCTGCATACCAGGCGAGGTAGTTAACATCTCCTAGCCACCGTGATGATGATGAGAGAGGTCGACCCCACGACCTCCTGTAAACCCGGTGAAGTAGTTAACATCTCCTACTCACACACTCACTCACTCACCCACTCACTCACTCACCCACTCACACACTCACTCACTCACTCACACACTCACTCACACACTCACTCACTCACCCACCCACACACTCACTCACCCACTCCCCAAACTCACGCACTCACACACTCACTCACCCACACTCTCACTCACCCACACACTCACTCACTCACCCACTCACACACTCACACACTCACTCACCCACCCACACACTCACACACTCAATCACTCACCCACTCACATACTCACTCACTCACATACTCACTCACTCACACACTCACTCGCCCGCACACTCACTCACCCGCACACTCACACACTCACTCACCCACCCACACACTCACTCACTCACACACACACTCACTCACACACTCACACACGTACACACTCACTCACTCACACGCACACTCACACACTCATCCACCCACACACTCACTCGCCCACTCACTCATTCACTCACTCGCTCATAAACCCACTCACTCACCCATCCACTCGCCCATCCACTCACTCACTCACTCACCCACCCACGCATTCACTTGCCAACTCACTCAAATACTCATTCGCCAACTCTCCCACTCACCCACCCACTCGCCCACTCACCAACTCACTCAACCACTCACTCAGCCACTCGCCCACTCACAAACTCACTCAACCACTCACCCACCCACTCGCCTCGCCCATTCACAAACTCACTCGACCACTCACCCACCCACTCTCCCACTCGCCCACTCACAAACTCACTCACCCACCCACTCTCCCACTCGCCCACTCACAAACTCACTCAACCACTCGCCCACTCACAAACTCACTCAACCACTCACCCACCCACCCTCCCACTCGCCCATTCACAAACTCACTCAACCACTCACCCACCCACTCGCCCATTCACAAACTCACTCAACCACTCACCCACCCACTCTCCCACTCGCCCACTCACAAACTCACTCAACCACTCACTCAACCACTCACCCACCCACTCTCACACTCGCCCACTCACAAACTCACTCAACCTCTCACCCACCCACTCACCCACTCGTCCACTCACCAACTCACTCAACCACTCACTCACCCACTCTCCCACTCGCCCACTCACCAAACACTCACTCGCCCACTCACAAACTCACTCAACCACTCACCCACCCACTCTCCCACTCTCCCATTCACCAACTCACTCAACCACTCACTCACCCACTCACACACTCACACACTCACCCACCCACTCGCCCATTCACCAACTTACTCAACCACTCACCCACCCAATCTCCCACTCGCCCACTGATCAACTCACTCAACCACTCACTCAACCACTCACCCACCCACTCACACACTCACCGACCCACTCGCCCATTCACCAACTCACTCAACCACTCAGCCACCCACTCTCCCACTCGCCCACTCACAAACTCACTCAACCACTCACCCACTCTCCCACTCGCCCACTCACAAACTGACTCACCCCCCCCCACTCGCCCACTCACAAACTCACTCAACCACTCACCCACCCACTCGCCAAACTCACAAACTCACTCATCCACTCGCCCACTCACAAACTCACTCAACCACTCAACCACTAACCCACTCACCCACTCACTCTCCCACACACCCACTCACCCACTCACTCTCCCACTCGCCCACTCACAAACTCACTCAACCACCCACTCACACACTCACACACTCACAAACTCACTGAACCACCCACTCGCCCACTCACAAACTCACTCACTCACCCACCCACTCACCCACTCACACAAGTACATTGCAACGTCGCACTAATCACTACATTGTAAGGTCACACTCATTACACACAAAGTGCTTGCCGCAAATGACTCACAACAGCTTTCTGATCTCGTCAAGAAGCATCAAGCAGCACGCGAACTCCGCTCATCCTCGCAGCAGCAACAGCGGCTTCTGGCGAACCATCGAACAGAGATGGCGCTTCTGGGGCCGTCTGGAACGCTCTCTTCCTTCCGATATTCAGCCATTCACCCACCCACTCAACCACTCACCCACCCACTCAACCACTCACGCACCCACTCAACTAGTCAACCACTCACCTATCCACGCACCCACCCACTCTTCAACTCGCCTACTCACCCACTCACCCACCCACTCAACCACTCACCCACCCACTCAACCACTCACACACCCACTCAACCATTCACCCACCCACTCAACCACTCACCCACCCACTCAACCACTCACCCACCCACTCAACCACTCACGCACCCACTCAACTAGTCAACCACTCACCTACCCACTCAACCACTCACACAACCACGCACCCACCCACTCTTCAACTCGCCCACTCACCCACCCACTCAACCACTCACCCACCTACTCACCCACTCACACAACCACTCACACAACCACTCACCCACCCACACAACCACTCATCCACCCACTCGCCCACTCACACACTCACACACGTACATTGCAACGTCGCACCAATTACTACATTGTAAGGTCACACTCATTACACACAAAGTGCTTGCCGCAAATGACTCACAACAGCTTTCTGATCTCGTCAAGAAGCATCAAGCAGCACGCGAACTCCGCTCATCCTCGCAGCAGCAACAGCGGCTTCTGGCGAACCATCGAACAGAGATGGCGCTTCTGGGGCCGTCTGGAACGCTCTCTTCCTTCCGATATTCGGAAGCCACTGGGAGCGATGCACTTTTACATGATCATCAAGATTAACTCATTTGTTTAGAACTGTTTTTTGTGTTTAGTTTGCTGTCCTTCCCACGCACCTCCGAGTAGCACGGTTGGCGACGTACGGTGCGAAAAAAGTTCAACATACACACACGCACACAACCACTGACCCACGCACTCTTGCACTCGCCCACTCACACACCCACTCAGCCACTCATTCACCCACTCAACAACTCACGCACCCATTCAACTACTCAACCTCTCACCTCCCCACTCAACCACTCACCTACCCACTCAGCCACTCACCTACCCACTCAGCCACTCACCCATCCACTCAACCACTCACCCACTCAACTACTCAACCACTTACCTACCCACTCAACCACTCACCCACTCAAACACTCACCCACCCACTCAACCACTCACCCACTCAACCACTCACCCACCCACTCAACCACTCACCCACTCAACCACTCACCTACCCACTCAACCACTCGCCCACCTACTCAACCACTCAACCACTTACCCACCCACTCGCCCACTCACACAGCCACTCAATCACTCACTTCAGACTCACAAGTTCGGGAGCTATTTCCCGAGTAAATCCGAAGAGCTAAGAAGCTCTGCTCGAAGTGGGGGACTCGGCCGGCAGACGACGTCATCAAAGGGTTCCAAAATTAACAGATTCAAACAAAACAAAACGTAATAAAACGTTTTTAAAAACACATCAAACGCGTTGTAGAATAACATTGCCACGTTTCAAATTGTCGTGATTTTAATAATAGAGTCGGTTTCATGCAGGGCAGAGATGGCACACACGGAGATGCGGAGAGATGGAACTGGGTGATATGAAACTTCTATTCGGGGTCCGCAGGTAAAGTAGAAATGCCCTTCTAACCCGCATTGTTTTGGAAACTATTATTAGACGATCAGACTCACACAGCTCCTCGTGCAGAGAGCCATGGACTCACGCCGAGACCCACAGACTCACACAGAGACCCAAAGACTCAAACAGTGACCCATACAGAGACCCACAGACTCACACAGAGACCCAAAGACTCAAACGGTGACTCGTACAGAGAGCCACAGACCCACACAGAGACCCACAGACTCACACAGAGAGCCATAGACTCACACAGAGAGCCATAGACTCAAACAGAGACCCATATATTTACACAGAGACCCACAGACTCACGCAGAGACTCAAAGACTCAAACAGTGACTCTTACAGAGAGCCGCAGACTTACACAGAGTCCCACACAGAGACCAACAGACTCACACAGAGCCACAGACTCACACAGAGAGTGAGTCTCGGCTACAACGGCGAGCGATCCACGTTATAACGGGCGCGTTGTAATGGCCAGCGTTCCATAGATTTACACAAAGACCCATAGACTCACACAGAGACCCATAGACTCAAACAGAAACCCATAGACTCACACAGAGACCCATATACTCACACAGAGACCCACAGACTTCACACAGAGACCCATAGGCTCACACAGAGACCCACAAACTCACACAGAGACCCATAAACTCACACAGAGACCCATAGACTCACACAGAGACCCACAGACTCACACAGAGACCCACAGACTCACACAGAGACCCACAGACTCACACAGAGACCCACAGACTCACACAGAGACCCACAGACTCACACAGAGACCCACAGACTTACACATAGACCCATAGACTCGCACATAGACCCATAGACTCACACAGAGATCCACAGACTCACACAGAGACCCATAGACTCACACAGAGAGTGAGTCTCGCTTACAACAGCGATCGTTCTGCGTTATAACGGGTGAGTTATAACGGGCGCGTTATAACGGGTGCGTTATAACGGGTGCGTTATAACGGGTGCGTTATAACGGGTGCGTTATAACGGGTGCGTTATAACGGGTGCGTTATAACGGGTGAGTTATAACGGGCGCGTTATAACGGGTGCGTTATAACGGGTGCGTTATAACGGGTGCGTTATAACGGGTGCGTTATAACGGGTGCGTTATAACGGGTGCGTTATAACGGGTGCGTTATAACGGGTGCGTTATAACGGGCGCGTTATAACGGGTGCGTTATAACGGGCGCGTTATAACGGGTGCGTTATAACGGGCGCGTTATAATGGGTGCGTTATAACGGGCGCGTTATAACGGGCGCGTTATAACGGGTGCGTTATAACGGGCGCGTTATAACGGGTGCGTTATAACGGGTGCGTTATAACGGGTGCGTTATAACGGGCGTGTTGTAACGGTGTGCGCATTCCGCGTTGCGCAAAGTGTCCCCTAATGGATGAACCTCGTTATAGCGCATATGCGTTGCGTGTCTGTGTGTCTGTGTGTGCGCATATCTGTGTGTGCGTGCGTGGGTGTCTGTGTGTGTGTGTCTGCGTGTCTGTGTGTGCTCATGTCTGCGTGTGTGTCTGTGTGCGTGTCTGTGTGTGCGCATATCTGTGTGTGTGTGTGTGCGTGCGTGTCTATGTCTGCATGTGTGTCTGGTTGTGCGCGTCTGTGTCTGTGTGTGTGTGTGCGTGCGTGTCTATGTCTGCATGTGTGTCTGGTTGTGCGTGTCTGTGTCTGTGTGTGTGCGTGCGTGCGTGTCTATGTCTGCATGTGTGTCTGGTTGTGCGTGTCTGTGTCTGTGTGTGTGCGTGCGTGCGTGTCTATGTCTGCATGTGTGTCTGGTTGTGCGCGTCTGTGTCTGTGTGTGTGCGTGCGTGCGTGTCTATGTCTGCATGTGTGTCTGGTTGTGCGTGTCTGTGTCTGTGTGTGTGTCTGTGTGTGTGTGTGCGTGTCTGCATGTGTGTCTGGTTGTGCGTGTCTGTGTCTGCATGTTTGTTGAACTGCTTACGCAGTGAGAACGACGCCCGTGAAAGCGAGGACTCGCCCTGCATCATTGTTGCAACGTGTCCCACCGGTGGGTTGTTAAACTGAGTTACTCTTTTAATTGCGCGGTTTTTACAGTTTTAATTGAGGGTATTAATGTTTGATGTTTGTACAGAGGGGGCCTTGGTTTTTAAGAAACGCGCCTTTAAATTGTATCCGTGCATTGTTGATTGGTTGAGATTTAACACAGAGACCCACAGACTCACGTGGAGATCCGTAGACTTACACACAGACCCATAGACACACACACAGACCCATAGACTTACACACAGACCCATAGACACACACACAGACCCATAGACTTACACACAGACCCATAGACACACACACAGACCCATAGACACACACGCACACCCACAGACTCACGTAGAGATCCGTAGACTTACACACAGACCCATAGACACACACACAGACCCATAGACACACACACAGACCCATAGACACACACACAGACCCATAGACTTACACACAGACCCATAGATGCACACACAGACCCATAGACTTACACACAGATCCATAGACACACACGCACACCCATAGACTTACACACAGACCCATAGACTTACACACAGACCCATAGACTCACACACAGACCCATAGACTTACACACAGACCCATAGACACACGCACACCCATAGCCTTACACACAGACCCATAGACACACACACAGACCCATAGACTTACACACAAACCCATCGACTTACACACAGACCCATAGACGCACACACAGACCCATAGACACACACGCACACCTATAGACTTACACACAGACCCATAGACTTACACACAGACCCATAGACTTACACACAGACCCATCGACTTACACACAGACCCATAAACTTACACACAGACCCATAGACACACACACAGACCCATAGACTTACACACAGACCCATAGCCTTACACACAGACCCATAAACACACACACAGACCCATAGACTTACACACAGACCCATAGACTTACACAAAGACCCATAGATGCACACACAGATCCATAGACTTACACACAGACCATAGACTTACACACAGACCCATAGACACACACACAGACCCATAGACTTACACACAGACCCATAGATGCACACACAGACCCATAGACTTACACACAGACCCATAGACTTACACACAGACCCATAGACTGAAACACAGACTAATTTACTCAAAAAGAGACTCTTTGACTTACATAGAGACCCATAGACTCACATAGAGACCCATAGACTCACATATAGATCCATAGACTTACACGCAAACCCATACACACAGACCCATAGACTTACACGCAGACCCCTCACACTTACATACAGATCTACAGACGTACACGCAGACACATCGACTTACACACAGACCCATAAGCCTACATAGAGATCACAGACTTAAACACAGACATATAGACTCACAAAGAGACTATTTGACTTACATGGAGACCCATAGACTCACGTAGAGATCCATATACGTCATAGACCCATTGAGTTACATAGAGACCCTGGGGGATCTTTCACGGTCGGAGTTTTGGGGTGGGGGGGGGGGGGGCAGGGGGGATAACCCCCGCCCCAAAACTGGGCACCTTTGTACATTTATTTTCAGTAGTTTATGATGAAAGATTCAACTTAAATTCATTATACACGCCCGCAATTCCTGTTGCGAGGGACAAAGCGAGCTCCCTACACCCCATAGAGAAGTCAAACTCCAGATTTGAAGCTTTCGTGACTGCAAGGATTCATTTACTTAATACAGCTGTCGTGGCTGTGACGGTTCCACTTGAAGACATAAGCTTGTGTTGCCTCCGAAACGTCGCGATTTTCATTTTATTTTACTATTATTAATTTTAATTTTTTTACCTACGTGACTTTACCGAAAAAACCTAAGAATATGAATATAAAATTAAAAGTTAATAAAAGTAGTAATAGAAATAAAATTAAAAATCACGACGTTTCGGAGGCAACACAAGTCTCCGTCATCAGGTGGGACCGTCACAGCAAAAATTACTGCACTAAAATTACTGCATCAAGAGTCACTTGATGCAGTCATTTTAGCTGTGACGGTCCCACCTGATGACGGAGACTTGTGTTGCCTCCGAAACGTCGTGATTTTTATTTTATTTTACTTTTATTAATTTAAATTTTTTTACCTACGTGACTTTACCGAACAAAACCTAAGAATATAAGTCAAACTCCGCCTAGGGGATCTGCTGCGTTGGGGGGGTGTGGGGGGGAGCAACAGCCCCCAAACTGGACACCTTTATTAACTTATTTTCAGTAGTTTACAATGAAAGATAAAAAATAAATATTCCTTATATGCACCCGCCTATTCCTAATGCCAGGGTCCAAAGTGAATCCCACCCCCAGAGGTTGCAACCGGGTACCCGATACCCTTACCCTACCCGATACCCGGCTACCCGTACCCGGCCGGGTACGGGTAGCCGTTTGCGACCCTGGTGCGGCCGGGTACGGGTACGGGTAGACCGTGAGTCACTGGTGAGTCACCGTTTGTCACTCATTTCCCAACGTCTTGTCTCTTCTCACAATTCAAGTTCATAGAATCAACCCACCCGCGCCTGCAACATGGCTTCATCCCAGAGGTCGCAATCGGGTACCCGATACCCGTACCCTACCCGTACCCGGCCGTACCCGGCCGGGTACGGGTACGGGTAAGGAATCAAAATCCGTTTGCGACCTCTGCCCACCGCCTCGGGGATCTGCTGCGTTTGGCTCTTTCACAAGCGAAGTTGCTGCTGCTGCTGCTTCTTTTGAACTCCATTCGGCTCTGCCAACCTTCATCGGGGAGCGCTTCAATTTGCATCGCTTGAGGTTCAGCGCATGGGCCCGGCAGGGCTTGCGTGGCATTAACATATTCCTCCTGCCGAGGGAGCTGGTAGGAACGTTGGGTTGCTCGGTCAATGGCCAGGGTCAACGGTGGCGTGGTGTATTCCGCAAATATGGCCAACTGTGAGGGCGGGCACAAGCCGGCGTGAGTAGGTTAAACATTGAGTTTTATAAGGGCACCACGGGGTGACCAGCCTCTCACCACCCAACAGATGCATGTGCAACAGCTGTCACAGCTTAGACAGCTGCATGTGCAACAGCTACACAGCTGAGACAGCTGCATGTGCAACAGCTGTCACAGCTGATACAGCTGCATGTGCAACAGCTATGCAGCTGATACAGCTGCATGTGCAACAGCTACACAGCTGATACAGCTGCATGTGCAACAGCTGTCACAGCTGAGACAGCTGCATCTGCAACAGCTGTCACAGCTGATACAGCTGCATGTGCAACAGCTGTCACAGCTTATACAGCTGCATGTGCAACAGCTATGCAGCTGATACAGCTGCATGTGCAACAGCTGTCACAGCTGATACAGCTGCATGTGCAACAGCTATGCAGCTGATACAGCTGCATGTGCAACAGCTGTCACAGCTGATACAGCTGCATGTGCAACAGCTATGCAGCTGATACAGCTGCATGTGCAACAGCTACACAGCTGATACAGCTGCATCTGCAACAGCTGTCACAGCTGATACAGCTGCATGTGCAACAGCTATGCAGCTGATACAGCTGCATGTGCAACAGCTACACAGCTGATACAGCTGCATGTGCAACAGCTGTCACAGCTGAGACAGCTGCATCTGCAACAGCTACACAGCTGATACAGCTGCATGTGCAACAGCTACACAGCTGATACAGCTGCATGTGCAACAGCTACACAGCTGATACAGCTGCATGTGCAACAGCTGTCACAGCTGAGACAGCTGCATGTGCAACAGCTGTCACAACTGATACAGCTGCATGTGCAACAGCTGTCACAACTGATACAGCTGCATCTGCAACAGCTGTCACATCTGATACAGCTGCATGTGCAACAGCTGTCACAGCTGATACAGCTGCATGTGCAACAGCTACACAGCTGATACAGCTGCATGTGCAACAGCTGTCACAACTGATGCAGCTGCATCTGCAACAGCTACACAGCTGAGACAGCTGCATGTGCAACAGCTACACAGCTGATACAGCTGCATGTGCAACAGCTACACAGCTGATACAGCTGAATGTGCAACAGCTACACAGCTGATACAGCTGCATGTGCAACAGCTGTCACAGCTGATACAGCTGCATGTGCAACAGCTGTCACAGCTGATACAGCTGCATGTGCAACAGCTGTCACAGCTGATACAGCTGCATGTGCAACAGCTACACATCTGATACAGCTGCATATGCAACAGCTGTCACAGCTGAGACAGCTGCATCTGCAACAGCTACAGAGTTGATACAGCTGCATGTGCAACAGCTACACAGCTGATACAGCTGCATGTGCAACAGCTGTCACAGCTGATACAGCTGCATGTGCAACAGCTGTCACAGCTGATACAGCTGCATGTGCAACAGCTACACATCTGATACAGCTGCATATGCAACAGCTGTCACAGCTGAGACAGCTGCATCTGCAACAGCTACAGAGTTGATACAGCTGCATGTGCAACAGCTACACAGCTGATACAGCTGCATGTGCAACAGCTGTCACAGCTGATACAGCTGCATGTGCAACAGCTGTCACAGCTGATACAGCTGCATGTGCAACAGCTGTCACAGCTGATACAGCTGCATGTGCAACAGCTACACATCTGATACAGCTGCATATGCAACAGCTGTCACAGCTGAGACAGCTGCATCTGCAACAGCTACAGAGTTGATACAGCTGCATGTGCAACAGCTACACAGCTGATACAGCTGCATGTGCAACAGCTGTCACAGCTGATACAGCTCCATGTGCAACAGCTGTCACAGCTGATACAGCTGCATGTGCAACAGCTACACAGCTGATACAGCTGCATGTGCAACAGCTGTCACAGCTGATACAGCTGCATCTGCAACAGCTGTCACAACTGATACAGCTGCATCTACAACAGCTACACAGCTGATACAGCTGCATGTGCAACAGCTACACAGCTGATACAGCTGCATGTGCAACAGCTAAACAGCTGATACAGCTGCATGTGCAACAGCTACACAGCTGAGACAGCTGCATGTGCAACAGCTGTCACAGCTGATACAGCTGCATGTGCAACAGCTGTTACAGCTGATACAGCTGCATGTGCAACAGCTACACAGCTGATACAGCTGCATGTGCAACAGCTACACAGCTGATACAGCTGCATGTGCAACAGCTGTCACAGCTGATACAGCTGCATGTGCAACAGCTACACAGCTGATACAGCTGCATGTGCAACAGCTGTCACAGCTGATACAGCTGCATGTGCAACAGCTACACAGCTGATACAGCTGCATGTGCAACAGCTGTCACAGCTGATACAGCTGCATGTGCAACAGCTGTCACAGCTGATACAGCTGCATGTGCAACAGCTGTCACAGCTGATACAGCTGCATGTGCAACAGCTCTCACAGCTGATACAGCTGCATGTGCAACAGCTACACAGCTGAGACAGCTGCATGTGCAACAGCTGTCACAGCTGAGACAGCTGCATGTGCAACAGCTGTCACAGCTGATACAGCTGCATGTGCAACAGCTGTCACAGCTGATACAGCTGCATGTGCAACAGCTGTCACAACTGATGCAGCTGCATGTGCAACAGCTACACAGCTGATACAGCTGCATGTGCAACAGCTACACAGCTGATACAGCTGAATGTGCAACAGCTACACAGCTGATACAGCTGCATGTGCAACAGCTGTCACAGCTGATACAGCTGCATGTGCAACAGCTGTCACAGCTGATACAGCTGCATGTGCAATAGCTACACATCTGATACAGCTGCATGTGCAACAGCTGTCACAACTGATACAGCTGCATGTGCAACAGCTGTCACAACTGATACAGCTGCATCTGCAACAGCTGTCACAGCTGAGACAGCTGCATCTGCAACAGCTACACAGCTGATACAGCTGCATGTGCAACAGCTACACAGCTGATACAGCTGCATGTGCAACAGCTGTCACAGCTGATACAGCTGCATGTGCAACAGCTGTCACAGCTGATACAGCTGCATGTGCAACAGATACACAGCTGAGACAGCTGCATGTGCAACAGCTGTCACAGCTGATACAGCTGCATGTGCAACAGCTGTCACAGCTTATACAGCTGCATGTGCAACAGCTGTCACAGCTGATACAGCTGCATGTGCAACAGATACACAGCTGAGACAGCTGCATGTGCAACAGCTACACAGCTGATACAGCTGCATGTGCAACAGCTACACAGCTGATACAGCTGCATGTGCAACAGCTACACAGCTGATACAGCTGCATGTGCAACAGCTACACAGCTGATACAGCTGCATGTGCAACAGCTGTCACAGCTGATACAGCTGCATGTGCAACAGATACACAGCTGAGACAGCTGCATGTGCAACAGCTGTCACAGCTGATACAGCTGCATGTGCAACAGATACACAGCTGAGACAGCTGCATGTGCAACAGCTGTCACAGCTGATACAGCTGCATGTGCAACAGCTGTCACAGCTTATACAGCTGCATGTGCAACAGCTACACAGCTGAGACAGCTGCATGTGCAACAGCTGTCACAGCTGATACAGCTGCATGTGCAACAGCTATGCAGCTTATACAGCTGCATGTGCAACAGCTACACAGCTGAGACAGCTGCATGTGCAACAGCTGTCACAACTGATGCAGCTGCATGTGCAACAGCTATGCAGCTTATACAGCTGCATGTGCAACAGCTGTCACAGCTGATACAGCTGCATGTGCAACAGCTACACATCTGAGACAGCTGCATGTGCAACAGCTACACAGCTGAGACAGCTGCATGTGCAACAGCTGTCACAGCTGATACAGCTGCATGTGCAACAGCTGTCACAGCTGATACAGCTGCATGTGCAACAGCTACACAGCTGATACAGCTGCATGTGCAACAGCTGTCACAGCTGAGACAGCTGCATGTGCAACAGCTGTCACAGCTGATACAGCTGCATGTGCAACAGCTGTCACAGCTGATACAGCTGCATGTGCAACAGCTACACATCTGAGACAGCTGCATGTGCAACAGCTACACAGCTGAGACAGCTGCATGTGCAACAGCTGTCACAGCTGATACAGCTGCATGTGCAACAGCTGTCACAGCTGATACAGCTGCATGTGCAACAGCTGTCACAGCTGATACAGCTGCATGTGCAACAGCTGTCACAGCTGATACAGCTGCATGTGCAACAGCTGTCACAGCTGATACAGCTGCATGTGCAACAGCTACACAGCTGATACAGCTGCATGTGCAACAGCTACACAGCTGAGACAGCTGCATGTGCAACAGCTGTCACAGCTGAGACAGCTGCATGTGCAACAGCTGTCACAGCTGATACAGCTGCATGTGCAACAGCTCTCACAGCTGATACAGCTGCATGTGCAACAGCTACACAGCTGAGACAGCTGCATGTGCAACAGCTGTCACAGCTGATGCAGCTGCATGTGCAACAGCTGTCACAACTGATACAGCTGCATGTGCAACAGCTGTCACAGCTGATACAGCTGCATGTGCAACAGCTGTCACAGCTGATGCAGCTGCATGTGCAACAGCTGTCACAGCTGATACAGCTGCATGTGCAACAGCTACACAGCTGATACAGCTGCATGTGCAACAGCTGTCACAGCTGATACAGCTGCATGTGCAACAGCTACACAGCTGATACAGCTGAATGTGCAACAGCTACACAGCTGATACAGCTGCATGTGCAACAGCTGTCACAGCTGATACAGCTGCATGTGCAACAGCTACACAGCTGATACAGCTGCATGTGCAACAGCTACACAGCTGATACAGCTGCATGTGCAACAGCTACACAGCTGATACAGCTGCATGTGCAACAGCTACACAGCTGATACAGCTGCATGTGCAACAGCTACACAGCTGATACAGCTGCATGTGCAACAGCTACACAGCTGATACAGCTGCATGTGCAACAGCTACACAGCTTATACAGCTGCATGTGCAACAGCTACACAGCTGATACAGCTGCATGTGCAACAGCTACACAGCTGATACAGCTGCATGTGCAACAGCTGTCACAGCTGATACAGCTGCATGTGCAACAGCTACACATCTGAGACAGCTGCATGTGCAACAGCTGTCACAGCTGATACAGCTGCATGTGCAACAGCTGTCACAGCTGAGACAGCTGCATGTGCAACAGCTACACAGCTGATACAGCTGCATGTGCAACAGCTGTCACAGCTGATACAGCTGCATGTGCAACAGCTGTCACAGCTGATACAGCTGCATGTGCAACAGCTACACAGCTGATACAGCTGCATGTGCAACAGCTACACATCTGAGACAGCTGCATGTGCAACAGCTGTCACAGCTGATACAGCTGCATGTGCAACAGCTGTCACAGCTGATACAGCTGCATGTGCAACAGCTGTCACAGCTGATACAGCTGCATGTGCAACAGCTACACAGCTGATACAGCTGCATGTGCAACAGCTGTCACAGCTGATACAGCTGCATGTGCAACAGCTGTCACAGCTGAGACAGCTGCATGTGCAACAGCTACACAGCTGATACAGCTGCATGTGCAACAGCTGTCACAACTGATACAGCTGCATGTGCAACAGCTACACAGCTGATACAGCTGCATGTGCAACAGCTGTCACAACTGATACAGCTGCATGTGCAACAGCTACACAGCTGATACAGCTGCATGTGCAACAGCTACACAGCTTATACAGCTGCATCTGCAACAGCTGTCACAGCTGATACAGCTGCATGTGCAACAGCTGTCACAGCTGATACAGCTGCATGTGCAACAGCTACACAGCTGATACAGCTGCATGTGCAACAGCTGTCACAACTGATACAGCTGCATGTGCAACAGCTACACATCTGAGACAGCTGCATTTGCAACAGCTGTCACAGCTGATACAGCTGCATGTGCAACAGCTACACAGCTGATACAGCTGCATCTGCAACAGCTGTCACAGCTGAGACAGCTGCATGTGCAACAGCTACACATCTGATACAGCTGCATCTGCAACAGCTACACAGCTGATACAGCTGCATGTGCAACAGCTGTCACAGCTGATACAGCTGCATGTGCAACAGCTACACAGCTGATACAGCTGCATGTGCAACAGCTACACAGCTGAGACAGCTGCATGTGCAACAGCTGTCACAGCTGAGACAGCTGCATGTGCAACAGCTACACATCTGAGACAGCTGCATGTGCAACAGCTGTCACAGCTGATACAGCTGCATGTGCAACAGCTGTCACAACTGATGCAGCTGCATGTGCAACAGCTACACAGCTGATACAGCTGCATGTGCAACAGCTATGCAGCTTATACAGCTGCATGTGCAACAGCTACACAGCTGATACAGCTGCATGTGCAACAGCTACACAGCTGAGACAGCTGCATGTGCAACAGCTGTCACAGCTGATACAGCTGCATGTGCAACAGCTACACATCTGATACAGCTGCATGTGCAACAGCTACACAGCTGATACAGCTGCATGTGCAACAGCTGTCACAGCTGATACAGCTGCATGTGCAACAGCTACACAGCTGATACAGCTGCATGTGCAACAGCTGTCACAGCTGAGACAGCTGCATCTGCAACAGCTGTCACAGCTGATACAGCTGCATGTGCAACAGCTACACAGCTGATACAGCTGCATGTGCAACAGCTACACAGCTGATACAGCTGCATGTGCAACAGCTGTCACAGCTGATACAGCTGCATGTGCAACAGCTACACAGCTGATACAGCTGTATGTGCAACAGCTACACATCTGAGACAGCTGCATGTGCAACAGCTGTCACAGCTGATACAGCTGCATGTGCAACAGCTGTCACAGCTGAGACAGCTGCATCTGCAACAGCTACACAGCTGATACAGCTGCATGTGCAACAGCTGTCACAGCTGAGACAGCTGCATCTGCAACAGCTGTCACAGCTGATACAGCTGCATGTGCAACAGCTACACAGCTGATACAGCTGTATGTGCAACAGCTACACATCTGAGACAGCTGCATGTGCAACAGCTGTCACAGCTGATACAGCTGCATGTGCAACAGCTGTCACAGCTGAGACAGCTGCATGTGCAACAGCTACACAGCTGATACAGCTGCATGTGCAACAGCTACACAGCTGATACAGCTGCATGTGCAACAGCTGTCACAGCTGATACAGCTGCATGTGCAACAGCTACACATCTGAGACAGCTGCATGTGCAACAGCTGTCACATCTGAGACAGCTGCATGTGCAACAGCTGTCACAGCTGATACAGCTGCATCTGCAACAGCTACACAGCTGATACAGCTGCATGTGCAACAGCTGTCACAGCTGAGACAGCTGCATGTGCAACAGCTACACATCTGAGACAGCTGCATGTGCAACAGCTACACATCTGAGACAGCTGCATGTGCAACAGCTACACATCTGAGACAGCTGCATGTGCAACAGCTGTCACAGCTGATACAGCTGCATGTGCAACAGCTGTCACAGCTGAGACAGCTGCATGTGCAACAGCTGTCACAACTGATACAGCTGCATGTGCAACAGCTGTCACAACTGATACAGCTGCATCTGCAACAGCTGTCACATCTGATACAGCTGCATGTGCAACAGCTGTCACAGCTGATACAGCTGCATGTGCAACAGCTGTCACAACTGATACAGCTGCATGTGCAACAGCTGTCACAACTGATACAGCTGCATGTGCAACAGCTGTCACAGCTGATACAGCTGCATCTGCAACAGCTGTCACATCTGATACAGCTGCATGTGCAACAGCTGTCACATCTGATACAGCTGCATGTGCAACAGCTGTCACAGCTGATACAGCTGCATGTGCAACAGCTGTCACATCTGATACAGCTGCATGTGCAACAGCTGTCACATCTGATACAGCTGCATCTGCAACAGCTGTCACATCTGATACAGCTGCATGTGCAACAGCTACACATCTGAGACAGCTGCATGTGCAACAGCTGTCACATCTGATACAGCTGCATGTGCAACAGCTGTCACAACTGATACAGCTGCATGTGCAACAGCTGTCACAGCTGATACAGCTGCATGTGCAACAGCTGTCACAACTGATACAGCTGCATGTGCAACAGCTGTCACATCTGATACAGCTGCATGTGCAACAGCTGTCACATCTGATACAGCTGCATGTGCAACAGCTGTCACAACTGATACAGCTGCATGTGCAACAGCTGTCACAGCTGATACAGCTGCATCTGCAACAGCTGTCACAGCTGATACAGCTGCATGTGCAACAGCTACACAGCTGAGACAGCTGCATGTGCAACAGCTGTCACAACTGATGCAGCTGCATGTGCAACAGCTGTCACAACTGATACAGCTGCATGTGCAACAGCTACACATCTGATACAGCTGCATGTGCAACAGCTGTCACAGCTGATACAGCTGCATGTGCAACAGCTACACATCTGATACAGCTGCATGTGCAACAGCTGTCACAGCTGATACAGCTGCATGTGCAACAGCTACGCAGCTTATACAGCTGCATGTGCAACAGCTGTCACAGCTGATACAGCTGCATGTGCAACAGCTACACAGCTGATACAGCTGCATGTGCAACAGCTACGCAGCTTATACAGCTGCATGTGCAACAGCTGTCACAGCTGATACAGCTGCATGTGCAACAGCTACACAGCTGATACAGCTGCATGTGCAACAGCTACACAGCTGATACAGCTGCATGTGCAACAGCTACACAGCTGATACAGCTGCATGTGCAACAGCTACACATCTGAGACAGCTGCATGTGCAACAGCTACACATCTGAGACAGCTGCATGTGCAACAGCTACACAGCTGATACAGCTGCATGTGCAACAGCTGTCACAGCTGAGACAGCTGCATGTGCAACAGCTGTCACAACTGATACAGCTGCATCTGCAACAGCTGTCACATCTGATACAGCTGCATGTGCAACAGCTGTCACAGCTGATACAGCTGCATGTGCAACAGCTGTCACAGCTGATACAGCTGTTCAGCTCCTTCTGCTGCTGCTGCTGTGCATGCCAGACGCTTCTGAAATACGCGGAGACCCGAGTTCGATTCCCGCTCTCGGTCACCACCAACACGAGTGACGATTATCTGAACGGGTCCTGGGCCTCCCCAAGGTCGACTCAGCCTCAAACGAGACATCGCGTCTGACCTTGACGGAAAACCGCGGAGCGATTCAGCCCCCTGGCTCGCTCCGTGAGCTGCCCGGCAGGAGCCTGACGGAGCAGACCCCGAGATTCTGGGTTCGAGCCCAGAGCCAGTGGGTGTCTCTCACCCTCCCTTTCTCTCTCGCGCTGTCTCTCCATGGAGGTTCATAATGGCCGTGTCACTGACACTAAACCGGCCCTGGGTCTGGGTGTCTCTCTCTCTCTATCTGTGTCTCTTTCTGTGTTTCTCTATCAAGGTTCATAATGGCCGTGTCCCTGACACTGGACCAGCCCTGGGTCTGGGTGTCTCTCTCTCTCTCGCTGTCTCTCCCTCTGTCTCTTCCTCTGTGTTTCTCTATCGAGGTTCATATAATGGCCGTGTCACTGACACTAAACCGGCCCTGGGTCTGGGTGTCTCTCTCTCTCTCGCTGTCTCTCCCTCTGTGTTTCTGTATCGAGGTTCATAATGGCCGTGTCACTGACACTGAACCAGCCCTGCTCCCTTCGCTATCTTATCACCACCAACCTCTCTCTCTCTTCCTCCCGCTCTTTCTCTCTTCTCTCTCTCCCAACATAGCCCCCCCTCCCCATCTCCCAACCCCCCATCTCACAACGAGGAGGGCAATAAACGAACGGCGTTGAGATGGACTTGAACCTCCCGCCTCTCCCGATGTCAGCTCGCTGCGTCCACGCAACTCGTATAGGTCGCTATGTGAGTCTATGTCTCTCTGGGCGAATCTGTGAGTCTCTGTGTGAGTTTCTGAGCCTCTGTGTGAGTGAGTCTATGGCTCTCTGGGCGAATCTGTGAGTCTCTGTGTGAGTCTCTGAGCCTCTGTGTGAGTGAGTCTATGGCTCTCTGGGCGAATCTGTGAGTCTCTGTGTGAGTCTTTGAGTCTCTGTGTGAGTGAGTCTATGGTTCTCTGGGCGAATCTGTGAGTCTCTGTGTGTGTCTCTGAGCCTCTGTGTGAGTGAGTCTATGGCTCTCTGGGCGAATCTGTGAGTCTCTGTGTGAGTCTCTGAGCCTCTGTGTGAGTGAGTCTATGGCTCTCTGGGCGAATCTGTGAGTCTCTGTGTGAGTCTCTGAGCCTCTGTGTGAGTGAGTCTATGGCTCTCTGGGCGAATCTGTGAGTCTCTGTGTGAGTCTCTGAGCCTCTGTGTGAGTGAGTCTTTGGTTCTCTGGGTGAGTCTATAGGAGTCTCTGTGTGAGTCTCTGAGTCTCTGAGTGAGTCTCTGAGCCTCTGTGTGAATCTGTGAGTCTCTGTGTGAGTCTGTGAGTTTCTGTGTGAGTCTGTGAGTTTCTGTGTGAGATTGTGAGTGTCTGTGTGAGTCTCTGTGTGAGTCTGAGTCTCTGTGTAAGTTTGTGAGTCTCTGTGTGGGTCTGTGAGTTTCTGTGTGAGTTTGTGAGCCTCTCTGTGAGTCTGTGAGTTTCTTTGTGAGTTTGTGAGTCTCTGTGTGTGTGTTTATCGCTCTCTGTGTGAGTCTGTGAGTCTCTGAGTGAGTCTCTGAATCTCTGTTTGAGTGTGTGAGTCTCTGTGTGAGTCTCTGAGTTTCTGAGTGAGTCTGTGAGCCTCTGTGTGAGTCTATGGCTATTTGTGTGAGTCTGTGAGTCTCTTAGTGAGTCTGTATGTCTGTGTGTATATGGCTCTCTGTGTGAGTCTTTGAGTGAATCTGTGAATATCTGAGTGAGTATGTGAGCCTGTGTGTGTGCCTATGGCTCTCTGTGTGATTCTGTGAGTCCTTTAGTAAGTCTGTAAGTCTCTGAGTGAATCTGTGAATCTGTGTGATTCTTTGAGTCAACGTGGGAGTCTGTGAGACTATGCGTGATCTATGGCTCTCTGTGTGAGTCTGTGAGTCTCTGTGTGAGTCTCTGAGTGAGTCTGTGAGTCTCTGTGTGTGTCTATGGCTCTCTGTGTGTGTGTCTATGGCTCTCTGTGTAAGTCTGTGGGTCTCTGAGTGATTGTATGAGTATCTGAGTAAGTCTGTGAGTCTCTGTGTGTGTCTATGGCTCTCTGTGTGTGTGTCTATGGCTCTCTGTGTGAGTCTGTGAGTCTCTGAGTGAGTTTGTGAGTCTCTGAGTGAGTCTGTGAGTCTCTGTGTGTGTCTATGGCTCTTTGGGAGTCTGTGAGTCTCTGAGTGAATGTATGAGTCTCTGAGTGAGTCTGTGAGTCTCTGTGTGTGTCTATTCTCTCTGTGTGTGTGTCTATGGCTCTGTGTGTGTGTGTCTATGGCTCTCTGTGTGAGTCTGTGAGTCTCTGTGTGTGTCTATGGCTCTGTGTGTGTGTGTGTCTATGGCTCTCTGTGTGAGTCTGTGAGTCTCTGTGTGTGTCTATTCTCTCTGTGTGGGTGTCTATGGCTCTCTGTGTGAGTCTGTGAGTCTCTGAGTGAGTTTGTGAGTCTCTGAGTGAGTCTGTGAGTCTCTGTGTGTGTGTCTATGGCTCTCTGTGGGAGTCTGTGAGTCTCTAAGTGATTTTATGAGTATCTGAGTGAGTCTGTGAGTCTCTGTGTGTGTATATATGGCTCTCTGTGTAAGTCCGTGAGTCTCTGAGTGATTTTATAAGTATCTGAGTAAGTCTGTGAGTCTCTGTGTGTGTGTCTATGGCTCTCTGTGTGTGTGTCTATGGCTCTCTGTGTAAGTCTGTGGGTCTCTGAGTGATTTTATGAGTATCTGAGTAAGTCTGTGAGTCTCTGTGTGTGTGTCTATGGCTCTCTGTGTGTGTGTCTATGGCTCTCTGTGTGAGTCTGTGAGTCTCTGAGTGAGTTGGTGAGTCTATGTCTGTGTGTCTATGGCTCTCTGTGGGAGTCTGTGAGTCTCTAAGTGATTTTATGAGTATCTGAGTGAGTCTGTGAGTCTCTGTGTGTGTATATATGGCTCTTTGTGTAAGTCTGTGGGTCTCTGAGTGATTTTATGAGTATCTGAGTAAGTCTGTGAGTCTCTGTGTGTGTGTCTATGGCTCTCTGTGTGTGTGTCTATGGCTCTCTGTGTGAGTCTGTGAGTCTCTGAGTGAGTTGGTGAGTCTATGTCTGTGTGTCTATGGCTCTTTGTGTAAGTCTGTGATGTCTCTGAGTGAGCCGGTGAGTCTATGTGTGAGTCTGCGTGAATCGGGTCATGGATAATTTCAATCTTCACCCTACTATCATCGAATGACTCTCACTCTCTCTCTCACTCTTTCCCTTTTTTCCATCTCTGCTATCGCTCCCTGCACATGAAACCACCGATATGCTGCATTTGCAAAATAAAATGAAAATAAAATGAGAAATTGGCAAAAGTGTTGCAAAAACGCAGCCCAGCAGAGCCGATAACAAACAACAACAACAACAACAATAGCATTATTTCTACGTGTGAAGGACAAAGGTACACAAAAACACATTACTCTACGTATGTTGTATGCATGTGTGTTGAACTTCTTTCGCACCGTACGTAGGCAACCGCGCTAATCGGAGTCTCTGGGGGGGAGGAGGAGGAGGAGGAGGGAGGGGTGGGGGGGATGAAGGACAATAAATTAAACACAACAACAAGCAGCAGTCACGGTGTTGTTCCATTTACGAATTAAACCAACCGACCCAAAAAGAAAACACAACCAGGCCACTTAAATCCATAATTTAGTTTTTTTTGGGAGTTATATCGTGTAAATATGAATGTGACGTTAAACTCCAATTGAGATTTAAAGTCTCTCGTGACATCCTTTATTTAACCCAGCTGAGAACCCCTCATTGATATTCACAGTGACATCCTTTATTTAACCCAGCTGAGAACCCCTCATTGATATTCACAGTGACATCCTTTATTTAACCCAGCTGAGAACCCCTCATTGAAATTCACAGTGACATCCTTTATTTAACCCAGCTGAGAACCCCCATTGAGATTTACAGTGAAATCCTTTATTTAACCCAGCTGAGAACCCCTCATTGATATTCACAGTGACATCCTTTATTTAACCCAGCTGAGAACCCCCATTGAGATTCACAGTGACATCCTTTATTTAACCCAGCTGAGAACCCCTCATTGAAATTCACAGTGACATCCTTTATTTAACCCAGCTGAGAACCCCTCATTGAAATTCACAGTGACATCCTTTATTTAACTCAGCTGAGAACCCCCATTGAGATTCACAGTGACATCCTTTATTTAACTCAGCTGAGAACCCCTCATTGATATTCACAGTGACATCCTTTATTTAACCCAGCTGAGAACCCTCATTGAGATTCACAGTGACATCCTTTATTTAACCCAGCTGAGAACCCCTCATTGATATTCACAGTGACATCCTTTATTTAACCCAGCTGAGAACCTCCATAGAGATTCACAGTGACATCCTTTATTTAACCCAGCTGAGAACCCCCATTGAGATTCACAGCCTCTAGTGACATCCTTTATTTAACCCAGCTGAGAACCTCCATTGAGATTCACAGTGACATCCTTTATTTAACCCAGCTGAGAACCCCCATTGAGATTTACAGTGAAAGCCTTTATTTAACCCAGCTGGAAACCCTCATTGAGATTCACAGTGACATCCTTTATTTAACCCAGCAGAGAACCCCCCATTGAGATTCACAGTGACATCCTTTATTTAACCCAGCTGAGAACCCCTATTGAGATTCACAGCCTCTAGTGACATCCTTTATTTAACCCAGCTGAGAACCTCCATTGAGATTCACAGTGACATCCTTTATTTAACCCAGCTGAGAACCCTCATTGATATTCACAGTGACATCCTTTATTTAACCCAGCTGAGAACCTCCATTGAGATTCACAGTGACATCCTTTATTTAACCCAGCTGAGAACCTCCATTGAGATTCACAGTGACATCCTTTATTTAACCCAGCTGAGAACCCCCATTGAGATTCACAGTGACATCCTTTATTTAACCCAGCTGACAACCCCCCATTGAGATTCACAGTGACATCCTTTATTTAACCCAGCTGAGAACCCCTCATTGATATTCACAGTGACATCCTTTATTTAACCCAGCTGAGAACCCCTCATTGAAATTCACAGTGACATCCTTTATTTAACCCAGCTGAGAACCCCCATTGAGATTCACAGTGACATCCTTTATTTAACCCAGCTGAGAACCCTCATTGAGATTCACAGTGACATCCTTTATTTAACCCAGCTGAGAACCCCTATTGAGATTCACAGTCACATCCTTTATTTAACCCAGCTGATAACCCTCATTGAGATTCACAGTGACATCCTTTATTTAACCCAGCTGAGAACCCCCATTGAGATTCACAGTGACATCCTTTATTTAACCCAGCTGAGAACCTCCATTGAGATTCACAGTGACATCCTTTATTTAACCCAGCTGAGAACCCCCATTGAGATTTACAGTGAAAGCCTTTATTTAACCCAGCTGGAAACCCTCATTGAGATTCACAGTGACATCCTTTATTTAACCCAGCAGAGAACCCCCCATTGAGATTCACAGTGACATCCTTTATTTAACCCAGCTGAGAACCCCTATTGAGATTCACAGCCTCTAGTGACATCCTTTATTTAACCCAGCTGAGAACCTCCATTGAGATTCACAGTGACATCCTTTATTTAACCCAGCTGAGAACCCTCATTGATATTCACAGTGACATCCTTTATTTAACCCAGCTGAGAACCTCCATTGAGATTCACAGTGACATCCTTTATTTAACCCAGCTGAGAACCTCCATTGAGATTCACAGTGACATCCTTTATTTAACCCAGCTGAGAACCCCCATTGAGATTCACAGTGACATCCTTTATTTAACCCAGCTGACAACCCCCCATTGAGATTCACAGTGACATCCTTTATTTAACCCAGCTGAGAACCCCTCATTGATATTCACAGTGACATCCTTTATTTAACCCAGCTGAGAACCCCTCATTGAAATTCACAGTGACATCCTTTATTTAACCCAGCTGAGAACCCCCATTGAGATTCACAGTGACATCCTTTATTTAACCCAGCTGAGAACCCTCATTGAGATTCACAGTGACATCCTTTATTTAACCCAGCTGAGAACCCCCATTAAGATTCACAGTGACATCCTTTATTTAACCCAGCTGAGAACCCCCATTGAGATTCACAGTGACATCCTTTATTTAACCCAGCTGAGAACCCCCATTGAGATTCACAGTGACATCCTTTATTTAACCCAGCTGAGAACTCCCCATTGAGATTCACAGTGACATCCTTTATTTAACCCAGCTGAGAACCCCTATTGAGATTCACAGTGACATCCTTTATTTAACCCAGCTGTCCATTCGTACTGCAGAGTGACTCTACTGTTATTACACCAAAATCTGAATCAGAATATCTCTCTATACATATATAGACTGCAGGAGGAATCCGATGAGCTATGAAGCTCTTTTTTTCACAGATGCCCAGTATGGGGGCACGGGTAAGAACGTTACAACAATACAAAAACACGATACAACAGGCGACCTCCTGCACACCAGGCGAGGTAGTTAACATCTCCTAGCCACCGTGATGATGATGAGAGACAGAGAGAGAGACGCAAACTTCAAATACAGCAGCAGGCATCGTCAGGGTCGGGATCGAAGCCACGACCTCCTGCACACCAGGCGAGGTAGTTAACATCTCTTAGCCACCGTGCTGATGATGAGAGACAGAGAGAGACACGCAAACTCTAAATATACAGCAGCAGGCATCGTCAGGGTCGGGATCGAAGCCACGACCTCCTGCACACCAGGCGAGGTAGTTAACATCTCTTAGCCAACAACAAACACAATACAAAAACACCGGGTGTGGTAGATGCGAGTAGATGCAAATTGAGACAATTGCAGAGGATAGGCTCATTATAATAACCGACGTCGGCGGCAGTGGTGGGGAAATGAATTCGGGTAGAGGGAATCAAACTCAACGGCTGCAGCTGCCCGGCAATGGAATCTCAGGTTACCGGCCAGCAGTGGAAGGAATTCAGCTGTCCACCTCCTCCACCTCCTCCTCCACCTCCTCCTCCACCTCTCCTCCTCCACCACCTCCGCCCCTCTCCTCTACCTCCTCCACCTCCTCCACCACCTCCACCACCTCCTCCCCTCTCCTCCTCCACCACCTCCTCCACTCTCACCCTCCCCCCCTCTCCTCCTCTCTCCTCAACTCTCATCCTCCACCTCCTCCACCACCTCCTCCCCTCTCCTCCTCCGCCTCCTCCTCCCCTCTCCTCCACCTCATCCTCCACCTCCTCCACTCTCCTCCTCCACCTCCTCCTCCACCTCCTCCACCTCCTCCTCCACCTCCTCCACCTCCTCCTCCACCACCTCCTCCCCTCTCCTCCTCCACCACCTCCGCCCCTCTCCTCTACCTCCTCCACCTCCTCCTCCACCACCTCCACCACCTCCTCCCCTCTCCTCCTCCGCCTCCTCCTCCCCTATCCTCCACCTCCTCCACTCTCCTCCTCCACCTCCTCCTCCACCTCCTCCCCTCTCCTCCTCCCCTCTCCTCCTCCGCCTCCTCCTCCCCTCTCCTCCACCTCATCCTCCACCTCCTCCCCTCTCCACCTCCTCCGTCCTCTCTCCACCGCGATCAACTTTCAAACGAAGTCACGGGACACCGTCTCGTAACACAAAGACAATCCACGGCTCGCACGATCGTCCCCCGAGGATCCGTGTGTGGAGTGTGTGGGGTGAGTGTGTGTGTGTATGTGTGGGGGGAGTGTGTGGGGGGTGTGTGTGTGTGTGTGGGGTTAGTGTGTGTGGGGGGGGGTTTGGGGTGAGTGTGTGTGTGTATGTATGTGGGGTGAGTGTGTGGGTATGGGGTGAGTGTGTGTGTATGTGTGGGGGGGAGTGTGTGGGGGGGGGGTGGGGTTAGTGTGTGGAGGGGGGGTGTGTGTGGGGGGGGTGAGTGTATGTGGGGTGAGTGTGTGCGGGGGGGGGGAGTGTGTGTGGGGTGAGTGTGTAGGGGGGGGAATGTGTGTGTGGGGGGTGATTGTGTGGGGTGTGTGTGTGGGAGGGGGTGTGTGTGCGTGTGGGGTGAGTGTGTGTGTGTAGAGTGTGTGTGGGGGGTGAGTGTGTGTGGGGGGTGAGTGTGTGGGGGTGAGTGTGTGGGGGTGAGTGTGTGTGGGGTGAGTGTGTGAGTGTGTGGGGTGAGTGTGTGTGTGGGGTGAGTGTGTGGGGGGTGAGTGTGTGTGGGGGGTGAGTGTGTGGGGGTGAGTGTGTGTGGGGTGAGTGTGTGTGTGTGTGGGGTGAGTGTGTGTGTGTGGGGTGTGTGTGAGTGTGTGGGGTGTGTGTGAGTGTGGGGGGGGGAGTGAGTGTGTGGGGGGTGATTGTGTGGGGGGGGTGTTTGGGGTGTGTGTGTGTGAGGTTGTGTGGATGCGCTACAGGGAGCGGTGGCGCAGTGGTTAGCGCACTGCGCTGGTGTTGGCCGCTCACGGCTAACACCAGTGACGAAGATCTGAACCAGTCCTGTGCCTCCCCTAGGTCGACTCAGCCTCAAATGAGTACCTGGTGCAGTGTGTAAATATCGCTACGTAGGGACAAAGTCGATGAGGCGTGGTGCTGGCCACCCACCCCCTCGTGTGTCGTTTCAGCCTTCAACTGAGCTCGCTAACAACACTTGCCCCTACAGTCTGTCACAGGCTATACGGGGGTTCTTTGCCTTTATCTTTGGAGCAGTGGTTAGTGCTGCACTCGGCTCTGACCCCGGTGACCCGGGTTCTCGCTCACGAATAAGAACAGCGGCGAGTAAATTGAACCTTTGCTGGGCCTGCGCTAAGTCGAACTAAGCCACGCGGAGGATTGAACAGATTCCGATCGAGAGTCGGGGGGTTTCTGGATGAGAGGCGATGGAATTCAGAGTGGGACTTTATACTGGTAGGAACGAAGTGAACCAGCCTACAACAGATTATATCGTCCGTCCGTCCGATGTCCGATTAGGTATAGCAACATCGCCCCCTACTGCAAACACTTGGCAGGACCCTACAAAAAACCTTTAGACTCAGTGAGGCTTTCCTGGCTAAACAAGTGTAACATTCCCTTATAATTCCCTGAGATAGTTTTTAATTAAAACATTTAAATTAAAAATTAACTCATAGCAGCCTAAAGCCTACAGCTAGGCCGAAAGCCTAGAACTAGGCCTCAAACTCTCCCTTCGTATCGTATTTGTTCGTTCCTACCAGCCCACCCCGCAGGGACCTGTTTCTTCTGTCGTGTGGAATGTCAGCAACAGTTTGTACAGATGGCATAGTTGCATGGGGAGGTCCGTCAACCAATCAAAGGCGGTCGTAAACGCCGTCTGGATAGGAGCAGAGTGGGATTGGTCACGCAAAAGCCACGTGGTTTTGCGTGAGGCTTGGGCAGATTTCGATCGAGAGGCGGGGGGTTTCTGGATGAGAGGCGATGGGATTCAGAGTGGGACTTAATTCTTCTGTCGTGTGGAATGTAAGCAACAGTTTGCACAGATGGCATAGTTGCATGTTGAGGTCCGTCAACCAATCAAAGGCGGTCGTAGATGCTGTCTGGATTACAGCAGAGTGGGAATGGTCACGCAGAAGCCACGTGGTTTTGCCAGAGGCTTGAGATGATTTTGATCGACAGACGAAGATCTCTGGATGAGAGGCGATGAGATTCAGATTGTATTTGTAATACAGACTCATAGACTCACAGGGAGACCCGTAGACTCACATAGAGACCCATAGACTCACACAGAGACCCGTAGACTCACATAGAGACCCGTAGACTCACATAGAGGCCCATAGACTCACATAGAGACCCGTAGACTCACATAGAGACCCATAGACTCACATAGAGACCCATAGACTCACATATAGGCCCGCAGACTCACATAGAGACCCGTAGACTCACATAGAGACCCATAGACTCACATAGAGACCCATAGACTCACATAAAGACCCGTAGACTCACATAGAGAC
Source organism: Lampetra fluviatilis (assembly GCF_964198595.1). Taxonomy (NCBI): domain Eukaryota; kingdom Metazoa; phylum Chordata; class Hyperoartia; order Petromyzontiformes; family Petromyzontidae; genus Lampetra; species Lampetra fluviatilis. The sequence goes on from NC_136330.1 coordinate 5,697,722, forward strand.
CCATAGACTCACATAGAGACCCGTAGACTCACATAGAGGCCCATAGACTCACATAGAGACCCGTAGACTCACATAGAGACCCATAGACTCACATAGAGACCCATAGACTCACATATAGGCCCGCAGACTCACATAGAGACCCGTAGACTCACATAGAGACCCATAGACTCACATAGAGACCCATAGACTCACATAGAGACCCATAGACTCACATAGAGACCCGTAGACTCACATAGAGACCCATAGACTCACATAGAGACCCATAGACTCACATAGAGACCCATAGACTCACATAGAGACCCGTAGACTCACATAGAGACCCATAGACTCACATAGAGACTCGTAGACTCACATAGAGACCAGTAGACTCACATAGAGACCCATAGACTCACATAGAGAACCGTAAACTCACATAGAGACCCGTAGACTAACATACAGACCCATAGATTCACACAGAGAGCCATAGACTCACATGGAACCCATAGACTCACATAGAGTCCCAAAGAATACAATGGAGACCCATAGACGCACAGACCCATAAACACGCATAGAGACCCATAGACTCACACAGAGACATCTAGACCCACATCGAGACGTGAAACCTCCCAAAGAGACCCACAGACTCACACAGAGACATCTAGACTCACACAGAGGCCCATGGAGGCACATAGAGACCCATAGACTCGCATAGACACTGGGAGACTCACGTAGAGACCCATAGACTCACACAGAGACATCTAGACGCACATCGAGACGTGAAACCTCCCATAGAGACCCATAGACTCACACAGAGACATCTAGACTCACACAGAGGCCCATGGAGGCGCATATAGACCCATAGAGACCCATGGACACTGGGAGACTCACGTAGAGACCCATAGACTCACACAGAGACCCATATACTCACACAGAGATCCATAGCCTCACACAGAGACCCATAGACTCACACAAAGACCCATAGGCTCACACAGAGACCCATATACTCACACAAAGATCCATAGCCTCACACAGAGACCCTTTGACTCACACAGAGACATCTAGACTCACACAGAGACCCATGGAGGCACATCGAGACGTGAAACCTCACATAAAGACGCATAGACTCACATAGAGACCCGTCGACTCGCACAAAGACCCGTAGATTCACATAGAGACCCATAGACACACATAGAGACGTGAAACCTCACATAGAGACACATCGACTCACATAGAGACCCATAGACACACATAGAGACGTCAAACCTCACATAGAGACACATCGACTCACATAGAGACCCATAGACACACATAGAGACGTGAAACCTCACATAGAGACACATCGACTCACATAGAGACCCATAGACACACATAGAGACGTCAAACCTCACATAGAGACACATCGACTCACATAGAGACCCATAGACACACATAGAGACGTGAAACCTCACATAAAGACGCATAGACTCACATAGAGACCCGTCGACTCGCACAAAGACCCGTAGATTCACACAGAGAGCCATAGACTCGCATGGAGCCCATAGACTCACATAGAGACCCAACGAATCCAATGGAGACCCATAGACGCACAGACCCATAAACACGCATAGAGACCCATAGACTCACACAGAGACCCGTAGACTCACACAGAGACCCGTAGACTCACACAGAGACCCATAGACTCACACAGAGACCCATAGACTCACACAGAGACCCATAGACTCACATAGAGACCCATAGACTCACACAGAGGCCGATGGAGTCACATCGAGACGTCAAACCTCTCATAGAGACCCATAGACTCACACAGAGACCCATAGACTCACATAGAGACCCATAGACTCACAAAGAGACCCATATACTCACATAGAAACCCATAGACTCACACAGAGACCCATAGACTCACATAGAGACCCATAGACTCACACAGAGACCCATAGACTCAAATAGAGACCCATAGACTCACACAGAGACCCATAGACTCACATAGAGACCCATAGACTCACACAAAGACCCATAGACTCACATAGAGACCCATAGACTCACACAGAGACCCATAGACTCACACAGTGACCCATAGACTCACACAGAGACCCATAGACTCACACAGAGACCCATAGACTCACACAGAGACCCATAGACTCACATAGAGACCCATAGACTCACACAGAGACCCATAGACTCACATAGAGACCCATAGACTCACACAGAGACCCATAGACTCACACAGTGACCCATAGACTCACACAGAGACCCATGGAGGCACATCGAGACGTGAAACCTCCCATAGAGACCCATAGACTCACACAGAGGCCCATAGAGACCCGTAGACTCGCATAGACACTGGGAGACTCACGTAGAGACCCGTGACTGACCGCCTCTGTCTACAACACAATAAATATGCCCACTGTGTTTGTACAGAGACCGCATTGAGATGCAGTGGCGTCTCAGACCCCCCCGCCTCCCACAGGGTCCACACTTGCTCTGTTGTTCTAACGCAGCAGTCAGGGTAAGGGGGAATTGGGGGGGGGGCCGGGTTAGTGGGATGAGAGAAGGGGGGGGGGTGATGGGTGGTGGAGGGAGGGAGGGAATTTCTCGCAGGCGATGTCAGATCGTTTAGCCGAATTCGGAGAGAACAAAGCGGTCGCGATGAGGTGTCGAGAGAGAGAGAGAGCAGGTGGGAGAGGGAGTGTGTGAGTGTGTGTGTGTGCAATGTCGTGTGTGTGTGCGTCTGTGTGTTTGTAATGTCGTGTGTCTGTCTGTATGTGTGTGTGTGTGTCACTGTGGGGAGCGGTGGTGTAGCGGTTAGCGCTACGCTGCGCTATGAACCCGGAGACACGGGTTCGATTCCCGCTCACGGCCAACACCAGTGACAATTATCTGAACCGGTTCAGGGTCTCCCGTAGGTCGACTCGGCCTCAAATGAGTACCTGGTGCGGTGTGTAAATATCGCCACTAGGGAGACAAAGGCGGTCGGGCGTGGTGTTGGCCACCCACCCTCTCGTGTGCTCGCTAGCAGCACTTGCCCCTATAGTCTGTTACAGGGTATTTGGCGGATCTTTGTGTGTGTCTCTGTGTGTTTGTATGATAGTCTGTGTCTGTGTGTGTCTGTGTTTATGATTGTCTGTGTATGTCTCTGTATGTGTGTCTTTTATATGTCTGTGTGTGTCTGTGTGTGTGTCTCTCTCTCTGTCTGTGTGTGTGTCTCTCTCTCTGTGTCTGTGTGTGCCTCAAATGACTGCCCGATGCGGGGTGTGTTAAAATGAATCCTGGGCAGACAGAGGCGTCCTGGGGTAGTTTCATCCACCCACCGCTTCGCGTGGATTTTCACGGGTGCCATTCGCTAACGGCACTTGCCTCAATAGTCTGGTGCGGCTACACGGGGGATCTTTGTCTTTTGTGTGGAGCGAGGGTGTAGTGGTTAGCGCAATCGGGATACACAGACAAAGATACCCCCGTGTAGCCTCAACAGGCTGTTGGGGAAAGTGCTGTTAGCGAGTAGCAGCAGCGCCTATGAAGGCCGGCGCTGTGGCACGCGAGGGGGTGGGTGGCCAGGGTCGAATTAAGATTGTGTGGGTCATCGTGGGCTAAAGGGCATTTTTCGGTAAAGTCACGTAGGTAAAAAGAAAAATGAAAAAAAATGATAATAATAAATTAAATAAATAAATTAAATCACGACGTTTCGGAGGCAACACAAGCTTCCGTCTTCAGGTGGAACCGTCACAGCACGCTCGCTGTATCAAGTAAGATAAATCGTGCTGTGACGGTTCCACCTGAAGACGGAAGCTTGTGTTGCCTCCGAAACGTCGTGATTTTTTATTTTATTTTTATTTTACTTTTATTAATTTTATTTTTTTTTACCTAAGTGACTTCACCGAAAAAAACAACCTAACAATATGAATAATTGCAGTCACGAAAGCTTAAAATCTAGAAACAAAGATCCCCCGTATAGCCTTAACAGATGTTCTTAGGTTTTTTCGGTAAAATCACGTAGGTAAAAAAAAATTAGAATTAATAAAAGTAAAATAAAAAATAAAATAAGAAACGTCGTGATTTTAATTTTAATCTCATTTCACTTTTATTACTTTTAATTAAAACATTTTACCTACGTGACTTTACCGAAAAAACCTAACAATATGAATCGTTGCAGTCGCGAAAGCTTCAAATCTAGAAGTGACACCAATTGTTGTGATGTTTGGCCAGGTTTCTTTTTTGTAAGTCACACACGTGCGGTGCCAATCGCCGCGTCTGGGTTCGAAAAACGTTGACGTGCATCCCGCGAGAGCCAATCGATGTCTTGCTGACGAGGCAATCGGCGTAACAAATCGATAATGATCGGAGCTGATCTTCCAGCACTTGACCCCAAAGCTGGGCCCAGTCCGTTTCGTCGAGGTCATTTCCACAGCGCGCACCCAGAGAACGACTGTTCATTTAAGGTCGCTCCATAAATTCCAATCATTACCTCGCCTGGTGTACAGGAGGTCGTGGGTTCGATCCTGACCCTGACGCCTGCTGCTGTATATTTGGAGTTTGTGTGTCTCTCTCTCTCTCATCAGCATCATCATCACGGTGGCTAGGAGATGTTAACTACCTCGCCTGGTATACAGGAGGTCGTGGGTTCGATCCTGACCCTGACGCCTGCTGCTGTATATTTGGAGTTTGTGTGTCCCTCTCTCTCTCTCTCATCAGCATCATCATCACGGTGGCTAGGAGATGTTAACTACCTCGCCTGGTGTACAGGAGGTCTTGGGGTCGATCGCGACGCTGACGCCTGCTGCTGTACATTTGGAGTTTGCGTGTCTCACTCTCTCATCAGCATCATCACGGTGGTTAGGAGATGTTAACTACCTCGCCTGGTGTACAGGAGGTCTTTGGGTCGATCGCGACGCTGACGCCTGCTGCTGTATATTTGGAGTTTGCGTGTCTCTCTCTCTCATCATCATCACGGTGGCTAGGAGATGTTAACTACCTCGCCTGGTATACAGGAGGTCGGGGGTTCGATTCCAACCCTGACGCCTGCTGCTGTATAATTGGAGTTTGCGTGTCTCTCTCTCATCATCATCACGGTGGCTAGGAGATGTTAACTACCTCGCCTGGTGTACAGGAGGTCGTGGGTTCGATTCCAACCCTGACGCCTGCTGCTGTATATTTGGAGTCCTGACTCACTAACAACTCCTCCATCATCTTGGTTCTTTCGGTAAAGTCACGTAGAAGAGAGATAATAAAATAATAAACATAATAAAAATAAAACATAATAAAAAATAAAACATAATTCAGACGCTGTCTTCCCGACAGACACTCTTCTTCACCTGAGGACGGCTGCTTGCGTTGTGGCCGAAACGTCGTGAGAATTATTTTATTATGTTTTATTTTTTTTATTTTATTATTTCCCTTCTACGTGACTTTACCGAAATAACCAAGAAGATGAATCCCTGCAGTCACGAAAGCTTTAAATCGAAATTTAACTCCTCCATCATTTTTCATTTCTGGAGAGGTTGCCCCCCCCCCACCTACCTGAAAATCCAGGGGGAGGGGGGGAAGGTGTGTACTTAAAGAAATGGGGGGGGGCTTCGGGGACGCGCGATGGACAATTGTAAATAATTCACTTCGCTACGCGTTCAAATTCCCACTCCCCCCCGCTCTCTCAGAGATGATGCCCGGTCATGCGTGATGAACACATTTGTCGTTGGTGTTGACATTGACGCTTCGTACGAGTGTACTGTCACTGGTTGCTGGTATTGACGCTTCTTAGAAGCAATATCTCTCTCCCTCGCTCTCTCCATCTCTCTCCACCTCGCTCACTCTCTCTCTCTCTCGGGTCAGGAATCGAACCCAGGCCACGGCAGAGGTGTTGGTGGCACCACTGCGCCACCCCAAGCTGCCCGCCCAGTGGCGGTAGCGCATCCCCCGGGTAGAGCCACAAACTTCCTTCGCCACTGCACTTGCGGTGGCTAGGAGATGTTAACTACCTCGCCTGGTATACAGGAGGTCGTGGGTTCGACCCCGACCCTGACGTCTGCTGTGTATCTGGAGTTTGCGTGTCTCTCGTCATCATCATCACGGTGGCTATGAGATGTTAACTACCTCGCCTGGTGTGCAGCAGGTCGTGGGTTCGTTCCGGACCCTGTCGCCTGCTGCTGTGTATTTGGAGTTTGCGTGTCTCTCTCATCATCATCACGGTGGCTATGAGATGTTAACTACCTCGCCTGGTGTACAGGAGTTCGTGGGTTCGATCCCGACCCTGCTCTATATTTGGAGTTTGCGTCTCTCTCGTCATCATCATCACGGTGGATGACTCTCTGCCGGTGGTCGCGTGAATTTTTCTCCTAATCCGCTGTTTTTCCCCCCTCCAGATTTAGAATAAAGATCACACAGTAATGATAATTATTTGATTTTATACAGAGTCATTCATGAAATTGCATCCCACACTGCTGCACATCACTTATTCAGTTCCGTACACAGATGATACAAAACCCCGCTACTTAGCAAACCAAAAAAATAATGCATAAATAACGAGAAATACGAAAAATACATCACAGGGAAAAAAATAATCGCAAAGTATTTTTGGCTGCTGTCAAGACGACGATGATGAGACACTTCGTTGGGAAGCGATCGTTTGTAATGTGCAGGTCACTTCTGAAAAAAAAATTGCTGTATAGCAGCTCAATGGACCTTACCTGGTCAAATGAAACAGAGTTTAAAATAAACATAGTTGAGAATTAATTCTAGATTTGAAGCTTTCGTGACTGCAAGGATTCATACTCTTAGTTCTTTCGGTAAAGTCACGTAGGAAGAAAAAATGAAATTAAAATTTATAAAAATAAAACAATAAAAACAAAAAAAATAACAACGTTTCGGAGGCAACACAAGACGGAAGCTTGTGTTGCCTTGTGTTGCCTCCGAAACGTTGTTATTTTTTTTGTTTTTTTTTATTAATTTTTATTTCATTTTTTTTCCTACGTGACTTTACCGAAAGAACTAAGAGTCTAGTTGAGAATTCCCGGAACGTGCTCTCCAGACGGAGTCCGTGCATTCTGTACCCGGCCGGGTACAGGTAGGGTACGGGTACGGCCGGGTACAGGTACGGGTACCCGTTTGCGACCCTGGTGCGGCCGGGTACGGGTAAGGAATCAAAACCCGTTTGCGACCTCTGGCCACTAGTCCATTCGCTCTTTACCCACCAATCTCTTGCCTGTAGGTGACCTCTTTTGCAATCCCATTCCTTGTCTTGCACGACTCTTCATTTTTCTTTTTTGTTCAACGATGCTGCGTTTTTCTCGGCTGGGATGTCGCTGTTTTGATTGATGGCGCATTTATATAACGTGAATATACTTTTTGTTAACAAAAGAATTCGATTGTAGATTTAAATGGAGTGTTTCTTGGCGAACGGTGTGTGCGGTTTTTTTTTTACCGCTGTCACTTTTAACGCCTAATCTTGCACCGTTTTTGAATTCCTTCATTGGCTCAAAACTTTTTTTTAAATACCAATTTAACAGTTGACATTCTATGGGTTCTTCCCTTCTACTACTCTTTATTTACTGATTTGCATCGTTCATTCTTTTTCTTCTCTCCGACGTCCTACGTTCTGTCACGGAAACGGTGTGTGTGTGTGTGTCGTGTTTTTGTAATTGACTAAGAGCCTCTTGGCTCACGAGAGAACATCACAATAAAGTAACACTGCGGCCGTTTAACTGCACGCCTACATGCAGGGTCACAGCGCGTCGATGGCGAGAGTCATCTGTGAGCAGACAATAACAAGGGCACTGCCATTTATTGCACCCAAACACGCGCGGTGTGCATACACAATGTATCCTGATGAGCATACAGCAATTGGTATCCATTATCATTGATATACGTAACATTAGCACCCCCCCCCCCCCCTCTGGCCGTCGAACCTGATTGGCTCACAAGTGACGACGTCACATTTATCTCTCCGTCTATTTAAGGCCGAAGCAGGAGGAGGATTCCTCCACAACTCTGTTGTTGTAATCACCGGCGAAACGTCACGGTATTCGAAATGTAAATGTTGTAGTGGGATTACTCTCCAACACACGACCGGTGTGTGCTGTACGAGTGGAATGACAGTAGAGTCAACCTATGGTGCGAGTGGGCTAGTGGCCAAGAGAGGAAATAACAGGGGAGTCAGCCTGCAGTGTAAATGGACTAGTGGCACGGGTGGTAATGACAGGGGAGTCAGCCTGCAGTGCGAATGGACTAGTGGCAATGGGTGGTAATGACAGGGGAGTCAGCCTGCAGTGCGAATGGACTAGTGGCCACGGGAGATAATGACAGGGGAGTCAGCCTGCAGTGTAAATGGACTAGTGGCCACGGGAAGTAATGACAGGGGAGTCAGCCTGCAGTGTGAATGGACTGGTGGCCACAAGAGATAATGACAGGAGAGTCAGCCTGCAGTGTGAGTGGACTAGTGGCCACGGGAGGTAATGACAGGGGAGTCAGCCTGCAGTGTGAGTGGACTAGTGGCCACAGGAGGCAATGAAAGGGGAGTCAGCTTGCAGTATGAATGGATTAGTGGCCACGGGAGGCAATGACAGAGGAGTCAGCCTGTAGTGCGAATGGACTGGTGGCCACAAGAGATAATGACAGGGGAGTCAGCCTGCAGTGTAAATGGACTAGTGGCCACGGGAGGTAATGACAGGGGAGTCAGCCTGCAGTGTGAATGGACTGGTGGCCACAAGAGATAATGACAGGAGAGTCAGCCTGCAGTGTGAGTGGACTAGTGGCCACGGGAGGTAATGACAGGGGAGTCAGCCTGCAGTACGAATGGACTAGTGGCCACGGGAGGCAATGACAGGGGAGTCAGCCTGCAGTGTGAATGGACTAGTGGCAACGGGTGGTAATGACAGGGGAGTCAGCCTGCAGTGCGAATGGATTAGTGGCCACAGGAGGCAATGACAGGGGAGTCAGCCTGCAGTGCGAATGGACTGGTGGCCACGGGAGGTAATGACAGGGGAGTCAATCTGCGGTGTGAGTGGACTAGTGGCCACGGGAGGTAATGACAGGGGAGTCAGCCTGCAGTACGAATGGACTAGTGGCCACAGGAGGCAATGACAGGGGAGTCAGTCCGCAGTACGAATGGACTAGTGGCCACGGGAGGTAATGACAGGGGAGTCAGCCTGCAGTGTGAATGGACTAGTGGCAACGGGTGGTAATGACAGGGGAGTCAGCCTGCAGTGCGAATGGATTAGTGGCCACAGGAGGCAATGACAGGGGAGTCAGCCTGCAGTGCGAATGGACTGGTGGCCACGGGAGGTAATGACAGGGGAGTCAATCTGCGGTGTGAGTGGACTAGTGGCCACGGGAGGTAATGACAGGGGAGTCAGCCTGCAGTGCGAATGGATTAGTGGCCACAGGAGGCAATGACAGGGGAGTCAGCCTGCAGTGCGAATGGACTGGTGGCCACGGGAGGTAATGACAGGGGAGTCAATCTGCGGTGTGAGTGGACTAGTGGCCACGGGAGGTAATGACAGGGGAGTCAGCCTGCAGTACGAATGGACTAGTGGCCACAGGAGGCAATGACAGGGGAGTCAGTCCGCAGTACGAATGGACTAGTGGCCACGGGAGGTAATGACAGGGGAGTCAGCCTGCAGTGTGAATGGACTAGTGGCAACGGGTGGTAATGACAGGGGAGTCAGCCTGCAGTGCGAATGGATTAGTGGCCACAGGAGGCAATGACAGGGGAGTCAGCCTGCAGTGCGAATGGACTGGTGGCCACGGGAGGTAATGACAGGGGAGTCAATCTGCGGTGTGAGTGGACTAGTGGCCACGGGAGGTAATGACAGGGGAGTCAGTCCGCAGTATGAATGGACTAGTGGCCACGGGAGGTAATGACAGGGGAGTCAGCCTGCAGTATGAATGGATTAGTGGCCACGGGAGGCAATGACAGGGGAGTCAGCCTGCACTACGAAGGGACTGGTGGCTACGGGAATAATCGAGAATAGGAGCGTGGCCAGATGACGGAAGAGGACGGTGGAGTCTCCTGGGAGAGCAAGCTGTCTAGAACCAGTGAGAAGGTTCGGGAATGGGGGCGTGGCCTCGGACCGTATAAAAGGGAGATGCGCAGAAGACTCGGGGTTGTTGCAGTGGGGGTCTCCGCCTGTTCGAGTGCGAGCACGTGGCTCCTAAATGAAGAAACCATCTCAAGACAATTGCGTCGAAGCCGTCTTTACACTTGTAACGATTTGCAAATGTTGCAGTGGGTTTACTCTCCAACACACAACTGGTCAGTGTTGTACTAGTAACGAATTGTCAATGTTGTGGTGGGTTTACTCTCCAACACACCAGTGTGCTGAACTAATCACGAATTGCCACGTTTTGTTTACGTGACAAACCCCTCATTAATTGGCTGTGTCGGGTGGTGGCGGGTTTAACGACACACATTTAATATTTACGTGATCTAACCCCCCCTACAAAAAAAACCTTTTCTGCAAAATAAACGGAAACCGAACTGAAACCCTCCTCTCTCTGCTGCTCGCTCACTCACCGCGCACACAAATGCGGCCCAGAGCTCCATTATGGCCTTGTCAGGTTTATATTGGCCGTGTCGCCAGGTTCATAATGTCTGTCTCGAGCTCGCTCTCTCTCAAGGCGACACGGACGACGGCTGCTCAGCAGTGGCGATGTTGAGGGGGCCTGCTCAAGGCTCAAGGCTGCGACTGGAGCACGCCTCATACCACTGAGAATTCGGTCACAGTTCCTATGACCTGCACTGTTTCATCGCTTTCGTGGCTTTATTTTGGTGATTTTCGAAAAGTTTTTTGGTTTGGACATGTTTGTTTGTTGTAGTACAGAGTTAGACTGATGGCCTTAATCTAAGTTGTCTTGTGTTTGTTGTTGTTGTTGTTGTTTGACTTGCATCCCACTGGGATTTTTGCACACAGCGCTGGTGTACGGTGCTTTTTCTGCAATATTTTGCTGTCTTTTCTTAGATTTTCTGTTTGCACTCAGTCACATAGTCACTTTAAGATGTTTTTTGTTCATGTTTTTGTTTTTTGTCTGTTGCGGTTGCACCCGATTCAAGAGCCGAACGGCTCACAGGGCTACACCTAATACATGAACTTGTACTTGAGTTGGGTGGGGCAGTGACCGGGGCCTACGCGGTCCCAGGGAGAACAATTCACGACGGCGTCTTCTTCGTCAGAGACATCGTTGCCCTCTCCAAGAGGATGGGGCTCCCCTAATCACGCACCTCTCGCTCGAACAGGAGGAATGCGAATTCTAGATTTGAACTTTTCGTGACTGCAAGGATTCGTACTCTGTGGTTTTTGTCGGTAAAGTCACGTGGGTGAAAAAATTAAAATAAATTAAATCACGACGTTTCGGAAGCAACGCAAGCAACCGTTATCAGGTGTTGACTGCTCCAGCAAAATTACTGAGGCGTCTGAAGAGAGTTATTACGAGCGTGTTAGGGGGGGGGTGAGTCAAGGGGTCGGGGGGGGGGTGCCTGTGGCAAGCACCAAAGCAGTGTGGACGTGCACGGGACGTTCGGTTTTGTTTACTTTATGGGCACATTATAGTGGTAGGAACCACCTGGTTCCACCAGTCCACAGGGGATTGTTGTGTCTGTCCGTTCGTCGTGCATCCAAAAATGGGAGGGGTGGGTGGAGAGGGGAGGGTGGGGAGGGGCTGGGTGGGGAGGGTGGGGAGGGGCTCGGTGGGGAGGGGAGGGTGGGGAGGGTGGGGCTGGGTGGGGGGTGAGAGGTGTGGGGCTGGGTGGGGAGGGGCTGGTCACCCCGTGGTGCCCTTATAAAACTCAACGTTTAACCTACTCACGCCGGCTTGTGCCCACCCTCACAGTCGGCCATATTTGTGGAATACACCACGCCGCCGTTGACCCTGCAGGCCATTGACCGAGCAACCCAACGTTCCTACCAGCTCCCTCCGCAGGACAATGTGTTTTTCAGTTTTAGTCCAAGTAACAATGGACACCTCGCCTGCAAAAAAATAACGAGAAAAAAGCCGAAATGATGAACAAACGGTGCTCACGGTCTGTGAACAAACCTGGGACTGATCGGTTTAAAACAAAAAATGAGTAGGCGAGAGGAGAGAAGAGGAGGAATCCCAGGGGTAGTTCCATGGTATCCACTTCTGCGGGACATTTCTCTGACAATACAGAGAATTGATCCATCGACTCGGGGCGCCGATTGTAACTAAAAAGGGGCAACATTGCGGGGGGGGGCGGGGGGGATAGTGAACAAACAAACAAAAACAAAAAGACACGGACATCAACAACAAACGTGAGACGTAGAATTCCATCTCTCATCGCACTGGGACACAGACCGCTACCAACACGGTAGCTCACCGTGGGTCCAGGGTATCTGGGTGAACATTACGACAAGCACAGAGAGAGAGAGGAGAGAAGGAGAGAGATGAGCTACCCGTCGGAGGCCGTTGGACTGCGAGAAGGGCTGCGTGCAGAACGAGAGTGATCGAGAGAGTGAGCGAGAGAGTGAGCGAGAGAGTGACCGAGAGAGTGAGCGAGAGAGTGAGCGAGAGAGTGAGCGAGAGAGTGACCGAGGGAGTGAGCGAGAGAGTGAGCGAGAGAGAGCGAGAGAGTGAGCGAGAGAGTGACCGAGAGAGTGAGCGAGAGAGTGAGCGAGAGAGTGAGCGAGAGAGTGAGCGAGAGAGTGAGCGAGAGAGTGAGCGAGAGAGAGAGCGAGAGAGTGAGCGAGAGAGTGACCGAGAGAGTGACCGAGAGAGTGAGCGAGAGAGTGAGCGAGAGAGTGAGCGAGAGAGTGAGCGAGAGAGAGCGAGAGAGTGAGCGAGAGAGGGAGCGAGAGAGTGAGCGAGAGAGGGAGCGAGAGGGTGAGCGAGAGGGTGAGCGAGAGGGTGAGCGAGAGGGTGAGCGAGAGGGTGAGCGAGAGAGTGAGCGAGAGAGTGAGCGAGAGAGTGAGCGAGAGAGTGAGCTAGAGAGTGAGCGAGAGAGAGAGCGAGAGAGTGAGCTAGAGAGTGAGCGAGAGAGTGAGCGAGAGAGTGAGCGAGAGAGTGAGCGAGAGAGAGAGCGAGAGAGTGAGCGAGAGAGTGAGCGAGAGAGTGAGCGAGAGAGTGAGCGAGAGAGTGAGCGAGAGAGTGAGCCAGAAAGTGACCGAGAGAGTGAGCGAGAGAGTGAGCGAGAGAGTGAGCTAGAGAGTGAGCGAGAGAGTGAGCGAGAGAGTGAGCGAGAGAGTGAGCGAGAGAGTGAGCTAGAGAGTGAGCGAGAGAGTGAGCGAGAGAGTGAGCGAGAGAGTGAGCGAGAGAGTGAGCGAGAGAGTGAGCGAGAGAGTGAGCGAGAGAGTGAGCGAGAGAGTGAGCGAGAGAGTGAGCGAGAGAGTGAGCGAGAGGTGGGGGTTTACATAAAGCAAAGTTATTTTTTAAAAAATTACGAAATGATGAACGAAGCAAAGTGCCGACTACACCGAGCATCTTCTTGTTTCCTCTGCATCGTAAAAAAAAAAGAGAGATCGTAAAAAAAAACAGGGGGAACGTAGACAGAGTAGGGAGAGAGGGGGAAGACTTTTGACTTTTAAACAACTTTTATTGCCGCCAGCAGCAACAGCACTGGAGGCGATTTCGATATGAAATACACAAAGTCACCAGCAAACAAATGAAAATAAACGCTACAAATCCACGCGCTGTGGTGCTAAAAGCACCGTGCACAACACGAAATAAAAGCCACGTGGTGGTGGTTGTGTTGGTGGTGGTTGTGGTGGTGGTGGTGGTTGTGGTGGTGGTGGTGGTTGTGGTGGTGGTGGTGGTTGTGGTAGTGGTGGTTGTGGTGGTTGTGGTGGTGGTGGTGGTGGTCATCGCGCACGCCACGGTGACGAGCGAGCGCTTCAGAAGGTGAACACCACGAGGGTGCCGTCCACGCTGGTACAGAGAGAGGCTTTTCGAAAGAGGGGGGGGGGGCTAGAGAGAGGGGGTAGAGAGAGTGGTACGGGGTAAGAAGAAATTAGCGGAGCTTGAAATCTTTCGTGAAATGTTTCATTTAAACAGGGGGTGGTGTTAGGGGGGGGGGCACATCAAGCAAAGCATTGGGGAAAAAAAACGAAATGATGAACGAAGAAAAGTGCCGACTACACCGAGCATCTTCTTGTTTCCTCTGCATCGTGAAAACAAAGAGAGAGGAGAGAGTGAGAGGCGAGAGAAAGAGAGGAGAGAGAGAGATCGACTCTTCACTTGGCACAGGTTCAATGCAATCTGAGACTTGGCAAGATAATTTAAATCGAAATGCATTTATTTGCGGGTTAGTTTTATTTGTTTAAAACAAAAGTTCCCGTCATTCCTTCCTCTCTTTTTGCCAAACAGCCCCACGTGACGAACATTTAGTAATTGGCTGAGTCGGACGGTGGCGGGTTTAACGACACAAGATTTGTATTTACGCGAGGGTGGTTTTGCCGATCCTAAAAATTGGAATTATTCTGCGAACGAGCTCGCGTCTACGTAGGGCAGGGGTGGGGGAAAAAAATTTCTGCCAAGGGCACATTTGGATATTAATATAACATCATTCGCGGGCCATACAAAATTATCAACTAAAAAATTAGCCTCGTTATATTTGCTCATATATCTTATTAACTAATTCTATATTTGAAGCTTTCGCGACTGCAAGGATTCATACTCTTAGTTTTTTCGGTAAAGTCACGTAGGTGAAAAAAAATTAAAATTTATAAAAATTTATAAAAAAATAAAATGATAATCTATAATAATTTATTATTTTATTTTTATTTAATTTTAGTTATAAACATTTTATAAAAATAAAAGAATAATTTGCTAATTTATTAATTTAAATTTGATTTTTTTACCTACGTGACTTTACCGAAAAAACTAACAGTATTTAATTAACTCACCCCTAATGCGATGGGTTGGAACTGCTTCTCTCTGGCGAGGCGCGTGATGTTAGCTGCTGGTATTGACGATGCTGCTACTCGCAACTGCTTTTTCAGGTTTGCTCCTAGATTTATTGAATATCCAGTCCAGCCTGTGGTTGCCTTGGCAGGGCCACACCAAATGATTTCGCTGGCCGGACGCTACCCACCCGTCGTAGGCAATCACGGACTAAGTGCGAGTTTGTACGCGTTTTTGTTTTTTAAAACTGCATTGTTCAATTTTTCGATGTAAAGCTTTCGTGACTGCAGGGGTTCATCTTCTTGGTTCTTTCGGTAAAGTCACGTAGAAGGGAAGTAATAAAATAATCAAAATAAAACATAATAAAATTTCGATTTAAAGCTTTCGTGACTGCAGGGATTCATCTTCTTGGTTCTTTCGGTAAAGTCATCACGTAGAATGGAAATAATAAAATAATAAAAATAAAACATCATAAAAAATTCTCACGACGTTTCAGCCACAACGCAAGCAGCCGTCCTCAGGTGAAGAACAGGTCTGTCGGGAAGACAGCGTCTTATTTCCCTTCTACGTGACTTTACCGAAAGAACCAAGAAGATGCATTGTTCAATGTTATCTTTGTTATTGTTTACGTTGAATTACATCACCCGCGATTTGAAACAGAACGCCCGTTGTGGTTTTTTGTGTTGGCGAGTGCGTTCGTGCGAGTAATTTGGGAGGGAGCGGTGGCGCAGTGGTTAGCGCGCCCTCTGCGCTACAAACCCGGCGATTCTCGCTCACGACCATCAACGCCAGCGACGGATTATCTGAACCGGTCCGAGGCATACCCCTAGGTCGACTCAGCCTCAAATGAGTACCTGGTGCGGTGTGTAGTTAACATCGCCGCTTGGGGAGACAAAGGCGGCCGGGCGTGGTGCTGGCCACCCACCCCCTCGTGTGCTGTGCCGGCCTTCATAGGTGTTGCTCGCTAACAGCACTTGCCCCGACAGTCTGGTAAGGCTACACAGGGGATATTTGTCTTTGTGTGTGTAAGGATGTGGAGCTGAGTCGACTTGCCGATGACCGGTACCAGCGGTGTCAAGGTCGGTGTCTGTGGAGGAGGCTCGTGAAGGACGCTGCTGCTGCAGCTGCTACTGCGGCAGTTGGAGGCAGTCGCCCTCCAACAACAACAGCGGAGGGCGGAGGAGCGACGCCTCACAACAACGAGCGGAGCGCCGGGCGGATAAAACACAGCAAGTTGGCACGCAGAGCACAGATGGTGCATCTGGCAGTCATCTCAGTCCGTCAACCCCATGGCACCGCCTGGGTCTGTCCCGTGACCTCCTCCTGCACCTAGCCTGGCACAGCAGTCAACCCATGTCACCACCTGGGTCTGTCCCGTGACCTCCTCCTGCACCTAGCCTGGCACAGCAGTCAACCCATGTCACCACCTGGGTCTGTCCCGTGACCTCCTCCTGCACCTAGCCTGGCACAGCAGTCAACCCATGGCACCACCTGGGTCTGTCCCGTGACCTCCTGCACCTAGCCTGGCACAGCAGTCAACCCATGGCACCAACTGGGTCTGTCCGTGACCTCCTCCTGCACCTAGCCTGGCACAGCAGTCAACCCATGGCACCAACTGGGTCTGTCCGTGACCTCCTCCTGCACCTAGCCTGGCACAGCAGTCAACCCATGGCACCACCTGGGTCTGTCCGTGGCCTCCTTTTGCCAACAACGAGAGCCTCGGACGATTCACGTAAAGGCCTCGGAGAGTGCACCTAGCCTGGCACAGGGTGACGTCACCGTTACTTCGTAGCGAACGGCGGTTGTTGTGTATGTTGTTTATTTTCTATGAAGGGCCTGTGCCCGAAACGTCGCCCGTTTTACATTTTTGTTCCCGTTTTAAAGGCAAAGATCCCACGTGCAGCCTTAACAAACTGACAAACGGTTGTGAGGCAAGTGCTGTTAGCGAGTAGCAGCGCCTTGCGTACGAGGGGGTGGGTGGCCAGCACCACGCCCGGCCGCCTTTGTCTCCCCAGTGCTGATGTTTACTGCACACCGCACCCAGATACAGACATCCCCACACTCACTCACCCCCCTCCCCTCCCCCCACCCCCCTCCCCTCCACCCACCCCCTCCCCTCCAACCATCCCCCACCCCCCACCCCTTATTAAATGAAAGATTGTACGTGTTTTACCATTGTGCAACAAAATCAATCTGTGCTACTTTCTTGGTAGATAGACACAAACATCAACATGAATAATCACGCTCTGCCCCTCATCCTTACCCCTTCCCTCTCTCTCTACCTCCTCTTTCTACCCCCTCTCTCTCTCTCTACCCCCTCTCTCTCTACCTCCTCTTTCTACCCCCTCTCTCTACCCCCCCCTCTCTACCCCCTCTCTCTACTCCCTCTCTGCCCCCCGTCTCTCTCTACCCCCTCTCTCTCCAGCCCCCCTCTCTCTCTCTCTACCCCCACACTCTACCCCCTCTCTCTCTACCCACCCTCTCTCTAGCCCCCCCCATCTCTCTCTACCCCCTCTCTCCCTACTCCATGTCTATGTTCCCGCTGTGTTTTCTACGTAATATTTTATAAACTACGACAAGTGCTGCATCTGCACGCAGCCCTTCTCGCAGTCCTACAGCCTCCGACGTGTAGCTCATATCAGCACGCAGAGCTCCCCGTCACCTGCCACCGAGCACACGGCCTCCTCCATCGCCCACTGCTCCTTGAAGGCCGGCACGGCGTGGGTCAGCCGCGCCGCATGGCGGAACTCCAGCCCACACACCCTGGCTCCGAGCAGAGCGCGGAAGGTGCCCAGGCTGCTGGCCGGATGTTTCCCCTCCACGACTACCTTCCTCGCCCTGTGCCCTCCCTCTCTCTATCCCTCTCTCTCTCTCTCGCATTTCCTGCGGTGCCAGGGAGGATCTTCCCCACCGGTACTTACGCTGCCAGCGGCTCAAACACAAATGTTCCATTCTAGATTTGAAGCTTTCGTGACTGCAAGGATTCATATTCTTAGGTTTTTTTTCGGTAAAGTCACGTAGGTAAAACATTAAAATTAATTTTATTTTACTCTTATTAATTTTAATGTTTTACCTACGTGACTTTACCGAAAAAACCTAAGAATACAAATGTTTCACCTTTTGGGGGACATCTTCAGGAGACTGGGGGTGCCCTTCTACAACAGCAGCAGCTTCGTATATGGGGTGGTGCCTTACCTGGCTAACAAGCGCCATGACCTCGCCAACTTCGCCTGTGCTCAGGCGAAGATGGCGGTGTACAGAACGAGGAAGAAGATGCTGCAAGGTGACACTGACGGCTGCTCTGTGCTGCTTCCAGTGTTCAGGGGCCTGCTCAAGGCGCGGCTCCGGCTGGAGCACGCCATGTACCACACACGTGGCGGTGATGTGCAGCGCGTCTTCTTCGAACGCTGGGGAGCCGGACAAGCCCCTCTCTGCAGCAGCGTGGACGGCACCCTCCTCGTGGTGTTCACCTTCTGAAGCGCTCACTCGTCACCGTGGCGTGCGCGATGACCACCACCACAACCACCACCACAACCACCACCACCACAACCACCACCACCACCACAACCACCACCACGTGACTTTTATTTCGTGTTGTGCGCGCTGCATTTAGCGCCACAGCGCGTAGATTTATAGAGATTATTCGTTTGCTTGCTGGTGACTTTGTGTGTTTCATATCGAAATCGCCTCCAGTGCTGTTGCTGCTGGAGGCGATGAAAGTTATTTTAAAGTCAAAGTCTCTCTCGCTCTCGCTCTCTCTTCATCTCCGCGCTGCGTGCACGCAGCAGAGCAGAGATTAACTTACAGCGGCAACAATATCCGCGTTAATTCCATAAACTTCAAGGAAGCTTTGTGCGTTTGGGGGGTTTTATGTGAAATGGTTCTTTTAATTCAATTTTACCGATTACGACCGCCCCTCTCGCGGTGTTCATCGTCCCTGTCTGCAACTCTGCGTCTCCAATGATCCGCTCCCTGTGCGGTGGTGAGGAGCGGAAAGCAGCAATTACTGTTACTGCTGCTGCTGTTGCTGCTGTTACTGCTGCTGCTGCTGCTGCCAAGGTGGTGCAATGCGTAGACTCGCAAAGGTTCCCCAAACCTCGGACCCACCACCACCACCATCACCACCACCATCACCACCACCATCACCACCATCACCACCACCATCACCATTACCACCACCACCATCACCACCACCATCACCACCACCATCACCACCACCACCACCATCACCACCATCACCACCACCATCACCACCACCACCACCATCACCACCATCACCACCACCATCACCATTACCACCACCACCATCACCACCACCATCACCACCACCACCACCATCACCACCACCATCACCACCACCATCACCACCACCACCACCATCACCACCATCACCACCACCACCACCACTACCACCACCATCGCCACCGCCACCATCACCACCACCACCATCACCACCACCATCACCACCACCACCATCGCCACCACCACCACCGCCACCACCATCACCACCACCACCACCGCCATCGCCACGCTCCGCCAACTGCGCTCCTCCCCCGTTCAAACGCTGCACGGATGAGGCCGCTCCGCGCAGCACGCGCCTGATGATGGCTCAACGCCGTCGGCCACGTGACGTGTCGAACGCCCGCAGGCAGGAGGTCACGAGGCAGACCCAGCAGGTGCCACGGGTCGACTGAGATGACCGAGATGACTGGCTGATGCACCACCTGTGCCCCCTACTGTGCCAACTTGCTGTGTTTTATCCACCCGGCGCTCCGCTCGTTGTTGTGAGCGTTGCTCTTCCGCCCTCCGTTGCTGCTGGAGGGCGACTGCCTCCAATAGAACCAAGAGCGTCCTTCACGAGCCTCCTCCACAGAGGCCGATCTTGACACCGCCGGTACCGGTCATCAGCAAGTCCACTCAGCTCCACGTCCTCCTGCACTACATCACTCCATCTCTTCTCTAGCCTGTGCCACTCACTCACTCACCCACTTACTCACCCACTCACCCATCACTCCATCTCTTCTCTAGCCTGTGCCACTCACTCACTCACCCACTTACTCACCCACTCACCCATCACTCCATATCTTCTCTAACCCGTGCCACTCACTCACCCACCCACTCACCCACCCACCTACTCACTCACCGATCACTCCATCTCTTCTCCAGCCCGTGCCAATCACTCACCCACCCACTCACCCACCCACCTACCCACTCACCCATCACTCCATCTCTTCTCTAACCCATGCCAATCACTCACCCACCCACCCACTCACCCACCCACCTACCCACTCACCCATCACTCCATCTCTTCTCTAACCCATGCCAATCACTCACCCACCCACCCACTCACCCACCCACCTACCCACTCACCCATCACTCCATCTCTTCTCTAACCCATGCCAATCACTCACCCACCCACCCACTCACCCACCCACCTACCCACTCACCCATCACTCCATCTCTTCTCTAACCCATGCCAATCACTCACCCACCCACCCACTCACCCACCCACCTACCCACTCACCCATCACTCCATCTCTTCTCTAACCCATGCCAATCACTCACCCACCCACCCACTCACCCACCCACC